>NC_092710.1:365247586-365552031 GCF_047496885.1 Scyliorhinus torazame
AGACAGCACAGAGCTATCAAGATAGACACTGGTGTGTGTCACTGCTGGAAGGGACAGACAGCATAGAGCTGTCCAGATAGACACTGGTGTGTGTTACTGCTGGAAGGGACAGACAGCACAGAGCTGTCCAGATAGACACTGGTGTGTGTCACTGCTGGAAGGGAAAGACAGCACAGAGCTGTCCAGATAGACACTGGTGTGTGTCACTGCTGGAAGGGACAGACAGCACAGAGCTGTCCAGATAGACACTGGTGTGAGTCACTGCTGGAAGGGACAGACAGCACAGAGCTGTCCAGATAGACACTGGTGTGTGTCACTGCTGGAAGGGACTGACAGCACAGAGCTGTCCAGATAGACACTGGTGTGTGTCACTGCTGGAAGGGGGAGACAGCACAGAGCTGTCCAGATAGACACTGGTGTGTGTCACTGCTGGAAGGGACAGACAGCACAGAGCTGTCCAGATAGACACTGGTGTGTGTCACTGCTGGAAGGGACAGACAGCACAGAGCTGTCCAGATAGACACTGGTGTGTGTCGCTGCTGGAAGTGACAGACAGCACAGAGGTGTCCAGATAGGCACTGGTGTGTGTCACTGCTGGAAGGGACAGACAGCACAGAGCTGTCCAGATAGACACTGGTGTGTGTCACTGCTGGAAGGGACAGACAGCACAGAGCTGTCCAGATAGACACTGGTGTGTGTCGCTGCTGGAAGGGGCAGACAGCACAGAGCTGTCCAGATAGACACTGGTGTGTGTCACTGCTGGATGGGGGACACAGCACAGAGCTGTCCAGATAGACACTGGTGTGTGTCACTGCTGGAAGGGACAGACAGCACAGAGCTGTCCAGATAGACACTGGTGTGTGTCACTGCTGGAAGGGACAGACAGCACAGAGCTGTCCAGATAGACACTGGTGTGTGTCACTGCTGGAAGGGACAGACAGCACAGAGCTGTCCAGATAGACACTGGTGTGTGTCGCTGCTGGAAGGGGCAGACAGCACAGAGCTGTCCAGATAGACACTGGTGTGTGTCACTGCTGGATGGGGGACACAGCACAGAGCTGTCCAGATAGACACTGGTGTGTGTCACTGCTGGAAGGGACAGACAGCACAGAGCTGTCCAGATAGACACTGGTGTGTGTCACTGCTGGAAGGGACAGACAGCACAGAGCTGTCTAGATAGACACTGGTGTGTGTCACTGCTGGAAGGGACAGACAGCACAGAGCTGTCCAGATAGACACAGGTGTGTGTCACTGCTGGAAGGGACAGACAGCACAGAGCTGTCCAGATAGACACTGGTGTGTGTCACTGCTGGAAGGGACAGACAGCACAGAGCTTTCCAGATAGACACTGGTGTGTGTCACTGCTGGAAGGGGGAGACAGCACAGAGCTGTCCAGATAGACACTGGTGTGTGTCACTGCTGGAAGGGACAGACAGCACAGGGCTGTCCAGATAGACACTGGTGTGTGTCACTGCTGGAAGGGACAGACAGCACAGAGCTGTCCAGATAGACACTGGGGTGTGTCACTGCTGGAAGGGACAGGCAGCACAGAGCTGTCCAGATAGACACTGGTGTGTGTCACTGCTGGAGGGTGAGACAGCACAGAGCTGTCCAGATAGACACTGGTGTGTGTCACTGCTGGATGGGACAGACAGCACAGAGCTGTCCAGATAGACACTGGGGTGTGTCACTGCTGGAAGGGACAGACAGCACAGAGCTGTCCAGACAGACACTGGTGTGTGTCACTGCTGGAAGGGGGAGACAGCACAGAGCTGTCCAGATAGACACTGGTGTGTGTCACTGCTGGAAGAGACAGACAGCACAGAGCTGTCCAGATAGACACTGGTGTGTGTCGCTGCTGAAGGGGGAGACAGCACAGAGCTGTCCAGATAGACACTGGTGTGTGTCACTGCTGGAAGAGACAGACAGCACAGAGCTGTCCAGATAGACACTGGTGTGTGTCGCTGCTGAAGGGGGAGACAGCACAGAGCTGTCCAGATAGAAACTGGTGTGTGTCGCTGCTGGAAGGGAAAGACAGCACAGAGCTGTCCAGATAGACACTGGTGTGTGTCACTGCTGGAAGGGACAGACAGCACAGAGCTGTCCAGATAGACACTGGTGTGTGTCACTGCTGGAAGGGACAGACAGCACAGAGCTGTCCAGATAGAAACTGGTGTGTGTCGCTGCTGGAAGGGAAAGACAGCACAGAGCTGTCCAGATAGACACTGGTGTGTGTCACTGCTGGAAGGGGGAGGCAGCACAGAGCTGTCCAGATAGACACTGGTGTGTGTCACTGCTGGAAGGGACAGACAGCACAGAGCTGTCCAGATAGACACTGGTGTGTGTCACTGCTGGAAGGGACAGACAGCACAGAGCTGTCCAGATAGACACTGGTGTGTGTCACTGCTGGAAGGGACAGACAACACAGAGCTGTCCAGATAGACACTGGTGTGTGTCACTGCTGGAAGGGGGAGACAGCACAGAGCTGTCCAGATAGAAACTGGTGTGTGTCACTGCTGGAAGGGACAGACAGCACAGAGCTGTCCAGATAGACACTGGTGTGTGTCACTGCTGGAAGGGGGAGACAGCACAGAGCTATCAAGATAGACACTGGTGTGTGTCACTGCTGGAAGGGACAGACAGCATAGAGCTGTCCAGATAGACACTGGTGTGTGTTACTGCTGGAAGGGACAGACAGCACAGAGCTGTCCAGATAGACACTGGTGTGTGTCACTGCTGGAAGGGAAAGACAGCACAGAGCTGTCCAGATAGACACTGGTGTGTGTCACTGCTGGAAGGGACAGACAGCACAGAGCTGTCCAGATAGACACTGGTGTGAGTCACTGCTGGAAGGGACAGACAGCACAGAGCTGTCCAGATAGACACTGGTGTGTGTCACTGCTGGAAGGGACTGACAGCACAGAGCTGTCCAGATAGACACTGGTGTGTGTCACTGCTGGAAGGGGGAGACAGCACAGAGCTGTCCAGATAGACACTGGTGTGTGTCACTGCTGGAAGGGACAGACAGCACAGAGCTGTCCAGATAGACACTGGTGTGTGTCACTGCTGGAAGGGACAGACAGCACAGAGCTGTCCAGATAGACACTGGTGTGTGTCGCTGCTGGAAGTGACAGACAGCACAGAGGTGTCCAGATAGGCACTGGTGTGTGTCACTGCTGGAGGGGGAGACAGCACAGAGCTGTCCAGATAGACACTGGTGTGTGTCACTGCTGGAAGGGACAGACAGCACAGAGCTGTCCAGATAGACACTGGTGTGTGTCACTGCTGGAAGGGGCAGACAGCACAGAGCTGTCCAGATAGACACTGGTGTGTGTCACTGCTGGATGGGGGACACAGCACAGAGCTGTCCAGATAGACACTGGTGTGTGTCACTGCTGGAAGGGACAGACAGCACAGAGCTGTCCAGATAGACACTGGTGTGTGTCACTGCTGGAAGGGACAGACAGCACAGAGCTGTCTAGATAGACACTGGTGTGTGTCACTGCTGGAAGGGACAGACAGCACAGAGCTGTCCAGATAGACACAGGTGTGTGTCACTGCTGGAAGGGACAGACAGCACAGAGCTGTCCAGATAGACACTGGTGTGTGTCACTGCTGGAAGGGACAGACAGCACAGAGCTTTCCAGATAGACACTGGTGTGTGTCACTGCTGGAAGGGGGAGACAGCACAGAGCTGTCCAGATAGACACTGGTGTGTGTCACTGCTGGAAGGGACAGACAGCACAGGGCTGTCCAGATAGACACTGGTGTGTGTCACTGCTGGAAGGGACAGACAGCACAGAGCTGTCCAGATAGACACTGGGGTGTGTCACTGCTGGAAGGGACAGGCAGCACAGAGCTGTCCAGATAGACACTGGTGTGTGTCACTGCTGGAGGGTGAGACAGCACAGAGCTGTCCAGATAGACACTGGTGTGTGTCACTGCTGGATGGGACAGACAGCACAGAGCTGTCCAGATAGACACTGGGGTGTGTCACTGCTGGAAGGGACAGACAGCACAGAGCTGTCCAGACAGACACTGGTGTGTGTCACTGCTGGAAGGGGGAGACAGCACAGAGCTGTCCAGATAGACACTGGTGTGTGTCACTGCTGGAAGAGACAGACAGCACAGAGCTGTCCAGATAGACACTGGTGTGTGTCGCTGCTGAAGGGGGAGACAGCACAGAGCTGTCCAGATAGACACTGGTGTGTGTCGCTGCTGGAAGGGAAAGACAGCACAGAGCTGTCCAGATAGACACTGGTGTGTGTCGCTGCTGGAAGGGACAGACAGCACAGAGCTGTCCAGATAGACACTGGTGTGTGTCACTGCTGGAAGGGACAGACAGCACAG
Organism: Scyliorhinus torazame; assembly: GCF_047496885.1. Taxonomy (NCBI): domain Eukaryota; kingdom Metazoa; phylum Chordata; class Chondrichthyes; order Carcharhiniformes; family Scyliorhinidae; genus Scyliorhinus; species Scyliorhinus torazame. The sequence continues at coordinate 365,251,937 of NC_092710.1, forward strand.
AGCTGTCCAGATAGAAACTGGTGTGTGTCGCTGCTGGAAGGGAAAGACAGCACAGAGCTGTCCAGATAGACACTGGTGTGTGTCACTGCTGGAAGGGGGAGACAGCACAGAGCTGTCCAGATAGACACTGGTGTGTGTCACTGCTGGAAGGGACAGACAGCACAGAGCTGTCCAGATAGACACTGGTGTGTGTCACTGCTGGAAGGGACAGACAGCACAGAGCTGTCCAGATAGACACTGGTGTGTGTCACTGCTGGAAGGGACAGACAACACAGAGCTGTCCAGATAGACACTGGTGTGTGTCACTGCTGGAAGGGGGAGACAGCACAGAGCTGTCCAGATAGAAACTGGTGTGTGTCACTGCTGGAAGGGACAGACAGCACAGAGCTGTCCAGATAGACACTGGTGTGTGTCACTGCTGGAAGGGGGAGACAGCACAGAGCTATCAAGATAGACACTGGTGTGTGTCACTGCTGGAAGGGACAGACAGCATAGAGCTGTCCAGATAGACACTGGTGTGTGTTACTGCTGGAAGGGACAGACAGCACAGAGCTGTCCAGATAGACACTGGTGTGAGTCACTGCTGGAAGGGACTGACAGCACAGAGCTGTCCAGATAGACACTGGTGTGTGTCACTGCTGGAAGGGACAGACAGCACAGAGCTGTCCAGATAGACACTGGTGTGTGTCACTGCTGGAAGGGACAGACAGCACAGAGCTGTCCAGATAGACACTGGTGTGTGTCACTGCTGGAAGGGAAAGACAGCACAGAGCTGTCCAGATAGACACTGGTGTGTGTCACTGCTGGAAGGGGGAGACAGCACAGAGCTGTCCAGATAGACACTGGTGTGTGTCACTGCTGGAAGGGGGAGACAGCACAGAGCTGTCCAGATAGACACTGGTGTGTGTCACTGCTGGAAGGGACAGACAGCACAGAGCTGTCCAGATAGACACTGGTGTGTGTCACTGCTGGAAGGGACAGACAGCACAGAGCTGTCCAGATAGACACTGGTGTGTGTCACTGCTGGAAGGGACAGACAGCACAGAGCTGTCTAGATAGACACTGGTGTGTGTCACTGCTGGAAGGGGGAGACAGCACAGAGCTGTCCAGATAGACACTGGTGTGTGTCACTGCTGGAAGGGACAGACAGCACAGATCTGTCCAGATAGACACTGGTGTGTGTCACTGCTGGAAGGGACAGACAGCACAGAGCTGTCTAGATAGACACTGGTGTGTGTCACTGCTGGAAGGGACAGACAGCACAGAGCTGTCCAGATAGACACTGGTGTGTGTCACTGCTGGAAGGGACAGACAGCACAGAGCTTTCCAGATAGACACTGGTGTGTGTCACTGCTGGAAGGGGGAGACAGCACAGAGCTGTCCAGATAGACACTGGTATGTGTCACTGCTGGAAGGGGGAGACAGCACAGAGCTGTCCAGATAGACACTGGTGTGTGTCACTGCTGGAAGGGACAGACAGCACAGGGCTGTCCAGATAGACACTGGTGTGTGTCACTGCTGGAAGGGACAGACAGCACAGAGCTGTCCAGATAGACACTGGGGTGTGTCACTGCTGGAAGGGACAGGCAGCACAGAGCTGTCCAGACAGACACTGGTGTGTGTCACTGCTGGAAGGGGGAGACAGCACAGAGCTGTCCAGATAGACACTGGTGTGTGTCACTGCTGGAAGAGACAGACAGCACAGAGCTGTCCAGATAGACACTGGTGTGTGTCGCTGCTGAAGGGGGAGACAGCACAGAGCTGTCCAGATAGACACTGGTGTGTGTCGCTGCTGGAAGGGAAAGACAGCACAGAGCTGTCCAGATAGACACTGGTGTGTGTCGCTGCTGGAAGGGACAGACAGCACAGAGCTGTCCAGATAGACACTGGTGTGTGTCACTGCTGGAAGGGGGAGACAGCACAGAGCTGTCCAGATAGACACTGGTGTGTGTCACTGCTGGAAGGGACAGACAACACAGAGCTGTCCAGATAGACACTGGTGTGTGTCACTGCTGGAAGGGGGAGACAGCACAGAGCTGTCCAGATAGACACTGGTGTGTGTCACTGCTGGAAGGGGGAGACAGCACAGAGCTGTCCAGATAGACACTGGTGTGTGTCACTGCTGGAAGGGACAGACAGCACAGAGCTGTCCAGATAGACACTGGTGTGTGTCACTGCTGGAAGGGACAGACAACACAGAGCTGTCCAGATAGGCACTGGTGTGTGTCACTTCTGGAAGGGCCATACAGCACCGAGCTGTCCAGATAGACACTGGTGTGTGTCACTGCTGGAAGGGACAGACAGCACAGAGCTGTCCAGATAGACATTGGTGTGTGACACTGCTGGAAGGGACAGGCAGCACAGAGCTGTCCATATAGACACTGGTGTGTGTCACTGCTGGAAGGGACAGGCAGCACAGAGCTGTCCAGATAGACACTGGTGTGTGTCACTGCTGGAAGGGACAGGCAGCACAGAGCTGTCCAGATAGACACTGGTGTGTGTCACTGCTGGAAGGGACAGACAGCACAGAGCTGTCCAGATAGACATTGGTGTGTGTCGCTGCTGGAAGGGACAGACAGCACAGAGCTGTCCAGATAGACACTGGTGTGTGTCGCTGCTGGAAGGGACAGACAGCACAGAGCTGTCCAGATAGACACTGGTGTGTGTCACTGCTGGACGGGACAGACAGCACAGAGCTGTCCAGATAGACACTGGTGTGTGTCACTGCTGGAAGGGAGAGACAGCACAGAGCTGTCCAGATAGACACTGGTGTATGTCACTGCTGGAAGGGACAGACAGCACAGAGCTGTCCAGATAGACACTGGTGTATGTCACTGCTGGAAGGGACAGACAGCACAGAGCTGTCCAGATAGACACTGGTGTGTGTCACTGCTGGAAGGGACAGACAGCACAGAGCTGTCCAGATAGACACTGGTGTGTGTCACTGCTGGAAGGGACAGACAGCACAGAGCTGTCCAGATAGACACTGGTGTGTGTCACTGCTGGAAGGGGGAGACAGCACAGAGCTGTCCAGATAGACACTGGTGTGTGTCACTGCTGGAATGGGGCTGTCCAGATAGACACTGGTGTGTGTCACTGCTGGAAGGGACAGACAGCACAGAGCTGTCCAGATAGACACTGGTGTGTGTCACTGCTGGAAGGGACAGACAGCACAGAGCTGTCCAGATAGACACTGGTGTGTGTCACTGCTGGAAGGGACAGACAGCACAGAGCTGTCCAGATAGATACTGGTGTGTGTCGCTGCTGGAAGGGACAGACAGCACAGAGCTGTCCAGATAGACACTGGTGTGTGTCACTGCTGGAAGGGACAGACAGCACAGAGCTGTCCAGATAGACACTGGTGTGTGTCACTGCTGGAAGGGACAGACAGCACAGAGCTGTCCAGATAGACACTGGTGTGTGTCACTGCTGGAAGGGACAGACAGCACAGAGCTGTCCAGATAGACACTGGTGTGTGTCACTGCTGGAAGGGACAGACAGCACAGAGCTGTCCAGATAGACACTGGTGTGTGTCACTGCTGGAGGGGGAGACAGCACAGAGCTGTCCAGATAGACACTGGTGTGTGTCACTGCTGGAAGGACAGACAGCACAGAGCTGTCCAGATAGAAACTGGTGTGTGTCACTGCTGGAAGGGACAGACAGCACAGAGCTGTCCAGATAGGCACTGGTGTGTGTCACTGCTGGAAGGGACAGACAGCACAGAGCTGTCCAGATAGACACTGGTGTGTGTCACTGCTGGAAGGGACAGACAGCACAGAGCTGTCCAGATAGGCACTGGTGTGTGTCACAACTGGAAGTGACATACAGCACAGAGCTGTCCAGATAGACACTGGTGTGTGTCACTGCTGGAAGGGACAGACAGCACAGAGCTGTCCAGATAGACACTGGGGTGTGTCACTGCTGGAGGGGGAGACAGCACAGAGCTGTCCAGATAGACACTGGTGTGTGTCACTGCTGGAAGGGACAGACAGCACAGAGCTGTCCAGATAGACACTGGTGTATGTCACTGCTGGAAGGGACAGACAACACAGAGCTGTCCAGATAGACACTGGTGTGTGTCGCTGCTGGAAGGGGGAGACAGCACAGAGCTGTCCAGATAGAAACTGGTGTGTGTCACTGCTGGAAGGGACAGACAGCACAGAGCTGTCCAGATAGACACTGGTGTGTGTCACTGCTGGAAGGGGGAGACAGCACAGAGCTATCAAGATAGACACTGGTGTGTGTCACTGCTGGAAGGGACAGACAGCACAGAGCTGTCCAGATAGACACTGGTGTGTGTCACTGCTGGAAGGGACAGACAGCACAGAGCTGTCCAGATAGACACTGGTGTGTGTCACTGCTGGAAGGGACAGACAGCACAGAGCTGTCCAGATAGACACTGGTGTGTGTCACTGCTGGAAGGGGGAGACAGCACAGAGCTATCAAGATAGACACTGGTGTGTGTCACTGCTGGAAGGGACAGACAGCACAGAGCTGTCCAGATAGACACTGGTGTGTGTCACTGCTGGAAGGGACAGACAGCACAGAGCTGTCCAGATAGACACTGTTGTGTGTCACTGCTGGAAGGGACAGACAGCACAGAGCTGTCCAGATATACACTGGTGTGTGTCACTGCTGGAAGGGACAGACAGCACAAAGCTGTCCAGATAGACACTGGTGTGTGTCACTGCTGGAAGGGGGAGACAGCACAGAGCTGATCCATATAGACACTGATGTGTGTCACTGCTGGAATGGGGCTGTCCAGATAGACACTGGTGTGTGTCACTGCTGGAAGGGACAGACAGCACAGAGCTGTCCAGATAGACACTGGTGTGTGTCACTGCTGGAAGGGACAGACAGCACAGAGCTGTCCAGATAGACACTGGTGTGTGTCACTGCTGGAAGGGACAGGCAGCACAGAGCTGTCCAGATAGACACTGGTGTGTGTCACTGCTGGAGGGGGAGACAGCACAGAGCTGTCCAGATAGACACTGGTGTGTGTCACTGCTGGAAGGGGGAGACAGCACAGAGCTGTCCAGATAGATACTGGTGTGTGTCGCTGCTGGAAGGGACAGACAGCACAGAGCTGTCCAGATAGACACTGGTGTGTGTCACTGCTGGAGGGGGAGACAGCACAGAGCTGTCCAGATAGACACTGGTGTGTGTCACTGCTGGAAGGGGGAGACAGCACAGAGCTGTCCAGATAGACACTGGTGTGTGTCACTGCTGGGAGGGGGAGACAGCACAGAGCTGTCCAGATAGACACTGGTGTGTGTCACTGCTGGAAGGGAGAGACAGCACAGAGCTGTCCAGATAGACACTGGTGTGTGTCACTGCTGGAAGGGACAGACAGCACAGAGCTGTCCAGATAGACATTGGTGTGTGTCACTGCTGGATGGGACAGACAGCACAGAGCTGTCCAGATAGACACTGGTGTGTGTCACTGCTGGAGGGGGAGACAGCACAGAGCTGTCCAGATAGACACTGGTGTGTGTCACTGCTGGAAGGGACAGACAGCACAGAGCTGTCCAGATAGACACTGGTGTGTGTCGCTGCTGGAAGGGACAGACAGCACAGAGCTGTCCAGATAGACACTGGTGTGTGTCACTGCTGGAAGGGGGAGACAGCACAGAGCTGTCCAGATAGACACTGGTGTGTGTCACTGCTGGAAGGGACAGACAGCACAGAGCTGTCCAGATAGACACTGGTGTGTGTCACTGCTGGAAGGGACAGACAGCACAGAGCTGTCCAGATAGACACTGGTGTGTGTCACTGCTGGAAGGGAGAGAAGGAGACTCCTGTACTCGCAGCCCTGGCACAATACTGAACGGGAAACGGTGGCACAGGCGTGTCCATGTGTCCAGCAGTATGGTGCTGCCCATGAAGACTAGCTGGGCATGGAGACGGAGGGCAGGAAGTGTGGTGAATGATGCATCAGGAGCGGCGCAGCACTGTGGCAGTGTTGCATTCACCTCAAATATCGGGTGAACCGAGAGCCCCCTGTTCACGCCAGCCTTCATCACCATTAACCCGCCATTGGGAGACTTGTAACGGAATTTTACACCAGCGGGTATTCGACGGTCTGGCTCCCACCAGATTCACCGCATCCTGCCGGCACTAAGAGAATTGGGAGAATGGGGTCCCTGGTTTAACAGAGCTGTGAGTGAGGTCGGTCTCATTGCTCTATTGGACTGATCCATTTAATTGCACGGACCCTCTCTTCACTTTCCCCATTCGTTAAACATTTCTCTGTTGAATTTTAGCCTTGCATTTGTTTCCAGTTCATTCCCGTGACTTCCGGCCTCCCCAGAGTTGGATTTGGAGAGGGTTTTCCAAAGATGTTACATTCGCGCCACACAAGTGCCCGGCAATGACCATCTCCGACAAGAGAGGGTCTCACCCTCGCCCCAGAGAGCGGGGAATCTGTGGAATTTGAAGAAGGAATTAGATTTGCTCTCGGGGCGAAAGGGATCGAGGGAGATGGAGGAAGGTGGGATCAGGGGATTGAACTTGATGATCAGCCATGATCACAATGAATGGCGGAGCAGGCTCGAAGGGCCGAATGGCCTCCTCCTGCTTCTATTTTCCCGGTTTGTTCCTATGTGTGTAAGTAGCCCAAACAGCGCCTCAACCCACTGGTCACATGTGACCGCGGAACGCTCTGGGATTGACAATTCTTTGCTCAGTGTGTCAGTCTGTACAGAAAGTTTCAAACGTGACAGGTTAAAGAGTGAGTGGCTGTTTTAGAATCTGTTGTTACTTTGAAGGAACATCTGACATACCTGCAACATTCCCACAACGTGCATAACTGAATAGTTTCTCCAGACCGATCGCCAGCGCACTTTTAATATCCACGGCATCAACGTCAGTTTCAATCCTCCGGCGTTCTTTGAATTGCACCTCAAGATAATTCTAAAACAAGAAAATAAAATCCATCACCATGTGACACAACTGAACTCGCACCAAAACACATCAGTGTTGAGTGGACTGTCCTCGGTTCCCAGGTGTGGGAGCAGTATTCATGTCCTGTGATAGGGAGACCCCCCCTCACAGAGACCCCTGTGACAGGGAGACCCCCACAGAGACCCCTGTGACAGGGAGACCCCCCCTCACAGAGACCCCTGTGATAGGGAGACCCCCACAGAGACCCCTGTGATAGGGAGACCCCCACAGAGACCCCTGTGATAGGGAGACCCCCACGGAGACCCCTGTGATAGGGAGACCCCCACAGTGACCCCAGTGATAGGGAGACCCCCACAGAGACCCCTGTGATAGGTGAACCCCCACAGAAACCCCTGTGATAGGGACACCCCCCCCACAGAGACCCCTGTGATAGGGACACCCCCCCCACAGAGACCCCTGTGATAGGGACACCCCCCCACAGAGACCCCTGTGATTGGTGAACCCCCCGAACGACCCCCTTCCTGCAGGAACCCCCTCCACAGGCGACTCCCCACACAAAGGCCCCCCCCACATACAAACACAGAGCCTTCCCAGAAGATGGACCACCCCTACCTGGAAGCTTAGAGCAGTCCAGACAGGGTCAGTTAGTGCCACCTATTACAGGGGTCCCTGTGGGGAGGGGTTCCGTATCACAGGGGTCTCTGTGCGGGGCGGAGCTATCAGGGGGCCCTCTGTGGGGGGGGGGGGCGGTCTCCCTATCACACGGGTCCCTGTGGGGAGGGGTTTCCTATCACAGGGTCTCTGTGGGGAGGGTTCTCCCTAACCCAGGGGTCTCTGTGCAGGGGGGGTGCTATCAGATGGGTCTCTGTGGGGGGGGGGGTCTCCCTATCATAAGGGGTCTCTGTGGGGGGGGTTCTCCCTATCACAGGTGTCTCTGTGGGGTGGGGTCTCCCTAACCCAGGGGTCTCTGTGCAGGGGGGGTGCAATCAGATGGGTCTCTGTGGGTGGGGGCATCTCCCTATCACAGGTGTCTCTGTGGGGGGGTGGGTCTCCCTATCACAGGGGTCTCTATGGGGAGGGGTCTCCTTATCAGAGTGGTCTCTGTGGGGGGGTCTCCCTATCACAGGGGTCTCTATGGGGAGGGGTCTCCCTATCACAGGGGTCTCTCTGGGGAGGGGTCTCCCTAACACAGGGGTCTCTGTGGGGGGTCTCTCTTTCACAGGGGCCTCTGTGGGGCAGGGTCTCCCTATCACAGGGGTCTCTGTGGGGAAGGATCTCCCTATCACACAGGGTCACTGTGGGGGTCTCCCTATCACAGGAATCTCTGTGGGGAGGGTCTCACTATCACAGGGGTCTCTGTGGGGGGGAGGGGGGCTCCCTATCACAGGGGTCTCTGTGCGGAAGGTCTCACTATCACAGGGGTCTCTGTGGGGGTCTCCCTATCACAGGGGTCTCTGTGGGGGGGGGGGGTCCCTATCACACGGGTCTCTGTGGGTGGTTCCCGTATTACTTTGACCCCTGTTGGGGAATCCTCCTATTACAAGTGTCCAAGGATTGGGTCAACCCTGTACGTGTGGGTCAGGAGAGTCCGGATTCAACCCAGGTGGTTGGGGGCTGCTGTGCGGTGTGGTGCTTGAGAGGGGTCAGTGCTGATTTGCGGTCCGGGGGGTGGGCGGGAATGGGGGTGGGGGCTGTGTGGTGTGGTGGGGAGGGAGGGGTCAGGGCTGATTTGCGGTCCGGGGGGTGGGCGGGAATGGGGGTGGGGGCTGTGTGGTGTGGTGGTTGAGAGGGGTCAGGGCTAATTTGCGGTCCGGGGGGTGGGTGGGAATGGGGGTGGGGGCTGTGTGGTGTGGTGGGGAGGGAGGGGTCAGGGCTGATTTGCGGTCCGGGGGGTGGGCGGGAATGGGGGTGGGGGCTGTGTGGTGTGGTGGGGAGGGAGGGGGTCAGGGCTGATTTGCGGTCCGGGTGGTGGGCGGGAATGGGGGTGGGGGCTGTGTGGTGTGGTGGGGAGGGAGGGGTCAGGGCTGATTTGTGGTCTGGGGGGTGGGCGGGAATGGGGGTGGGGGCTGTGTGGTGTGGTCGGGAGGGAGGGGTCAGGGCTGATTTGTGGTCCGGGGGGGTGGGCGAGGATGGGGGTGGGGGCTGTGTGGTATGGTGGGGAGGGAGGGGTCAGGGCTGATTTGTGGTCTGGGGGGTGGGGGGGCTGTGGATGGGCTCAGTTGGTCACTACAATCTCGTCCCAGGTGTGGTGGGCCTCACCAATGGGGCAAATGCTCCGATGTGACTCCCGGGGAGAGAGAATCCCGGGAGTGCAGAGCAAAGGGGTCATTCCCATCCATTCCCATTTATTTATGCTCCCGCTGGCGTGCGACATGGAACCCGTTCCCGCCGTCACTGAGGGGCTCAAAGCATCGCGTTCCCGTTGTCACCAATCCCAATGTTACCCCAATTCTCCGTCCCATTGGGGAACACATCCCGGATATCCCGGACTGCAGAATCCAGCCCTTCCAGTCACAGAATCATCCCTCCACCACCCTCAGCTTCCTGCCTCTCAGCCAATTGTGGGTCCAATGTGTCTCTTTGCCTTGGGTGCCATGGGCCCTGACTGGATCAGTCTGCCACGAGGGACCCTATCAAAAGCCTGGCGAAAGCCCATATCGACCACTCCAAATGCATTCCCCTCATCAACACTCCTGCTCACCGCCTCAAATAATTCAACTGTGTTTGTCAAGAAAGACCTTCCACGCTGACTATTCCTGATTAATCCGTGTCTAAAGTACAGATAGATTCTGTCCCTCAGAATATTTTCCTGATCCCAGCCTTGAATTTAGAAATCATTAACTGTGTGAGTGCCGGGTCCCGGGATGTGTGAACCGCCCGGGGCAGATATTTCACTGTTTATTCCAGTTCACACACTCAGCATTGACAATCCTCCCTGCCTGAGTCAGACAGATGTTTGACAGTAAAGAGAGTAAAGGGGACTCGACCCAAAAACACAGACATTAAATAATTTCCACTGGTACGAACGTTACACAATGCAGTAAACTCTGAAGGGCAGCACGGTAGCACAATGGTTAGCACTGTGGCTTCACTGCTCCAGGGTCCTGGGTTCAATTCCCGGCTTGGGTCTCCGGGTGCTCCGGTTTCCTCCCACAAGTCCCGAAAGATATGCTGTTAGATGAACTGGCCATTCTGAATTCTCCCTCTGTGACCCAAACAGGCGCCGGAATGTGGCGACTAGGGGCTTTTCACAGGAACATCATTGCAGTGTTAATGTCAGCCTACTTGTGACAACAATAAAGATTATTATTGTTCTAATTATACTTACCTTGTCCTCAATGATTACTGCGGGTGTAAGGCAGTCATCTTTTTCACAGAGGCCGAGCCCCTCGGCTACCGCATCCTGTGCAGCGAGTTGGTTCCAGAAGAGGACAGACACGGTTAAGAAGATTCGCAGCATCTTGGTGTCGGTACAGGTCACTGGTGAATTCACTGAATGACCCTCAGCACCTTCAGCTCGATCTGCAGTTTGAGCAGAGAGCTCAGAGATTTTTATACAGTTTTAAGGGGACGATTTTGAATAAAGTTCAGCTACGGGAACATCAGATGTTGAAGAAACGCCCAAGCTGATTAACTATGGAAATGTTTTTTGGTGTTTTGATCACAGCCTGGAATTTAGAAACCATTTAGAAATCACGGGCAGCACGGTAGCACAATGGTTAGCACTGTTGCTTCAGTGCTCCAGGGTCCCTGGTTCGATTCCCGGTTTGGGTCACTGTCTGTGTGGAGTCTGCACGTTCTCCCCGTGTCTGCGTGGGTTTCCTCCGGGTGCTCCGGTTTCCTCCCACAAGTCCAGAAACATGTGCAGTTGGTGAATTGGACATTCTGAATTCTCCCTCTGTGACCCGAACAGGCGCCGGAATGTGGCGACTAGGGGCTTTTCACAGTAACTTCATTGCAGTGTTAATGTTCGCCTGTATGTAACAATAATAAAGATTATTATTATCTCTGTGATGCCGTTTACCGGGAAATGTGAACCGCCCGGGGCAGATATTTCACTATTGATTCCAGTTCACACACTCAGCATTGACCCCCCTGCCTGAGTTAGACAGGAAATGTGAACCGCCCGGGGCAGATATTTCACTATTGATTCCAGTTCACACACTCAGCATTGACCCCCCTTCCTGAGTTAGACAGGAAATGTGAACCGCTCGGGGCAGATATTTCACTATTGATTCCAGTTCACACACTCAGCATTGACCCCCCTGCCTGAGTTAGACAGGAAATGTGAACCTCCCGGGGCAGATATTTCACTATTGATTCCAGTTCACACACTCAGCATTGATCCCCCTGCCTGAGTTAGACAGGAAATGTGAACCGCCCGGGGCAGATATTTCACTATTGATTCCAGTTCACACACTCAGCATTGACCCCCCTGCCTGAGTTAGACAGGAAATGTGAACCGCCCGGGGCAGATATTTCACTACTGATTCCAGTTCACACACTCAGCATTGACCCCCCTGCCTGAGTTAGACAGGTAATGTGAACCGCCCGGGACAGATATTTCACTATTGATTCCAGTTCACACACTCAGCATTGACCCGCCTGCCTGAGTTAGACAGGAAATGTGAACCGCCCGGGGCAGATATTTCATTATTGATTCCAGTTCACACACTCAGCATTGACCCCCCTGCCTGAGTTAGGCAGGAAATGTGAACCGCCCGGGGCAGATATTTCACTATTGATTCCAGTTCACACACTCAGCATTGATCCCCCTGCCTGAGTTAGACAGGAAATGTGAACCGCCCGGGGCAGATATTTCACTATTGATTCCAGTTCACACACTCAGCATTGATCCCCCTGCCTGAGTTAGACAGGAAATGTGAACCGCCCGGGGCAGATATTTCACTATTGAATCCAGTTCACACACTCAGCATAGATCCCCCTGCCTGAGTTAGACAGGAAATGTGAACCGCCCGGGGCAGATGTTTCAGGATTGATTCCAGTTCACACACTCAGCATTGACCCCCCTGCCTGAGTTAGACAGGAAATGTGAACCGCCCGGGGCAGATATTTCACTATTGATTCCAGTTCACACACTCAGCATTGACCCCCATGCCTGAGTTAGACAGGAAATGTGAACCGCCCGGGGCAGATATTTCACTATTGATTCCAGTTCACACACTCAGCATTGATCACCCTGTCTGAGTTAGACAGGAAATGTGAACCGCCCGGGGCAGATATTTCAATATTGATTCCAGTTCACACACTCAGCATCGTTCCCCCTGCCTGAGTTAGACAGGAAATGTGAACCGCCCGGGGCAGATATTTCACTATTGATTCCAGTTCACACACTCAGCATTGATCACCCTGCCTGAGATAGACAGGAAATGTGAACCGCCCGGGGCAGATATTTCACTATTGATTCCAGTTCACACACTCAGCATTGATCACCCTGCCTGAGTTAGACAGGAAATGTGAACCGCCCGGGGCAGATATTTCACTATTGATTCCAGTTCACACACTCAGCATTGACCCGCCTGCCTGAGTCAGACAGGAAATGTGAACCGCCCGGGGCAGGTATTTCACTATTGATTCCAGTTCACACACTCAGCATTGACCCCCCTGCCTGAGTTAGACAGGAAATGTGAACCGCCCGGGGCAGATATTTCACTATTGATTCCAGTTCACACACTCTGCATTGAGCCCCCCTGCCTGAGTTAGACAGGAAATGTGAACCGCCCGGGGCAGATATTTCACTATTGATTCCAGTTCACACACTCAGCATTGATCCCCCTGCCTGAGTTAGACAGGAAATGTGAACCGCCCGGGGCAGATATTTCACTATTGATTCCAGTTCACACACTCAGCATTGTCCCCCGCTGCCTGTTTTAGACAGGTAATGTGAACCGCCAGGGACAGATATTTCACTATTAATTCCAGTTCACACACTCAGCATTGTCCCCGCTGCCTGAGTTAGACAGGAAATGTGAACCGCCCGGGGCAGATATTTCACTATTGATTCCAGTTCACACACTCAGCATTGACCCCCCTGCCTGAGTTAGACAGGAAATGTGAACCGCCCGGGGCAGATATTTCACTATTGATTCCTGTTCACACACTCAGCATTGACCCCCCTGCCTGAGTTAGACAGGAAATGTGAACCGCCCGGGGCAGATATTTCACAATTGAATCCAGTTCACACACTCAGCATTGACCCCCCCCTGCCTGAGTTAGACAGGAAATGTGAACCGCCCGGGGCAGATATTTCACTATTGAATCCAGTTCACACACTCAGCATTGACCCCCCTGCCTGAGTTATACAGGAAATGTGAAACGCCCGGGGCAGATATTTCACTATTGAATCCAGTTCACACACTCAGCATTGACCCCCCTGCCTGAGTGAGACAGGAAATGTGAACCGCCCGGGGCAGATATTTCACTATTGATTCCAGTTCACACACTCAGCATTGACCCGCCTGCCTGAGTCAGACAGGAAATGTGAACCGCCCGGGGCAGATATTTCACTATTGATTCCAGTTCACACACTCAGCATTGATCCCCCTGCCTGAGTTAGACAGGAAATGTGAACCGCCCGGGGCAGATATTTCAATATTGATTCCAGTTCACACACTCAGCATCGTTCCCCCTGCCTGAGTTAGACAGGAAATGTGAACCGCCCGGGGCAGATATTGCACTATTGATTCCAGTTCACACACTCAGCATTGATCACCCTGCCTGTGATAGACAGGAAATGTGAACCGCCCGGGGCAGATATTTCACTATTGATTCCAGTTCACACACTCAGCATTGATCACCCTGCCTGAGTTAGACAGGAAATGTGAACCGCCCGGGGCAGATATTTCACTATTGATTCCAGTTCACACACTCAGCATTGACCCGCCTGCCTGAGTCAGACAGGAAATGTGAACCGCCCGGGGCAGATATTTCACTATTGATTCCAGTTCACACACTCAGCATTGACCCCCCTGCCTGAGTTAGACAGGAAATGTGAACCGCCCGGGGCAGATATTTCACTATTGATTCCAGTTCACACACTCTGCATTGAGCCCCCCTGCCTGAGTTAGACAGGAAATGTGAACCGCCCGGGGCAGATATTTCACTATTGATTCCAGTTCACACACTCAGCATTGATCCCCCTGCCTGAGTTAGACAGGAAATGTGAACCGCCCGGGGCAGATATTTCACTATTGATTCCAGTTCACACACTCAGCATTGTCCCCCGCTGCCTGTTTTAGACAGGTAATGTGAACCGCCAGGGACAGATATTTCACTATTAATTCCAGTTCACACACTCAGCATTGTCCCCGCTGCCTGAGTTAGACAGGAAATGTGAACCGCCCGGGGCAGATATTTCACTATTGATTCCAGTTCACACACTCAGCATTGACCCCCCTGCCTGAGTTAGACAGGAAATGTGAACCGCCCGGGGCAGATATTTCACTATTGATTCCTGTTCACACACTCAGCATTGACCCCCCTGCCTGAGTTAGACAGGAAATGTGAACCGCCCGGGGCAGATATTTCACAATTGAATCCAGTTCACACACTCAGCATTGACCCCCCCCTGCCTGAGTTAGACAGGAAATGTGAACCGCCCGGGGCAGATATTTCACTCTTGATTCCAGTTCACACACTCAGCATTGACCCCCCTGCCTGAGTTCGACAGGAAATGTGAACCGCCCGGTTCAGATATTTCACTATTGATTCCAGTTCACACACTCAGCATTGACCCCCCTGCCTGAGTTAGACAGGAAATGTGAACCGCCCGGGGCAGATATTTCACTATTGAATCCAGTTCACACACTCAGCATTGACCCCCCTGCCTGAGTTAGACAGGAAATGTGAACCGCCCGGGGCAGATATTTCACTATTGATTCCAGTTCACACACTCAGCATTGACCCCCCTGCCTGAGTTAGACAGGAAATGTGAACCGCCCGGGGCAGATATTTCACTATTGATTCCAGTTCACACACTCAGCATTGATCCCCCTGCCTGAGTTAGACAGGAAATGTGAACCGTCCGGGGCAGATATTTCACTATTGATTCCAGTTCACACACTCAGCATTGTCCCCCGCTGCCTGTTTTAGACAGGTAATGTGAACCGCCAGGGACAGATATTTCACTATTGAATCCAGTTCACACACTCAGCATTGACCCCCCCCTGCCTGAGTGAGACAGGAAATGTGAACAGCCCGGGGCAGATATTTCACTATTGATTCCAGTTCACACACTCAGCATTGACCCCCCTGCCTGAGTTAGACAGGAAATGTGAACCGCCCGGAGCAGAAATTTCAATATTGATTCCAGTTCACACACTCAGCATCGTTCCCCCTGCCTGAGTCAGACAGGAAATGTGAACCGCCCGGGGCAGATATTTCACTATTGATTCCAGTTCACACACTCAGCATTGTCCCCCCTGCCTGCGTTAGACAGGAAATGTGAACCGCCCGGGGCAGATATTTCACTATTGATTCCAGTTCACACACTCAGCATTGACCCCCCTGCCTGAGTTAGACAGGAAATGTGAACCGCCCGGGGCAGATATTTCACTATTGATTCCCGTTCACACACTCAGCATTGACCCGCCTGCCTGAGTTAGACTGGAATTGTGAACCGCCCGGGGCAGATATTTCACTATTGATTCCAGTTCACACACTCAGCATTGACCCCCTGCCTGAGTTAGACAGGAAATGTGAACCGCCCGGGACAGATATTTCACTATTGATTCCAGTTCACACACTCAGCATTGACCCCCCTGCCTGAGTTAGACTGGAAATGTGAACCGCCCGGGGCAGATATTTCACTATTGAATCCAGTTCACACACTCAGCATTGACCCCCCTGCCTGAGTTAGACAGGAAATGTGAACCGCCCGGGGCAGATATTTCACTATTGATTCCTGTTCACACACTCAGCATTGACCCCCCTGCCTGAGTTAGACAGGAAATGTGAACCGCCCGGGGCAGATATTTCAATATTGATTCCAGTTCACACACTCAGCATTGACCCCCCTGCCTGAGTTAGACAGGAATTGTGAACCGCCCGGGGCAGATATTTCACTATTGATTGCAGTTCACACACTCAGCATTGACCCCCCTGCCTGAGTTAGACAGGAAATGTGAACCGCCCAGGGCAGATATTTCACTATTGATTCCAGTTCACACACTCAGCATTGACCCCCCTGCCTGAGTTAGACAGGAAATGTGAACCGCCCGTGGCAGATATTTCACTATTGATTCCAGTTCACACACTCAGCATTGATCACCCTGTCTGAGTTAGACAGGAAATTGAACCGCCCGGGGCAGATATTTCACTATTGATTCCAGTTCACACACTCAGCATTGACCCCCCTGCCTGAGTTCGACAGGATATGTGAACCGCCCGGTTCAGATATTTCACTATTGATTCCAGTTCACACACTCTGCATTGACCCCCCTGCCTGAGTTAGACAGGAAATGTGAACCGCCCGGGGCAGATATTTCACTATTGAATCCATTTCACACACTCAGCATTGACCCCCCTGCCTGAGATAGACAGGAAATGTGAACCGCCCGGGGCAGATATTTCACTATTGATTCCAGTTCACACACTCAGCATTGATCCCCCTGCCTGAGTTAGACAGGAAATGTGAACCGCCCGGGGCAGATATTTCACTATTGAATCCAGTTCACACACTCAGCATAGATCCCCCTGCCTGAGTTAGACAGGAAATGTGAACCGCCCGGGGCAGATGTTTCAGGATTGATTCCAGTTCACACACTCAGCATTGACCCCCCTGCCTGAGTTAGACAGGAAATGTGAACCGCCCGGGGCAGATATTTCACTATTGATTCCAGTTCACACACTCAGCATTGACCCCCATGCCTGAGTTAGACAGGAAATGTGAACCGCCCGGGGCAGATATTTCACTATTGATTCCAGTTCACACACTCAGCATTGATCACCCTGTCTGAGTTAGACAGGAAATGTGAACCGCCCGGGGCAGATATTTCAATATTGATTCCAGTTCACACACTCAGCATCGTTCCCCCTGCCTGAGTTAGACAGGAAATGTGAACCGCCCGGGGCAGATATTTCACTATTGATTCCAGTTCACACACTCAGCATTGATCACCCTGCCTGAGATAGACAGGAAATGTGAACCGCCCGGGGCAGATATTTCACTATTGATTCCAGTTCACACACTCAGCATTGATCACCCTGCCTGAGTTAGACAGGAAATGTGAACCGCCCGGGGCAGATATTTCACTATTGATTCCAGTTCACACACTCAGCATTGACCCGCCTGCCTGAGTCAGACAGGAAATGTGAACCGCCCGGGGCAGATATTTCACTATTGATTCCAGTTCACACACTCAGCATTGACCCCCCTGCCTGAGTTAGACAGGAAATGTGAACCGCCCGGGGCAGATATTTCACTATTGATTCCAGTTCACACACTCTGCATTGAGCCCCCCTGCCTGAGTTAGACAGGAAATGTGAACCGCCCGGGGCAGATATTTCACTATTGATTCCAGTTCACACACTCAGCATTGATCCCCCTGCCTGAGTTAGACAGGAAATGTGAACCGCCCGGGGCAGATATTTCACTATTGATTCCAGTTCACACACTCAGCATTGTCCCCCGCTGCCTGTTTTAGACAGGTAATGTGAACCGCCAGGGACAGATATTTCACTATTAATTCCAGTTCACACACTCAGCATTGTCCCCGCTGCCTGAGTTAGACAGGAAATGTGAACCGCCCGGGGCAGATATTTCACTATTGATTCCAGTTCACACACTCAGCATTGACCCCCCTGCCTGAGTTAGACAGGAAATGTGAACCGCCCGGGGCAGATATTTCACTATTGATTCCTGTTCACACACTCAGCATTGACCCCCCTGCCTGAGTTAGACAGGAAATGTGAACCGCCCGGGGCAGATATTTCACAATTGAATCCAGTTCACACACTCAGCATTGACCCCCACCTGCCTGAGTTAGACAGGAAATGTGAACCGCCCGGGGCAGATATTTCACTATTGAATCCAGTTCACACACTCAGCATTGACCCCCCTGCCTGAGTTATACAGGAAATGTGAAACGCCCGGGGCAGATATTTCACGATTGAATCCAGTTCACACACTCAGCATTGACCCCCCTGCCTGAGTGAGACAGGAAATGTGAACCGCCCGGGGCAGATATTTCACTATTGATTCCAGTTCACACACTCAGCATTGACCCGCCTGCCTGAGTCAGACAGGAAATGTGAACCGCCCGGGGCAGATATTTCACTATTGATTCCAGTTCACACACTCAGCATTGATCCCCCTGCCTGAGTTAGACAGGAAATGTGAACCGCCCGGGGCAGATATTTCAATATTGATTCCAGTTCACACACTCAGCATCGTTCCCCCTGCCTGAGTTAGACAGGAAATGTGAACCGCCCGGGGCAGATATTGCACTATTGATTCCAGTTCACACACTCAGCATTGATCACCCTGCCTGTGATAGACAGGAAATGTGAACCGCCCGGGGCAGATATTTCACTATTGATTCCAGTTCACACACTCAGCATTGATCACCCTGCCTGAGTTAGACAGGAAATGTGAACCGCCCGGGGCAGATATTTCACTATTGATTCCAGTTCACACACTCAGCATTGACCCGCCTGCCTGAGTCAGACAGGAAATGTGAACCGCCCGGGGCAGATATTTCACTATTGATTCCAGTTCACACACTCAGCATTGACCCCCCTGCCTGAGTTAGACAGGAAATGTGAACCGCCCGGGGCAGATATTTCACTATTGATTCCAGTTCACACACTCTGCATTGAGCCCCCCTGCCTGAGTTAGACAGGAAATGTGAACCGCCCGGGGCAGATATTTCACTATTGAATCCAGTTCACACACTCAGCATTGACCCCCCTGCCTGAGTTATACAGGAAATGTGAAACGCCCGGGGCAGATATTTCACTATTGAATCCAGTTCACACACTCAGCATTGACCCCCCTGCCTGAGTGAGACAGGAAATGTGAACCGCCCGGGGCAGATATTTCACTATTGATTCCAGTTCACACACTCAGCATTGACCCGCCTGCCTGAGTCAGACAGGAAATGTGAACCGCCCGGGGCAGATATTTCACTATTGATTCCAGTTCACACACTCAGCATTGATCCCCCTGCCTGAGTTAGACAGGAAATGTGAACCGCCCGGGGCAGATATTTCAATATTGATTCCAGTTCACACACTCAGCATCGTTCCCCCTGCCTGAGTTAGACAGGAAATGTGAACCGCCCGGGGCAGATATTGCACTATTGATTCCAGTTCACACACTCAGCATTGATCACCCTGCCTGTGATAGACAGGAAATGTGAACCGCCCGGGGCAGATATTTCACTATTGATTCCAGTTCACACACTCAGCATTGATCACCCTGCCTGAGTTAGACAGGAAATGTGAACCGCCCGGGGCAGATATTTCACTATTGATTCCAGTTCACACACTCAGCATTGACCCGCCTGCCTGAGTCAGACAGGAAATGTGAACCGCCCGGGGCAGATATTTCACTATTGATTCCAGTTCACACACTCAGCATTGACCCCCCTGCCTGAGTTAGACAGGAAATGTGAACCGCCCGGGGCAGATATTTCACTATTGATTCCAGTTCACACACTCTGCATTGAGCCCCCCTGCCTGAGTTAGACAGGAAATGTGAACCGCCCGGGGCAGATATTTCACTATTGATTCCAGTTCACACACTCAGCATTGATCCCCCTGCCTGAGTTAGACAGGAAATGTGAACCGCCCGGGGCAGATATTTCACTATTGATTCCAGTTCACACACTCAGCATTGTCCCCCGCTGCCTGTTTTAGACAGGTAATGTGAACCGCCAGGGACAGATATTTCACTATTAATTCCAGTTCACACACTCAGCATTGTCCCCGCTGCCTGAGTTAGACAGGAAATGTGAACCGCCCGGGGCAGATATTTCACTATTGATTCCAGTTCACACACTCAGCATTGACCCCCCTGCCTGAGTTAGACAGGAAATGTGAACCGCCCGGGGCAGATATTTCAC
Source organism: Scyliorhinus torazame (assembly GCF_047496885.1). Taxonomy (NCBI): domain Eukaryota; kingdom Metazoa; phylum Chordata; class Chondrichthyes; order Carcharhiniformes; family Scyliorhinidae; genus Scyliorhinus; species Scyliorhinus torazame. The sequence goes on from NC_092710.1 coordinate 365,271,926, forward strand.
TATTGATTCCTGTTCACACACTCAGCATTGACCCCCCTGCCTGAGTTAGACAGGAAATGTGAACCGCCCGGGGCAGATATTTCACAATTGAATCCAGTTCACACACTCAGCATTGACCCCCCCCTGCCTGAGTTAGACAGGAAATGTGAACCGCCCGGGGCAGATATTTCACTCTTGATTCCAGTTCACACACTCAGCATTGACCCCCCTGCCTGAGTTCGACAGGAAATGTGAACCGCCCGGTTCAGATATTTCACTATTGATTCCAGTTCACACACTCAGCATTGACCCCCCTGCCTGAGTTAGACAGGAAATGTGAACCGCCCGGGGCAGATATTTCACTATTGAATCCAGTTCACACACTCAGCATTGACCCCCCTGCCTGAGTTAGACAGGAAATGTGAACCGCCCGGGGCAGATATTTCACTATTGATTCCAGTTCACACACTCAGCATTGACCCCCCTGCCTGAGTTAGACAGGAAATGTGAACCGCCCAGGGCAGATATTTCAATATTGATTCCAGTTCACACACTCAGCATCGTTCCCCCTGCCTGAGTCAGACAGGAAATGTGAACCGCCCGGGGCAGATATTTCACTATTGATTCCAGTTCACACACTCTGCATTGACCCCCCCTGCCTGAGTTAGACAGGAAATGTGAACCGCCCGGGGCAGATATTTCACTATTGATTCCAGTTCACACACTCAGCATTGATCCCCCTGCCTGAGTTAGACAGGAAATGAGAACCGTCCGGGGCAGATATTTCACTATTGATTCCAGTTCACACACTCAGCATTGTCCCCCGCTGCCTGTTTTAGACAGGTAATGTGAACCGCCAGGGACAGATATTTCACTATTGATTCCAGTTCACACACTCAGCATTGTCCCCCCTGCCTGAGTGAGACAGGAAATGTGAACAGCCCGGGGCAGATATTTCACTATTGATTCCAGTTCACACACTCAGCATTGACCCCCCTGCCTGAGTTAGACAGGAAATGTGAACCGCCCGGAGCAGAAATTTCAATATTGATTCCAGTTCACACACTCAGCATCGTTCCCCCTGCCTGAGTCAGACAGGAAATGTGAACCGCCCGGGGCAGATATTTCACTATTGATTCCAGTTCACACACTCAGCATTGTCCCCCCTGCCTGCGTTAGACAGGAAATGTGAACCGCCCGGGGCAGATATTTCACTATTGATTCCAGTTCACACACTCAGCATTGACCCCCCTGCCTGAGTTAGACAGGAAATGTGAACCGCCCGGGGCAGATATTTCACTATTGATTCCAGTTCACACACTCAGCATTGACCCGCCTGCCTGAGTTAGACTGGAATTGTGAACCGCCCGGGGCAGATATTTCACTATTGATTCCAGTTCACACACTCAGCATTGACCCCCTGCCTGAGTTAGACAGGAAATGTGAACCGCCCGGGACAGATATTTCACTATTGATTCCAGTTCACACACTCAGCATTGACCCCCCTGCCTGAGTTAGACTGGAAATGTGAACCGCCCGGGGCAGATATTTCACTATTGAATCCAGTTCACACACTCAGCATTGACCCCCCTGCCTGAGTTAGACAGGAAATGTGAACCGCCCGGGGCAGATATTTCACTATTGATTCCTGTTCACACACTGAGCATTGACCCCCCTGCCTGAGTTAGACAGGAAATGTGAACCGCCCGGGGCAGATATTTCAATATTGATTCCAGTTCACACACTCAGCATTGACCCCCCTGCCTGAGTTAGACAGGAATTGTGAACCGCCCGGGGCAGATATTTCACTATTGATTCCAGTTCACACACTCAGCATTGACCCCCCTGCCTGAGTTAGACAGGAAATGTGAACCGCCCAGGGCAGATATTTCACTATTGATTCCAGTTCACACACTCAGCATTGACCCCCCTGCCTGAGTTAGACAGGAAATGTGAACCGCCCGTGGCAGATATTTCACTATTGATTCCAGTTCACACACTCAGCATTGATCCCCCTGCCTGAGTTAGACAGGAAGTGTGAACCGCCCGGGGCAGATATTTCACTATTGAATCCAGTTCACACACTCAGCATAGACCCCCATGCCTGAGTTAGACAGGAAATGTGAACCGCCCGGGGCAGATATTTCACTATTGATTCCAGTTCACACACTCAGCATTGACCCGCCTGCCTGAGTTAGACAGGAAATGTGAACCGCCCGGGGCAGATATTTCACTATTGATTCCAGTTCACACACTCAGCATTGACCCCCCTGCCTGAGTTAGGCAGGAAATGTGAACCGCCCGGGGCAGATATTTCACTATTGAATCCAGTTCACACACTCAGCAGTGACTCCCCCTGCCTGAGTTCGACAGGAAATGTGAACCGCCCGGGGCAGATATTTCACTATTGATTCTAGTTCACACACTCAGCATTGTCCCCGCTGCCTGAGTTAGACAGGAAATGTGAACCGCCCGGGGCAGATATTTCACTATTGATTCCAGTTCACACACTCAGCATTGACCCCCCTGCCTGAGTTAGACAGGAAATGTGACTCCCCCGGGGCAGATATTTCACTATTGATTCCAGTTCACACACTCAGCATTGATCCCCCTGCCTGAGTTAGACAGGAAATGTGAACCGCACGGGGCAGATATTTCACTATTGATTCCAGTTCACACACTCAGCATTGACCCCCCTGCCTGAGTTAGACAGGAAATGTGAACCGCACGCGGCAGATATTTCACTATTGATTCCAGTTCACACACTCAGCATTGACCCCCCTGCCTGAGTTAGACAGGAAATGTGAACCGCCCGGGGCAGATATTTCACTATTGAATCCAGTTCACACACTCAGCATTGACCCCCCTGCCTGAGTTAGACAGGAAGTGTGAACCGCCCGGGGCAGATATTTCACTATTGATTCCAGTTCACAGACTCAGCATTGACCCCCTTGCCTGAGTTAGACAGGAAATGTGAACCGCCCGGGGCAGATATTTCACTGTTGATTCCAGTTCACACACTCAGCATTGATCCCCCTGCCTGAGATAGACAGGAAGTGTGAACCGCCCGGGGCAGATATTTCACTATTGAATCCAGTTCACACACTCAGCATAGACCCCCATGCCTGAGTTAGACAGGAAATGTGAACCGCCCGGGGCAGATATTTCACTATTGATTCCAGTTCACACACTCAGCATTGACCCGCCTGCCTGAGTTAGACAGGGAATGTGAACCGCCCGGGGCAGATATTTCACTATTGATTCTAGTTCACACACTCAGCATTGATCCCCCTGCCTGAGTTAGTCAGGAAATGTGAACCGCCCGGGGCAGATATTTCACTATTGATTCTAGTTCACACACTCAGCATTGATCCCCCTGCCTGAGTTAGACAGGAAGTGTGAACCGCCCGGGGCAGATATTTCACTATTGAATCCAGTTCACACACTCAGCATAGACCCCCATGCCTGAGTTAGACAGGAAATGTGAACCGCCCGGGGCAGATATTTCACTATTGATTCCAGTTCACACACTCAGCATTGATCCCCCTGCCTGAGATAGACAGGAAGTGTGAACCGCCCGGGGCAGATATTTCACTATTGAATCCAGTTCACACACTCAGCATAGACCCCCATGCCTGAGTTAGACAGGAAATGTGAACCGCCCGGGGCAGATATTTCACTATTGATTCCAGTTCACACACTCAGCATTGACCCGCCTGCCTGAGTTAGACAGGAAATGTGAACCGCCCGGGGCAGATATTTCACTATTGATTCCAGTTCACACACTCAGCATTGTCCCCGCTGCCTGAGTTAGACAGGAAATGTGAACCGCCCGGGGCAGATATTTCACTATTGATTCCAGTTCACACACTCAGCATTGACCCCCTTGCCTGAGTTAGACAGGAAATGTGAACCGCCCGGGGCAGATATTTCACTATTGATTCCAGTTCACACACTCAGCATTGATCCACCTGCCTGAGTTAGACAGGAAGTGTGAACCGCCCGGGGCAGATATTTCACTATTGAATCCAGTTCACACACTCAGCATAGATCACCCTGTCTGAGTTAGACAGGAAATGTGAACCGCCCGGGGGAGATATTTCACTATTGATTCCAGTTCACACACTCAGCATTGACCCGCCTGCCTGAGTTAGACAGGAAATGTGAACCGCCCGGGGCAGATATTTCACTATTGATTCCAGTTCACACACTCAGCATTGACCCCCTGCCTGAGTTAGGCAGGAAATGTGAACCGCCCGGGGCAGATATTTCACTATTGAATCCAGTTCACACACTCAGCATTGACCCCCTGCCTGAGTTCGACAGGAAATGTGAACCGCCCGGGGCAGATATTTCAATATTGATTCCAGTTCACACACTCAGCATTGATCTCCCTGCCTGAGTTAGACAGGAAATGTGAACCGCACGGGGCAGATATTTCACTATTGATTCCAGTTCACACACTCAGCATTGACCCCCCTGCCTAAGTTAGATAGGAAATGTGAACCGCCCGGGGCAGATATTTCAATATTGATTCCAGTTCACACACTCAGCATTGATCTCCCTGCCTGAGTTAGACAGGAAATGTGAACCGCACGGGGCAGATATTTCACTATTGATTCCAGTTCACACACTCAGCATTGACCCCCCTGCCTGAGTTAGACAGGAAATGTGAACCGCACGGGGCAGATATTTCACTATTGATTCCAGTTCACACACTCAGCATTGACCCCCATGCCTGAGTTAGACAGGAAATGTGAACCTCCCAGGGCAGATATTTCACTATTGATTCCAGTTCACACACTCAGCATTGATCACCCTGTCTGAGTTAGACAGGAAATGTGAACCGCCCGGGGCAGATATTTCACTATTGATTCCAGTTCACACACTCAGCATTGACCCCCCTGCCTGAGTTCGACAGGAAATGTGAACCGCCCGGTTCAGATATTTCACTATTGATTCCAGTTCACACACTCAGCATTGACCCCCTGCCTGAGTTAGAGAGGAAATGTGAACCGCCCGGGGCAGATATTTCACTATTGAATCCAGTTCACACACTCAGCATTGACCCCCCTGCCTGAGTTAGACAGGAAATGTGAACCGCCCGGGGCAGATATTTCACTATTGATTCCAATTCACGCACTCAGCATTGATCCCCCTGCCTGAGTTAGACAGGAAATGTGAACCGCCCGGGGCAGATATTTCACTATTGAATCCAGTTCACACACTCAGCATTGACCCCCCTGCCTGAGTTAGACAGGAAATGTGAACCGCCCGGGGCAGATATTTCACTATTGATTCCAGTTCACACACTCAGCATTGATCCCCCTGCCTGAGTTAGACAGGAAATGTGAACCGCCCGGGGCAGATATTTCAATATTGATTCCAGTTCACACACTCAGCATTGATCTCCCTGCCTGAGTTAGACAGGAAATGTGAACCGCCCGGGGCAGATATTTCAATATTGATTCCAGTTCACACACTCAGCATTGATCTCCCTGCCTGAGTTAGACAGGAAATGTGAACCGCACGGGGCAGATATTTCACTATTGATTCCAGTTCACACACTCAGCATTGACCCCCCTGCCTGAGTTAGACAGGAAATGTGAACCGCCCGGGGCAGATATTTCACTATTGATTCCAGTTCACACACTCAGCATTGACCCCCATGCCTGAGTTAGACAGGAAATGTGAACCTCCCAGGGCAGATATTTCACTATTGATTCCAGTTCACACACTCAGCATTGATCACCCTGTCTGAGTTAGACAGGAAATGTGAACCGCCCGGGGCAGATATTTCACTATTGATTCCAGTTCACACACTCAGCATTGACCCCCCTGGCTGAGTTCGACAGGAAATGTGAACCGCCCGGTTCAGATATTTAACTATTGATTCCAGTTCACACACTCAGCATTGACCCCCAGCCTGAGTTAGACAGGAAATGTGAACAGCACGCGGCAGATATTTCACTATTGATTCCAGTTCACACACTCAGCATTGACCCCCTGCCTGAGTTAGACAGGAAATGTGAACCGCCCGGGGCAGATATTTCACTATTGATTCCAGTTCACACACTCAGCATTGATCCCCCTGCCTGAGGTAGACAGGAAGTGTGAACCGCCCGGGGCAGATATTTCACTATTGAATCCAGTTCACACACTCAGCATAGACCCCCATGCCTGAGTTAGACAGGAAATGTGAACCGCCCGGGGCAGATATTTCACTATTGATTCCAGTTCACACACTCAGCATTGACCCGCCTGCCTGAGTTAGACAGGAAATGTGAACCGCCCGGGGCAGATATTTCACTATTGATTCCAGTTCACACACTCAGCATTGACCCCCCTGCCTGAGTTAGGCAGGAAATGTGAACCGCCCGGGGCAGATATTTCACTATTGAATCCAGTTCACACACTCAGCATTGACCCCCTGCCTGAGTTCGACAGGAAATGTGAACCGCCCGGGGCAGATATTTCAATATTGATTCCAGTTCACACACTCAGCATTGATCTCCCTGCCTGAGTTAGACAGGAAATGTGAACCGCACGGGGCAGATATTTCACTCTTGATTCCAGTTCACACACTCAGCATTGACCCCCCTGCCTGAGTTAGACAGGAAATGTGAACCGCCCGGGGCAGATATTTCACTATTGATTCCAGTTCACACACTCAGCATTGACCCCCCTGCCTGAGTTAGACAGGAAATGTGAACCGCCCGGGGCAGATATTTCACTATTGAATCCATTTCACACACTCAGCATTGACCCCCCTGCCTGAGTTAGACAGGAAATGTGAACCTCCCGGGGCAGATATTTCACTATTGATTCCAGTTCACACACTCAGCATTGATCCCCCTGCCTGAGTTAGACAGGAAATGTGAACCGCCCGGGGCAGATATTTCACTATTGATTCCAGTTCACACACTCAGCATTGACCCCACTGCCTGAGTTAGACAGGAAATGTGAACCGCCCGGGGCAGATATTTCACTATTGATTCCAGTTCACACACTCAGCATTGACCCCCCTGCCTGAGTTAGACAGGAAATGTGAACCGCCCGGGGCAGATATTTCAATATTGATTCCAGTTCACACACTCAGCATTGATCCCCCTGCCTGAGTTAGACAGGAAATGTGTACCGTCCGGAGCAGATATTTCACTATTGATTCCAGTTCACAAACTCAGCATTGTCCCCCCCTGCCTGAGTTAGACAGGTAATGTGAACCGCTCGGGACAGATATTTCACTATTGATTCCAGTTCACACACTCAGCATTAACCCCCCTGCCTGAGTTAGACAGGAAATGTGAACCGCCCGGGGCAGATATTTCACTATTGATTCCAGTTCACACACTCAGCATTGATCCCCCTGCCTGAGTTAGACAGGAAGTGTGAACCGCCCGGGGCAGATATTTCACTATTGAATCCAGTTCACACACTCAGCATAGACCCCCATGCCTGAGTTAGACAGGAAATGTGAACCGCCCGGGGCAGATATTTCACTATTGATTCCAGTTCACACACTCAGCATTGACCCGCCTGCCTGAGTTAGACAGGAAATGTGAACCGCCCGGGGCAGATATTTCACTAATGATTCCAGTTCACACACTCAGCATTGACCCCCCTGCCTGAGTTAGGCAGGAAATGTGAACCGCCCGGGGCAGATATTTCACTATTGAATCCAGTTCACACACTCAGCATTGACCCCCTGCCTGAGTTCGACAGGAAATGTGAACCGCCCGGGGCAGATATTTCACTATTGATTCTAGTTCACACACTCAGCATTGTCCCCGCTGCCTGAGTTAGACAGGAAATGTGAACCGCCCGGGGCAGATATTTCACTATTGATTCCAGTTCACACACTCAGCATTGACCCCCTTGCCTGAGTTAGACAGGAAATGTGAACCGCACGCGGCAGATATTTCACTATTGATTCCAGTTCACACACTCAGCATTGACCCCCCTGCCTGAGTTAGACAGGATATGTGAACCGCCCGGGGCAGATATTTCACTATTGATTCCAGTTCACACACTCAGCATTGATCCCCCTGCCTGAGTTAGACAGGAAGTGTGAACCGCCCGGGGCAGATATTTCACTATTGAATCCAGTTCACACACTCAGCATAGACCCCCATGCCTGAGTTAGACAGGAAATGTGAACCGCCCGGGGCAGATATTTCACTATTGATTCCAGTTCACACACTCAGCATTGATCCCCCTGCCTGAGATAGACAGGAAGTGTGAACCGCCCGGGGCAGATATTTCACGATTGAATCCAGTTCACACACTCAGCATAGACCCCCATGCCTGAGTTAGACAGGAAATGTGAACCGCCCGGGGCAGATATTTCACTATTGATTCCAGTTCACACACTCAGCATTGACCCGCCTGCCTGAGTTAGACAGGAAATGTGAACCGCCCGGGGCAGATATTTCACTATTGATTCTAGTTCACACACTCAGCATTGTCCCCGCTGCCTGAGTTAGACAGGAAATGTGAACCGCCCGGGGCAGATATTTCACTATTGATTCCAGTTCACACACTCAGCATTGACCCCCTGCCTGAGTTAGACAGGATATGTGAACCGCCCGGGGCAGATATTTCACTATTGATTCCAGTTCACACACTCAGCATTGATCCACCTGCCTGAGTTAGACAGGAAGTCTGAACCGCCCGGGGCAGATGTTTCACTATTGAATCCAGTTCACACACTCAGCATAGACCCCCATGCCTGAGTTAGACAGGAAATGTGAACCGCCCGGGGCAGATATTTCACTATTGATTCCAGTTCACACACTCAGCATTGACCCCCCTGCCTGAGTTAGGCAGGAAATGTGAACCGCCCGGGGCAGATATTTCACTATTGAATCCAGTTCACACACTCAGCATTGACCCCCTGCCTGAGTTCGACAGGAAATGTGAACCGCCCGGGGCAGATATTTCAATATTGATTCCAGTTCACACACACAGCATTGATCTCCCTGCCTGAGTTAGACAGGAAATGTGAACCGCACGGGGCAGATATTTCACTATTGATTCCAGTTCACACACTCAGCATTGACCCCCCTGCCTGAGTTAGACAGGAAATGTGAACCGCCCGGGGCAGATATTTCAATATTGATTCCAGTTCACACACTCAGCATTGATCTCCCTGCCTGAGTTAGACAGGAAATGTGAACCGCACGGGGCAGATATTTCACTATTGATTCCAGTTCACACACTCAGCATTGACCCCCCTGCCTGAGTTAGACAGGAAATGTGAACCGCACGGGGCAGATATTTCACTATTGATTCCAGTTCACACACTCAGCATTGACCCCCATGCCTGAGTTAGACAGGAAATGTGAACCTCCCAGGGCAGATATTTCACTATTGATTCCAGTTCACACACTCAGCATTGATCACCCTGTCTGAGTTAGACAGGAAATGTGAACCGCCCGGGGCAGATATTTCACTATTGATTCCAGTTCACACACTCAGCATTGACCCCCCTGCCTGAGTTCGACAGGAAATGTGAACCGCCCGGTTCAGATATTTCACTATTGATTCCAGTTCACACACTCAGCATTGACCCCCTGCCTGAGTTAGACAGGAAATGTGAACCGCCCGGGGCAGATATTTCACTATTGAATCCAGTTCACACACTCAGCATTGACCCCCCTGCCTGAGTTAGACAGGAAATGTGAACCGCCCGGGGCAGATATTTCACTATTGATTCCAGTTCACACACTCAGCATTGATCCCCCTGCCTGAGTTAGACAGGAAATGTGAACCGCCCGGGGCAGATATTTCACTATTGAATCCAGTTCACACACTCAGCATTGACCCCCCTGCCTGAGTTAGACAGGAAATGTGAACCGACGGGGCAGATATTTCACTATTGATTCCAGTTCACACACTCAGCATTGATCCCCCTGCCTGAGTTAGACAGGAAATGTGAACCGCCCGGGGCAGATATTTCAATATTGATTCCAGTTCACACACTCAGCATTGATCTCCCTGCCTGAGTTAGACAGGAAATGTGAACCGCCCGGGGCAGATATTTCAGTATTGATTCCAGTTCACACACTCAGCATTGACCCCCCTGCCTGAGTTAGACAGGAAATGTGAACCGCCCGGGGCAGATATTTCAATATTGATTCCAGTTCACACACTCAGCATTGATCTCCCTGCCTGAGTTAGACAGGAAATGTGAACCGCACGGGGCAGATATTTCACTATTGATTCCAGTTCACACACTCAGCATTGACCCCCCTGCCTGAGTTAGACAGGAAATGTGAACCGCACGGGGCAGATATTTCACTATTGATTCCAGTTCACACACTCAGCATTGACCCCCATGCCTGAGTTAGACAGGAAATGTGAACCTCCCAGGGCAGATATTTCAATATTGATTCCAGTTCACACACTCAGCATTGATCTCCCTGCCTGAGTTAGACAGGAAATGTGAACCGCACGGGGCAGATATTTCACTATTGATTCCAGTTCACACACTCAGCATTGACCCCCCTGCCTGAGTTAGACAGGAAATGTGAACCGCACGGGGCAGATATTTCACTATTGATTCCAGTTCACACACTCAGCATTGACCCCCATGCCTGAGTTAGACAGGAAATGTGAACCTCCCAGGGCAGATATTTCACTATTGATTCCAGTTCACACACTCAGCATTGATCACCCTGTCTGAGTTAGACAGGAAATGTGAACCGCCCGGGGCAGATATTTCACTATTGATTCCAGTTCACACACTCAGCATTGATCTCCCTGCCTGAGTTAGACAGGAAATGTGAACCGCACGGGGCAGATATTTCACTATTGATTCCAGTTCACACACTCAGCATTGACCCCCCTGCCTGAGTTAGACAGGAAATGTGAACCGCACGGGGCAGATATTTCACTTTTGATTCCAGTTCACACACTCAGCATCGACCCCCCTGCCTGAGTTAGATAGTAAATGTGAACCGCCCGGGGCAGATATTTCACTATTGATTCCAGTTCACACACTCAGCATTGACCCCCCTGCCTGAGTTAGACAGGAAATGTGAAACTCCCGGGGCAGATATTTCACTATTGATTCCAGTTCACACACTCAGCATTGATCACCCTGTCTGAGTTAGACAGGAAATGTGAACCGCCCGGGGCAGATATTTCACTATTGATTCCAGTTCACACACTCAGCATTGACCCCCCTGCCTGAGTTCGACAGGAAATGTGAACCGCCCGGTTCAGATATTTCACTATTGATTCCAGTTCACACACTCAGCATTGACCCCCAGCCTGAGTTAGACAGGAAATGTGATCCGCCCGGGGCAGATATTTCACTATTGAATCCAGTTCACACACTCAGCATTGACCCCCCTGCCTGAGTTAGACAGGAAATGTGAACCGCCCGGGGCAGATATTTCACTAATGATTCCAGTTCACACACTCAGCATTGATCCCCTTGGCTGAGTTAGACAGGAAATGTGAACCGCCCGGGGCAGATATTTCACTATTGATTCCAGTTCACACACTCAGCATTGACCCCCCTGCCTGAGTTAGACAGGAAATGTGAACCGCCCAGGGCAGATATTTCAATATTGATTCCAGTTCACACACTCAGCATCGTTCCCCCTGCCTGAGTCAGACAGGAAATGTGAACCGCCCGGGGCAGATATTTCACTATTGATTCCAGTTCACACACTCTGCATTGACCCCCCTGCCTGAGTTAGACAGGAAATGTGAACCGCCCGGGGCAGATATTTCACTATTGATTCCAGTTCACACACTCAGCATTGACCCCCTGCCTGAGTTAGACAGGAAATGTGAACCGTCCGGGGCAGATATTTCACTATTGATTCCAGTTCACACACTCAGCATTGTCCCCACCTGCCTGAGTTAGACAGGTAATGTGAACCGCCAGGGACAGATATTTCTCTATTGATTCCAGTTCACACACTCAGCATTAACCCCCCTGCCTGAGTTGGACAGGAAATGTGAACCGCCCGGGGCAGATATTTCACTATTGATTCCAGTTCACACACTCAGCATTGATCACCCTGTCTGAGTTAGACAGGAAATGTGAACCGCCCGGGGCAGATATTTCACTATTGATTCCAGTTCACACACTCAGCATTGACCCCCCTGCCTGAGTTCGACAGGAAATGTGAACCGCCCGGTTCAGATATTTAACTATTGATTCCAGTTCACACACTCAGCATTGACCCCCAGCCTGAGTTAGACAGGAAATGTGAACAGCACGCGGCAGATATTTCACTATTGATTCCAGTTCACACACTCAGCATTGACCCCCTGCCTGAGTTAGACAGGAAATGTGAACCGCCCGGGGCAGATATTTCACTATTGATTCCAGTTCACACACTCAGCATTGATCCCCCTGCCTGAGTTAGACAGGAAGTGTGAACCGCCCGGGGCAGATATTTCACTATTGAATCCAGTTCACACACTCAGCATAGACCCCCATGCCTGAGTTAGACAGGAAATGTGAACCGCCCGGGGCAGATATTTCACTATTGATTCCAGTTCACACACTCAGCATTGACCCGCCTGCCTGAGTTAGACAGGAAATGTGAACCGCCCGGGGCAGATATTTCACTATTGATTCCAGTTCACACACTCAGCATTGACCCCCCTGCCTGAGTTAGGCAGGAAATGTGAACCGCCCGGGGCAGATATTTCACTATTGAATCCAGTTCACACACTCAGCATTGACCCCCTGCCTGAGTTCGACAGGAAATGTGAACCGCCCGGGGCAGATATTTCAATATTGATTCCAGTTCACACACTCAGCATTGATCTCCCTGCCTGAGTTAGACAGGAAATGTGAACCGCACGGGGCAGATATTTCACTATTGATTCCAGTTCACACACTCAGCATTGACCCCCCTGCCTGAGTTAGACAGGAAATGTGAACCGCCCGGGGCAGATATTTCAATATTGATTCCAGTTCACACACTCAGCATTGATCTCCCTGCCTGAGTTAGACAGGAAATGTGAACCGCACGGGGCAGATATTTCACTATTGATTCCAGTTCACACACTCAGCATTGACCCCCCTGCCTGAGTTAGACAGGAAATGTGAACCGCACGGGGCAGATATTTCACCATTGATTCCAGTTCACACACTCAGCATTGACCCCCATGCCTGAGTTAGACAGGAAATGTGAACCTCCCAGGGCAGATATTTCACTATTGATTCCAGTTCACACACTCAGCATTGATCACCCTGTCTGAGTTAGACAGGAAATGTGAACCGCCCGGGGCAGATATTTCACTATTGATTCCAGTTCACACACTCAGCATTGACCCCCCTGCCTGAGTTCGACAGGAAATGTGAACCGCCCGGTTCAGATATTTCACTATTGATTCCAGTTCACACACTCAGCATTGACCCCCTGCCTGAGTTAGACAGGAAATGTGAACCGCCCGGGGCAGATATTTCACTATTGAATCCAGTTCACACACTCAGCATTGACCCCCCTGCCTGAGTTAGACAGGAAATGTGAACCGCCCGGGGCAGATATTTCACTATTGATTCCAGTTCACACACTCAGCATTGATCCCCCTGCCTGAGTTAGACAGGAAATGTGAACCGCCCGGGGCAGATATTTCACTATTGAATCCAGTTCACACACTCAGCATTGACCCCCCTGCCTGAGTTAGACAGGAAATGTGAACCGCCCGGGGCAGATATTTCACTATTGATTCCTGTTCACACACTCAGCATTGACCCCCCTGCCTGAGTTAGACAGGAAATGTGAACCGCCCGGGGCAGATATTTCAATATTGATTCCAGTTCACACACTCAGCATTGACCCCCCTGCCTGAGTTAGACAGGAATTGTGAACCGCCCGGGGCAGATATTTCACTATTGATTCCAGTTCACACACTCAGCATTGACCCCCCTGCCTGAGTTAGACAGGAAATGTGAACCGCCCGGGGCAGATATTTCACTATTGATTCCAGTTCACACACTCAGCATTGACCCCCCTGCCTGAGTTTGACAGGAAATGTGAACCGCCCGTGGCAGATATTTCACTATTGATTCCAGTTCACACACTCAGCATTGATCACCCTGTCTGAGTTAGACAGGAAATTGAACCGCCCGGGGCAGATATTTCACTATTGATTCCAGTTCACACACTCAGCATTGACCCCCCTGCCTGAGTTCGACAGGATATGTGAACCGCCCGGTTCAGATATTTCACTATTGATTCCAGTTCACACACTCTGCATTGACCCCCCTGCCTGAGTTAGACAGGAAATGTGAACCGCCCGGGGCAGATATTTCACTATTGAATCCATTTCACACACTCAGCATTGACCCCCCTGCCTGAGTTAGACAGGAAATGTGAACCTCCCGGGGCAGATATTTCACTATTGATTCCAGTTCACACACTCAGCATTGATCCCCCTGCCTGAGTTAGACAGGAAATGTGAACCGCCCGGGGCAGATATTTCACTATTGATTCCAGTTCACACACTCAGCATTGACCCCACTGCCTGAGTTAGACAGGAAATGTGAACCGCCCGGGGCAGATATTTCACTATTGATTCCAGTTCACACACTCAGCATTGACCCCCCTGCCTGAGTTAGACAGGAAATGTGAACCGCCCGGGGCAGATATTTCAATATTGATTCCAGTTCACACACTCAGCATTGATCCCCCTGCCTGAGTTAGACAGGAAATGTGTACCGTCCGGAGCAGATATTTCACTATTGATTCCAGTTCACAAACTCAGCATTGTCCCCCCCTGCCTGAGTTAGACAGGTAATGTGAACCGCTCGGGACAGATATTTCACTATTGATTCCAGTTCACACACTCAGCATTAACCCCCCTGCCTGAGTTAGACAGGAAATGTGAACCGCCCGGGGCAGATATTTCACTATTGATTCCAGTTCACACACTCAGCATTGATCCCCCTGCCTGAGTTAGACAGGAAGTGTGAACCGCCCGGGGCAGATATTTCACTATTGAATCCAGTTCACACGCTCAGCATAGACCCCCATGCCTGAGTTAGACAGGAAATGTGAACCGCCCGGGGCAGATATTTCACTATTGATTCCAGTTCACACACTCAGCATTGACCCGCCTGCCTGAGTTAGACAGGAAATGTGAACCGCCCGGGGCAGATATTTCACTAATGATTCCAGTTCACACACTCAGCATTGACCCCCCTGCCTGAGTTAGGCAGGAAATGTGAACCGCCCGGGGCAGATATTTCACTATTGAATCCAGTTCACACACTCAGCATTGACCCCCTGCCTGAGTTCGACAGGAAATGTGAACCGCCCGGGGCAGATATTTCACTATTGATTCTAGTTCACACACTCAGCATTGTCCCCGCTGCCTGAGTTAGACAGGAAATGTGAACCGCCCGGGGCAGATATTTCACTATTGATTCCAGTTCACACACTCAGCATTGACCCCCTTGCCTGAGTTAGACAGGAAATGTGAACCGCACGCGGCAGATATTTCACTATTGATTCCAGTTCACACACTCAGCATTGACCCCCCTGCCTGAGTTAGACAGGATATGTGAACCGCCCGGGGCAGATATTTCACTATTGATTCCAGTTCACACACTCAGCATTGATCCCCCTGCCTGAGTTAGACAGGAAGTGTGAACCGCCCGGGGCAGATATTTCACTATTGAATCCAGTTCACACACTCAGCATAGACCCCCATGCCTGAGTTAGACAGGAAATGTGAACCGCCCGGGGCAGATATTTCACTATTGATTCCAGTTCACACACTCAGCATTGATCCCCCTGCCTGAGATAGACAGGAAGTGTGAACCGCCCGGGGCAGATATTTCACTATTGAATCCAGTTCACACACTCAGCATAGACCCCCATGCCTGAGTTAGACAGGAAATGTGAACCGCCCGGGGCAGATATTTCACTATTGATTCCAGTTCACACACTCAGCAGTGACCCGCCTGCCTGAGTTAGACAGGAAATGTGAACCGCCCGGGGCAGATATTTCACTATTGATTCTAGTTCACACACTCAGCATTGTCCCCGCTGCCTGAGTTAGACAGGAAATGTGAACCGCCCGGGGCAGATATTTCACTATTGATTCCAGTTCACACACTCAGCATTGACCCCCTGCCTGAGTTAGACAGGATATGTGAACCGCCCGGGGCAGATATTTCACTATTGATTCCAGTTCACACACTCAGCATTGATCCACCTGCCTGAGTTAGACAGGAAGTCTGAACCGCCCGGGGCAGATGTTTCACTATTGAATCCAGTTCACACACTCAGCATAGACCCCCATGCCTGAGTTAGACAGGAAATGTGAACCGCCCGGGGCAGATATTTCACTATTGATTCCAGTTCACACACTCAGCATTGACCCCCCTGCCTGAGTTAGGCAGGAAATGTGAACCGCCCGGGGCAGATATTTCACTATTGAATCCAGTTCACACACTCAGCATTGACCCCCTGCCTGAGTTCGACAGGAAATGTGAACCGCCCGGGGCAGATATTTCAATATTGATTCCAGTTCACACACACAGCATTGCTCTCCCTGCCTGAGTTAGACAGGAAATGTGAACCGCACGGGGCAGATATTTCACTATTGATTCCAGTTCACACACTCAGCATTGACCCCCCTGCCTGAGTTAGACAGGAAATGTGAACCGCCCGGGGCAGATATTTCAATATTGATTCCAGTTCACACACTCAGCATTGATCTCCCTGCCTGAGTTAGACAGGAAATGTGAACCGCACGGGGCAGATATTTCACTATTGATTCCAGTTCACACACTCAGCATTGACCCCCCTGCCTGAGTTAGACAGGAAATGTGAACCGCACGGGGCAGATATTTCACTATTGATTCCAGTTCACACACTCAGCATTGACCCCCATGCCTGAGTTAGACAGGAAATGTGAACCTCCCAGGGCAGATATTTCACTATTGATTCCAGTTCACACACTCAGCATTGATCACCCTGTCTGAGTTAGACAGGAAATGTGAACCGCCCGGGGCAGATATTTCACTATTGATTCCAGTTCACACACTCAGCATTGATCTCCCTGCCTGAGTTAGACAGGAAATGTGAACCGCCCGGGGCAGATATTTCAGTATTGATTCCAGTTCACACACTCAGCATTGACCCCCCTGCCTGAGTTAGACAGGAAATGTGAACCGCCCGGGGCAGATATTTCAATATTGATTCCAGTTCACACACTCAGCATTGATCTCCCTGCCTGAGTTAGACAGGAAATGTGAACCGCACGGGGCAGATATTTCACTATTGATTCCAGTTCACACACTCAGCATTGACCCCCCTGCCTGAGTTAGACAGGAAATGTGAACCGCACGGGGCAGATATTTCACTATTGATTCCAGTTCACACACTCAGCATTGACCCCCATGCCTGAGTTAGACAGGAAATGTGAACCTCCCAGGGCAGATATTTCAATATTGATTCCAGTTCACACACTCAGCATTGATCTCCCTGCCTGAGTTAGACAGGAAATGTGAACCGCACGGGGCAGATATTTCACTATTGATTCCAGTTCACACACTCAGCATTGACCCCCCTGCCTGAGTTAGACAGGAAATGTGAACCGCACGGGGCAGATATTTCACTATTGATTCCAGTTCACACACTCAGCATTGATCACCCTGTCTGAGTTAGACAGGAAATGTGAACCGCCCGGGGCAGATATTTCACTATTGATTCCAGTTCACACACTCAGCATTGATCTCCCTGCCTGAGTTAGACAGGAAATGTGAACCGCACGGGGCAGATATTTCACTATTGATTCCAGTTCACACACTCAGCATTGACCCCCCTGCCTGAGTTGGACAGGAAATGTGAACCGCACGGGGCAGATATTTCACTTTTGATTCCAGTTCACACACTCAGCATCGACCCCCCTGCCTGAGTTAGATAGTAAATGTGAACCGCCCGGGGCAGATATTTCACTATTGATTCCAGTTCACACACTCAGCATTGACCCCCCTGCCTGAGTTAGACAGGAAATGTGAAACTCCCGGGGCAGATATTTCACTATTGATTCCAGTTCACACACTCAGCATTGACCCCCCTGCCTGAGTTCGACAGGAAATGTGAACCGCCCGGTTCAGATATTTCACTATTGATTCCAGTTCACACACTCAGCATTGACCCCCAGCCTGAGTTAGACAGGAAATGTGATCCGCCCGGGGCAGATATTTCACTATTGAATCCAGTTCACACACTCAGCATTGACCCCCCTGCCTGAGTTAGACAGGAAATGTGAACCGCCCGGGGCAGATATTTCACTAATGATTCCAGTTCACACACTCAGCATTGATCCCCTTGGCTGAGTTAGACAGGAAATGTGAACCGCCCGGGGCAGATATTTCACTATTGATTCCAGTTCACACACTCAGCATTGACCCCCCTGCCTGAGTTAGACAGGAAATGTGAACCGCCCAGGGCAGATATTTCAATATTGATTCCAGTTCACACACTCAGCATCGTTCCCCCTGCCTGAGTCAGACAGGAAATGTGAACCGCCCGGGGCAGATATTTCACTATTGATTCCAGTTCACACACTCTGCATTGACCCCCCTGCCTGAGTTAGACAGGAAATGTGAACCGCCCGGGGCAGATATTTCACTATTGATTCCAGTTCACACACTCAGCATTGACCCCCTGCCTGAGTTAGACAGGAAATGTGAACCGTCCGGGGCAGATATTTCACTATTGATTCCAGTTCACACACTCAGCATTGTCCCCACCTGCCTGAGTTAGACAGGTAATGTGAACCGCCAGGGACAGATATTTCTCTATTGATTCCAGTTCACACACTCAGCATTAACCCCCCTGCCTGAGTTGGACAGGAAATGTGAACCGCCCGGGGCAGATATTTCACTATTGAATCCAGTTCACACACTCAGCATTGACCCCCCCTGCCTGAGTGAGACAGGAAATGTGAACCGCCCGGGGCAGATATTTCACTATTGATTCCAGTTCACACACTCAGCATTGACCCCCCTGCCTGAGTTAGACTGGAAATGTGAACCGCCAGGGGCAGAAATTTCAATATTGATTCCAGTTCACACACTCAGCATCGTTCCCCCTGCCTGAGTCAGACAGGAAATGTGAACCGCCCGGGGCAGATATTTCACTATTAATTCCAGTTCACACACTGAGCATTGTCCCCGCTGCCTGAGTTAGACAGGAAATGTGAACCGCCCGGGGCAGATATTTCACTATTGATTCCAGTTCACACACTCAGCATTGACCCCCCTGCCTGAGTTAGACAGGAAATGTGAGCCACCCGGGGCAGATATTTCACTATTGATTCCAGTTCACACACTCAGCATTGACCCCCCTGCCTGAGTTAGACAGGAAATGTGAACCGCCCGGGGCAGATATTTCACTATTGATTCCAGTTCACACACTCAGCATTGACCCCCCTGCCTGAGTTGGACTGGAAATGTGAACCGCCCGGGGCAGATATTTCACTATTGAATCCAGTTCACACACTCAGCATTGACCCCCCTGCCTGAGTTAGACAGGAAATGTGAACCGCACGGGGCAGATATTTCACTATTGATTCCTGTTCACACACTCAGCATTGACCCCCCTGCCTGAGTTAGACAGGAAATGTGAACCGCCCGGGGCAGATATTTCACTATTGATTCTAGTTCACACACTCAGCATTGACCCCCCTGCCTGAGTTCGACAGGATATGTGAACCGCCCGGTTCAGATATTTCACTATTGATTCCAGTTCACACACTCTGCATTGACCCCCCTGCCTGAGTTAGACAGGAAATGTGAACCGCACGGGGCAGATATTTCACTATTGAATCCAGTTCACACACTCAGCATTGACCCCCCTGCCTGAGTTAGACAGGAAATGTGAACCGCCCGGGGAAGATATTTCACTATTGATTCCAGTTCACACACTCAGCATTGATCCCCCTGCCTGAGTTAGACAGGAAATGTGAACCGTCCGGGGCAGATATTTCACTCTTGATTCCAGTTCACACACTCAGCATTGTCCCCCCCTGCCTGAGTTAGACAGGTAATGTGAACCGCCAGGGACAGATATTTCACTATTGATTCCAGTTCACACACTCAGCATTAACCCCCCTGCCTGAGTTGGACAGGAAATGTGAACCGCCCGGGGCAGATATTTCACTATTGATTCCAGTTCACACACTCAGCATTGACCCGCCTGCCTGAGTTAGACTGGAATTGTGAACCGCCCGGGGCAGATATTTCACTATTGATTCCAGTTCACACACTCAGCATTGACCCCCTACCTGAGTTAGACAGGAAATGTGAACCGCCCGGCGCAGATATTTCACGATTGATTCCAGTTCACACACTCAGCATTGACCTCCCTGCCTGAGTTAGACAGGAAATGTGAACCGCCCGGGGCAGATATTTCACTATTGATTCCAGTTCACACACTCAGCATTGACCCCACTGCCTGAGTTAGACAGGAAATGTGAACCGCCCGGGGCAGATATTTCACTATTGATTCCAGTTCACACACTCAGCATTGACCCCACTGCCTGAGTTAGACAGGAAATGTGAACCGCCCGGGGCAGATATTTCACTATTGATTCCAGTTCACACACTCAGCATTGACCCCACTGCCTGAGTTAGACAGGAAATGTGAACCGCCCGGGGCAGATATTTCACTATTGATTCCAGTTCACACACTCAGCATTGACCCCACTGCCTGAGTTAGACAGGAAATGTGAACCGCCCGGGGCAGATATTTCACTATTGATTCCAGTTCACACACTCAGCATTGACCCCCCTGCCTGAGTTAGACAGGAAATGTGAACCGCCCGGAGCAGATATTTCACTATTGATTCCAGTTCACACACTCAGCATTGACCCCCCTGCCTGAGTTAGACAGGAAATGTGAACCGCCCGGGGCAGATATTTCAATATTGATTCCAGTTCACACACTCAGCATTGATCCCCCTGCCTGAGTTAGACAGGAAATGTGTACCGTCCGGAGCAGATATTTCACTATTGATTCCAGTTCACAAACTCAGCATTGTCCCCCCCTGCCTGAGTTAGACAGGTAATGTGAACCGCCCGGGACAGATATTTCACTATTGATTCCAGTTCACACACTCAGCATTAACCCCCCTGCCTGAGTTAGACAGGAAATGTGAACCGCCCGGGGCAGATATTTCACTATTGATTCCAGTTCACACACTCAGCATTGACCCCCCTGCCTGAGTTAGGCAGGAAATGTGAACCGCCCGGGGCAGATATTTCACTATTGAATCCAGTTCACACACTCAGCATTGACCCCCTGCCTGAGTTCGACAGGAAATGTGAACCGCCCGGGGCAGATATTTCAATATTGATTCCAGTTCACACACTCAGCATTGATCTCCCTGCCTGAGTTAGACAGGAAATGTGAACCGCACGGGGCAGATATTTCACTATTGATTCCAGTTCACACACTCAGCATTGACCCCCCTGCCTGAGTTAGACAGGAAATGTGAACCGCCCGGGGCAGATATTTCAATATTGATTCCAGTTCACACACTCAGCATTGATCTCCCTGCCTGAGTTAGACAGGAAATGTGAACCGCACGGGGCAGATATTTCACTATTGATTCCAGTTCACACACTCAGCATTGACCCCCCTGCCTGAGTTAGACAGGAAATGTGAACCGCACGGGGCAGATATTTCACTATTGATTCCAGTTCACACACTCAGCATTGACCCCCATGCCTGAGTTAGACAGGAAATGTGAACCTCCCAGGGCAGATATTTCACTATTGATTCCAGTTCACACACTCAGCATTGATCACCCTGTCTGAGTTAGACAGGAAATGTGAACCGCCCGGGGCAGATATTTCACTATTGATTCCAGTTCACACACTCAGCATTGACCCCCCTGCCTGAGTTCGACAGGAAATGTGAACTCCCCGGTTCAGATATTTCACTATTGATTCCAGTTCACACACTCAGCATTGACCCCCTGCCTGAGTTAGACAGGAAATGTGAACCGCCCGGGGCAGATATTTCACTATTGAATCCAGTTCACACACTCAGCATTGACCCCCCTGCCTGAGTTAGACAGGAAATGTGAACCGCCCGGGGCAGATATTTCACTATTGATTCCAGTTCACACACTCAGCATTGATCCCCCTGCCTGAGTTAGACAGGAAATGTGAACCGCCCGGGGCAGATATTTCACTATTGAATCCAGTTCACACACTCAGCATTGACCCCCCTGCCTGAGTTAGACAGGAAATGTGAACCGCCCGGGGCAGATATTTCACTATTGATTCCAGTTCACACACTCAGCATTGATCCCCCTGCCTGAGTTAGACAGGAAATGTGAACCGCCCGGGGCAGATATTTCAATATTGATTCCAGTTCACACACTCAGCATTGATCTCCCTGCCTGAGTTAGACAGGAAATGTGAACCGCCCGGGGCAGATATTTCAGTATTGATTCCAGTTCACACACTCAGCATTGACCCCCCTGCCTGAGTTAGACAGGAAATGTGAACCGCCCGGGGCAGATATTTCAATATTGATTCCAGTTCACACACTCAGCATTGATCTCCCTGCCTGAGTTAGACAGGAAATGTGAACCGCACGGGGCAGATATTTCACTATTGATTCCAGTTCACACACTCAGCATTGACCCCCCTGCCTGAGTTAGACAGGAAATGTGAACCGCACGGGGCAGATATTTCACTTTTGATTCCAGTTCACACACTCAGCATCGACCCCCCTGCCTGAGTTAGATAGTAAATGTGAACCGCCCGGGGCAGATATTTCACTATTGATTCCAGTTCACACACTCAGCATTGACCCCCCTGCCTGAGTTAGACAGGAAATGTGAAACTCCCGGGGCAGATATTTCACTATTGATTCCAGTTCACACACTCAGCATTGATCACCCTGTCTGAGTTAGACAGGAAATGTGAACCGCCCGGGGCAGATATTTCACTATTGATTCCAGTTCACACACTCAGCATTGACCCCCCTGCCTGAGTTCGACAGGAAATGTGAACCGCCCGGTTCAGATATTTCACTATTGATTCCAGTTCACACACTCAGCATTGACCCCCAGCCTGAGTTAGACAGGAAATGTGATCCGCCCGGGGCAGATATTTCACTATTGAATCCAGTTCACACACTCAGCATTGACCCCCCTGCCTGAGTTAGACAGGAAATGTGAACCGCCCGGGGCAGATATTTCACTAATGATTCCAGTTCACACACTCAGCATTGATCCCCTTGGCTGAGTTAGACAGGAAATGTGAACCGCCCGGGGCAGATATTTCACTATTGATTCCAGTTCACACACTCAGCATTGACCCCCCTGCCTGAGTTAGACAGGAAATGTGAACCGCCCAGGGCAGATATTTCAATATTGATTCCAGTTCACACACTCAGCATCGTTCCCCCTGCCTGAGTCAGACAGGAAATGTGAACCGCCCGGGGCAGATATTTCACTATTGATTCCAGTTCACACACTCTGCATTGACCCCCCTGCCTGAGTTAGACAGGAAATGTGAACCGCCCGGGGCAGATATTTCACTATTGATTCCAGTTCACACACTCAGCATTGACCCCCTGCCTGAGTTAGACAGGAAATGTGAACCGTCCGGGGCAGATATTTCACTATTGATTCCAGTTCACACACTCAGTATTGTCCCCACCTGCCTGAGTTAGACAGGTAATGTGAACCGCCAGGGACAGATATTTCTCTATTGATTCCAGTTCACACACTCAGCATTAACCCCCCTGCCTGAGTTGGACAGGAAATGTGAACCGCCCGGGGCAGATATTTCACTATTGAATCCAGTTCACACACTCAGCATTGACCCCCCCTGCCTGAGTGAGACAGGAAATGTGAACCGCCCGGGGCAGATATTTCACTATTGATTCCAGTTCACACACTCAGCATTGACCCCCCTGCCTGAGTTAGACTGGAAATGTGAACCGCCAGGGGCAGAAATTTCAATATTGATTCCAGTTCACACACTCAGCATCGTTCCCCCTGCCTGAGTCAGACAGGAAATGTGAACCGCCCGGGGCAGATATTTCACTATTAATTCCAGTTCACACACTGAGCATTGTCCCCGCTGCCTGAGTTAGACAGGAAATGTGAACCGCCCGGGGCAGATATTTCACTATTGATTCCAGTTCACACACTCAGCATTGACCCCCCTGCCTGAGTTAGACAGGAAATGTGAACCACCCGGGGCAGATATTTCACTATTGATTCCAGTTCACACACTCAGCATTGACCCCCCTGCCTGAGTTAGACAGGAAATGTGAACCGCCCGGGGCAGATATTTCACTATTGATTCCAGTTCACACACTCAGCATTGACCCCCCTGCCTGAGTTGGACTGGAAATGTGAACCGCCCGGGGCAGATATTTCACTATTGAATCCAGTTCACACACTCAGCATTGACCCCCCTGCCTGAGTTAGACAGGAAATGTGAACCGCACGGGGCAGATATTTCACTATTGATTCCTGTTCACACACTCAGCATTGACCCCCCTGCCTGATTTAGACAGGAAATGTAAACCGCCCGGGGCAGATATTTCACTATTGATTCCAGTTCACACACTCAGCATTGACCCCCCTGCCTGAGTTAGACTGGAAATGTGAACCGCCCGGGGCAGATATTTCACTATTGAATCCAGTTCACACACTCAGCATTGACCCCCCTGCCTGATTTAGACAGGAAATGTGAACCGCCCGGGGCAGATATTTCACTATTGATTCCTGTTCACACACTCAGCATTGACCCCCCTGCCTGAGTTAGGCAGGAATTGTGAACCGCCCGGGGCAGATATTTCACTATTGATTCCAGTTCACACACTCAGCATTGACCCCCCTGCCTGAGTTAGACAGGAAATGTGAACCGCCCGGGGCAGATATTTCACTATTGATTCTAGTTCACACACTCAGCATTGATCACCCTGTCTGAGTTAGACAGGAAATTGAACCGCCCGGGGCAGATATTTCACTATTGATTCCAGTTCACACACTCAGCATTGACCCCCCTGCCTGAGTTCGACAGGATATGTTAACCGCCCGGTTCAGATATTTCACTATTGATTCCAGTTCACACACTCTGCATTGACCCCCCTGCCTGAGTTAGACAGGAAATGTGAACCTCCCGGGGCAGATATTTCACTATTGATTCCAGTTCACACACTCAGCACTGATCACCCTGCCTGAGTTAGACAGGAAATGTGAACCGCCCGGGGTAGATATTTCACTATTGAATCCAGTTCACACACTCAGCATTGACCCCCCTGCCTGAGTTAGACAGGAAATGTGAACCGCCCGGGGCAGATATTTCACTATTGATTCCAGTTCACACACTCAGCATTGATCCCCCTGCCTGAGTTAGACAGGAAATGTGAACCGTCCGGGGCAGATATTTCACTCTTGATTCCAGTTCACACACTCAGCATTGTCCCCCCCTGCCTGAGTTAGACAGGTAATGTGAACCGCCCGGGGCAGATATTTCACTATTGATTCCAGTTCACACACTCAGCATTGACCCCCCTGCCTGAGTTAGACTGGAAATGTGAACCGCCCGGGGCAGATATTTCACTATTGAATCCAGTTCACACACTCAGCATTGACCCCCCTGCCTGAGTTAGACAGGAAATGTGAACCGTCCGGGGCAGATATTTCACTATTGATTCCTGTTCACACACTCAGCATTGACCCCCCTGCCTGAGTTAGACAGGAAATGTGAACCGCCCGGGGCAGATATTTCACTATTGATTCCAGTTCACACACTCAGCATTGACCCCCCTGCCTGAGTTAGACAGGAAATGTGAACCGCCCGGGGCAGATATTTCACTATTGATTCTAGTTCACACACTCAGCATTGATCACACTGTCTGAGTTAGACAGGTAATGTGAACCGCCAGGGACAGATATTTCACTATTGATTCCAGTTCACACACTCAGCATTAACCCCCCTGCCTGAGTTGGACAGGAAATGTGAACCGCCCGGGGCAGATATTTCACTATTGATTCCAGTTCACACACTCAGCATTGACCCCCCTGCCTGAGTTCGACAGGATATGTGAACCGCCCGGTTCAGATATTTCACTATTGATTCCAGTTCACACACTCAGCATTGACCCCCCTGCCTGAGTTGGACAGGAAATGTGAAGCGCCCGGGGCAGATATTTCACTATTGATTCCAGTTCACACACACAACATTTACCCCCCTGCCTGAGTTAGACAGGAAATGTGAACCGCCAGGGACAGATATTTCACTATTGATTCCAGTTCACACACTCAGCATTGACCCCCCTGCCTGAGTTAGACAGGAAATGTGAACCGCCAGGGACAGATATTTCACTATTGATTCCAGTTCACACACTCAGCATTAACCCCCCTGCCTGAGTTGGACAGGAAATGTGAAGCGCCCGGGGCAGATATTTCACTATTGAATCCAATTCACACACTCAGCATTGACCCCCCCCTGCCTGAGTGAGACAGGAAATGTGAACCGCCCGGGGCAGATATTTCACTATTGATTCCAGTTCACACACTCAGCATTGACCCCCTGCCTGAGTTAGACAGGAAATGTGAACCGCCCGGGGCAGAAATTTCAATATTGATTCCAGTTCACACACTCAGCATCGTTCCCCCTGCCTGAGTCAGACAGGAAATGTGAACCGCCCGGGGCAGATATTTCACTATAAATTCCAGTTCACACACTCAGCATTGTCCCCGCTGCCTGAGTTCGACAGGAAATGTGAACCGCCCGAGGCAGATATTTCACTATTGATTCCAGTTCACACACTCAGCATTGACCCCCCTGCCTGAGTTAGACAGGAAATGTGAACCGCCCGGGGCAGATATTTCACTATTGATTCCAGTTCACACACTCAGCATTGACCCCCCCTGCCTGAGTTAGACAGGAAATGTGAACCGCCTGGGGCAGATATTTCACTATTGATTCCAGTTCACACACTCAGCATTGACCCCCCTGCCTGAGTTAGACAGGAAATGTGAACCGCCCGGGGCAGATATTCCACTATTGATTCCAGTTCACACACTCAGCATTGACCCCCCTGCCTGATTTAGACAGGAAATGTGAACCGCCCGGGGCAGATATTTCACTATTGATTCCAGTTCACACACTCAGCATTGACCCCCCTGCCTGAGTTAGACTGGAAATGTGAACCGCCCGGGGCAGATATTTAACTATTGAATCCAGTTCACACACTCAGCATTGACCCCCCTGCCTGAGTTAGACAGGAAATGTGAACCGCCCGGGGCAGATATTTCACTATTGATTCCTGTTCACACACTCAGCATTGACCCCCCTGCCTGAGTTAGACAGGAATTGTGAACCGCCCGGGGCAGATATTTCACTATTGATTCCAGTTCACACACTCAGCATTGACCCCCCTGCCTGAGTTAGACAGGAAATGTGAACCGCCCGGGGCAGATATTTCACTTTTGATTCTAGTTCACACACTCAGCATTGATCACCCTGTCTGAGTTAGACAGGAAATTGAACCGCCCGGGGCAGATATTTCACTATTGATTCCAGTTCACACACTCAGCATTGACCCCCCTGCCTGAGTTCGACAGGATATGTGAACCGCCCGGTTCAGATATTTCACTATTGATTCCAGTTCACACACTCTGCATTGACCCCCCTGCCTGAGTTAGACAGGAAATGTGAACATCCCGGGGCAGATATTTCACTATTGATTCCAGTTCACACATTCAGCACTGATCACCCTGCCTGAGTTAGACAGGAAATGTGAACCGCCCGGGGCAGATATTTCACTATTGAATCCAGTTCACACACTCAGCATTGACCCCCCTGCCTGAGTTAGACAGGAAATGTGAACCGCCCGGGGCAGATATTTCACTATTGATTCCAGTTCACACACTCAGCATTGATCCCCCTGCCTGAGTTAGACAGGAAATGTGAACCGTCCGGGGCAGATATTTCACTCTTGATTCCAGTTCACACACTCAGCATTGTCCCCCCCTGCCTGAGTTAGACAGGTAATGTGAACCGCCAGGGACAGATATTTCACTATTAATTCCAGTTCACACACTCAGCATTAACCCCCCTGCCTGAGTTGGACAGGAAATGTGAACCGCCCGGGGCAGATATTTCACTATTAATTCCAGTTCACACACTCAGCATTGTCCCAACCTGCCTGAGTTAGACAGGTAATGTGAACCGCCAGGGACAGATATTTCACTATTAATTCCAGTTCACACACTCAGCATTAACCCCCCTGCCTGAGTTGGATAGGAAATGTGAACCGCCCGGGGCAGATATTTCACTATTAATTCCAGTTCACACACTCAGCATTGTCCCCGCTGCCTGAGTTAGACAGGAAATGTGAACCGCCCGGGGCAGATATTTCACTATTGATTCCAGTTCACACACTCAGCATTGACCCCCCTGCCTGAGTTAGACAGGAAATGTGAACCGCCCGGGGCAGATATTTCACTATTGATTCCAGTTCACACACTCAGCATTGACCCCCCTGCCTGAGTTAGACAGGAAATGTGAACCGCCCGGGGCAGATATTTCACTATTGATTCCAGTTCACACACTCAGCATTGACCCCCCTGCCCGAGTTAGACAGGAAATGTGAACCGTCCGGGGCAGATATTTCACTCTTGATTCCAGTTCACACACTCAGCATTGTCCCCCCCTGCCTGAGTTAGACAGGTAATGTGAACCGCCCGGGGCAGATATTTCACTATTGATTCCAGTTCACACACTCAGCATTGACCCCCCTGCCTGAGTTAGACTGGAAATGTGAACCGCCCGGGGCAGATATTTCACTATTGAATCCAGTTCACACACTCAGCATTGACCCCCCTGCCTGAGTTAGACAGGAAATGTGAACCGTCCGGGGCAGATATTTCACTATTGATTCCTGTTCACACACTCAGCATTGACCCCCCTGCCTGAGTTAGACAGGAAATGTGAACCGCCCGGGGCAGATATTTCACTATTGATTCCAGTTCACACACTCAGCATTGACCCCCCTGCCTGAGTTAGACAGGAAATGTGAACCGCCCGGGGCAGATATTTCACTATTGATTCTAGTTCACACACTCAGCATTGATCACACTGTCTGAGTTAGACAGGAAATTGAACCGCCCGGGGCAGATATTTCACTATTGATTCCAGTTCACACACTCAGCATTGACCCCCCTGCCTGAGTTCGACAGGATATGTGAACCGCCCGGTTCAGATATTTCACTATTGATTCCAGTTCACACACTCAGCATTGACCCCCCTGCCTGAGTTGGACAGGAAATGTGAAGCGCCCGGGGCAGATATTTCACTATTGATTCCAGTTCACACACACAACATTTACCCCCCTGCCTGAGTTAGACAGGAAATGTGAACCGCCAGGGACAGATATTTCACTATTGATTCCAGTTCACACACTCAGCATTGACCCCCCTGCCTGAGTTAGACAGGAAATGTGAACCGCCAGGGACAGATATTTCACTATTGATTCCAGTTCACACACTCAGCATTAACCCCCCTGCCTGAGTTGGACAGGAAATGTGAAGCGCCCGGGGCAGATATTTCACTATTGAATCCAATTCACACACTCAGCATTGACCCCCCCCTGCCTGAGTGAGACAGGAAATGTGAACCGCCCGGGGCAGATATTTCACTATTGATTCCAGTTCACACACTCAGCATTGACCCCCTGCCTGAGTTAGACAGGAAATGTGAACCGCCCGGGGCAGAAATTTCAATATTGATTCCAGTTCACACACTCAGCATCGTTCCCCCTGCCTGAGTCAGACAGGAAATGTGAACCGCCCGGGGCAGATATTTCACTATAAATTCCAGTTCACACACTCAGCATTGTCCCCGCTGCCTGAGTTCGACAGGAAATGTGAACCGCCCGAGGCAGATATTTCACTATTGATTCCAGTTCACACACTCAGCATTGACCCCCCTGCCTGAGTTAGACAGGAAATGTGAACCGCCCGGGGCAGATATTTCACTATTGATTCCAGTTCACACACTCAGCATTGACCCCCCCTGCCTGAGTTAGACAGGAAATGTGAACCGCCTGGGGCAGATATTTCACTATTGATTCCAGTTCACACACTCAGCATTGACCCCCCTGCCTGAGTTAGACAGGAAATGTGAACCGCCCGGGGCAGATATTCCACTATTGATTCCAGTTCACACACTCAGCATTGACCCCCCTGCCTGATTTAGACAGGAAATGTGAACCGCCCGGGGCAGATATTTCACTATTGATTCCAGTTCACACACTCAGCATTGACCCCCCTGCCTGAGTTAGACTGGAAATGTGAACCGCCCGGGGCAGATATTTCACTATTGAATCCAGTTCACACACTCAGCATTGACCCCCCTGCCTGAGTTAGACAGGAAATGTGAACCGCCCGGGGCAGATATTTCACTATTGATTCCTGTTCACACACTCAGCATTGACCCCCCTGCCTGAGTTAGACAGGAATTGTGAACCGCCCGGGGCAGATATTTCACTATTGATTCCAGTTCACACACTCAGCATTGACCCCCCTGCCTGAGTTAGACAGGAAATGTGAACCGCCCGGGGCAGATATTTCACTATTGATTCTAGTTCACACACTCAGCATTGATCACCCTGTCTGAGTTCGACAGGAAATTGAACCGCCCGGGGCAGATATTTCACTATTGATTCCAGTTCACACACTCAGCATTGACCCCCCTGCCTGAGTTCGACAGGATATGTGAACCGCCCGGTTCAGATATTTCACTATTGATTCCAGTTCACACACTCTGCATTGACCCCCCTGCCTGAGTTAGACAGGAAATGTGAACATCCCGGGGCAGATATTTCACTATTGATTCCAGTTCACACATTCAGCACTGATCACCCTGCCTGAGTTAGACAGGAAATGTGAACCGCCCGGGGCAGATATTTCACTATTGAATCCAGTTCACACACTCAGCATTGACCCCCCTGCCTGAGTTAGACAGGAAATGTGAACCGCCCGGGGCAGATATTTCACTATTGATTCCAGTTCACACACTCAGCATTGATCCCCCTGCCTGAGTTAGACAGGAAATGTGAACCGTCCGGGGCAGATATTTCACTCTTGATTCCAGTTCACACACTCAGCATTGTCCCCCCCTGCCTGAGTTAGACAGGTAATGTGAACCGCCAGGGACAGATATTTCACTATTAATTCCAGTTCACACACTCAGCATTAACCCCCCTGCCTGAGTTGGACAGGAAATGTGAACCGCCCGGGGCAGATATTTCACTATTAATTCCAGTTCACACACTCAGCATTGTCCCCCCCTGCCTGAGTTAGACAGGTAATGTGAACCGCCAGGGACAGATATTTCACTATTAATTCCAGTTCACACACTCAGCATTAACCCCCCTGCCTGAGTTGGACAGGAAATGTGAACCGCCCGGGGCAGATATTTCACTATTAATTCCAGTTCACACACTCAGCATTGTCCCCGCTGCCTGAGTTAGACAGGAAATGTGAACCGCCCGGGGCAGATATTTCACTATTGATTCCAGTTCACACACTCAGCATTGACCCCCCTGCCTGAGTTAGACAGGAAATGTGAACCGCCCGGGGCAGATATTTCACTATTGATTCCAGTTCACACACTCAGCATTGACCCCCCTGCCTGAGTTAGACAGGAAATGTGAACCGCCCGGGGCAGATATTTCACTATTGATTCCAGTTCACACACTCAGCATTGACCCCCCTGCCCGAGTTAGACAGGAAATGTGAACCGCCCGGGGCAGATATTTCACTATTGATTCCAGTTCACACACTCAGCATTGACCCGCCTGCCTGAGTTAGACTGGAATTGTGAACCGCCCGGGGCAGATATTTCACTATTGATTCCAGTTCACACACTCAGCATTGACCCCCTGCCTGAGTTAGACAGGAAATGTGAACCGCCCGGGGCAGATATTTCATTATTGATTCCAGTTCACACACTCAGCATTGACCCCCCTGCCTGAGTTAGACTGGAAATGTGAACCGCCCGGGGCAGATATTTCACTATTGAATCCAGTTCACACACTCAGCATTGACCCCCCTGCCTGTGTTAGACAGGAAATGTGAACCGCCCGGGGCAGATATTTCACTATTGAATCCAGTTCACACACTCAGCATTGACCCCCCTGCCTGAGTTAGACAGGAAATGTGAACCGCCCGGGGCAGATATTTCACTATTGATTCCTGTTCACACACTCAGCATTGACCCCCCTGCCTGAGTTAGGCAGGAAATGTGAACCGCCCGGGGCAGATATTTCAATATTGATTCCAGTTCACACACTCAGCATTGACCCCCCTGCCTGAGTTAGACAGGAATTGTGAACCGCCCGGGGCAGATATTTCACTATTGATTCCAGTTCACACACTCAGCATTGACCCCCCTGCCTGAGTTAGACAGGAAATGTGAACCGCCCGGGGCAGATATTTCACTATTGATTCCAGTTCACACACTCAGCATTGACCCCCCTGCCTGAGTTAGACAGGAAATGTGAACCGCCCGTGGCAGATATTTCACTATTGATTCCAGTTCACACACTCAGCATTGATCACCCTGTCTGAGTTAGACAGGAAATTGAACCGCCCGGGGCAGATATTTCACTATTGATTCCAGTTCACACACTCAACATTGACCCCCCTGCCTGAGTTCGACAGGATATGTGAACCGCCCGGTTCAGATATTTCACTATTGATTCCAGTTCACACACTCTGCATTGACCCCCCTGCCTGAGTTAGACAGGAAATGTGAACCGCCCGGGGCAGATATTTCACTATTGAATCCAGTTCACACACTCAGCATTGACCCCCCTGCCTGAATTAGACAGGAAATGTGAACCTCCCGGGGCAGATATTTCACTATTGATTCCAGTTCACACACTCAGCATTGATCCCCCTGCCTGAGTTAGACAGGAAATGTGAACCGCCCGGGGCAGATATTTCACTATTGATTCCAGTTCACACACTCAGCATTGACCCCACTGCCTGACTTAGACAGGAAATGTGAACCGCTTGGGGCAGATATTTCACTATTGATTCCAGTTCACACACTCAGCATTGACCCCCCTGCCTGAGTTAGACAGGAAATGTGAACCGCCCGGGGCAGATATTTCACTATTGATTCCAGTTCACACACTCAGCATTGACCCCCCTGCCTGAGTTAGACAGGAAATGTGAACCGCCCGGGGCAGATATTTCAATATTGATTCCAGTTCACACACTCAGCATTGATCCCCCTGCCTGAGTTAGACAGGAAATGTGTACCGTCCGGAGCAGATATTTCACTATTGATTCCAGTTCACAAACTTAGTATTGTCCCCCCTTGCCTGAGTTAGACAGGTAATGTGAACCGCCCGGGACAGATATTTCACTATTGATTCCAGTTCACACACTCAGCATTAACCCCCCTGCCTGAGTTAGACAGGAAATGTGAACCTCCCGGGGCTGATATTTCACTATTGATTCTAGTTCACACACTCAGCATTGTCCCCGCTGCCTGAGTTCGACAGGAAATGTTAACCGCCCGGGGCAGATATTTCACTATTGATTCCAGTTCACAGACTCAGCATTGACCCCCTTGCCTGAGTTAGACAGGAAATGTGAACCGCACGGGGCAGATATTTCACTATTGATTCCAGTTCACACACTCAGCATTGACCCCCTGCCTGAATTAGACAGGAAATGTGAACCGCCCGGGGCAGATATTTCACTATTGATTCCAGTTCACACACTCAGCATTGATCCCCCTGCCTGAGTTAGACAGGAAAGGTGAATCGCCCGGGGCAGATATTTCACTATTGAATCCAGTTCACACACTCAGCATTGACCCCCTGCCTGAGTTAGACAGGAAATGTGAACCGCCCGGGGCAGATATTTCACTATTGATTCCAGTTCACACACTCAGCATTGATCCCCCTGCCTGAGTTAGACAGGAAATGTGAACCGCCCGGGGCAGATATTTCACTATTGATTCCAGTTCACACACTCAGCATTGACCCCCCTGCCTGAGTTAGACAGGAAATGTGAACCGCCCGGGGCAGATATTTCAGTATTGATTCCAGTTCACACACTCAGCATTGACCCCCCTGCCTGAGTTTGACCAGAAATGTGAACCGCCCGGGGCAGATATTTCAGTATTGATTCCAGTTCACACACTCAGCATTGATCTCCCTGCCTGAGTTAGACAGGAAATGTGAACCGCACGGGGCAGATATTTCACTATTGATTCCAGTTCACACACTCAGCATTGACCCCCCTGTCTGAGTTAGACAGGAAATGTGAACCGCACGGGGCAGATATTTCACTATTGATTCCAGTTCACACACTCAGCATTGACCTCCATGCCTGAGTTAGACAGGAAATGTGAACCGCCCGGGGCAGATATTTCACTATTGATTCCAGTTCACACACTCAGCATTGACCCCCTGCCTGAGTTAGACAGGAAATGTGAACCGCCCGGGGCAGATATTTCACTATTGATTCCAGTTCACACACTCAGCATTGATCCCCCTGCCTGAGTTAGACAGGAAATGTGAACCGCCCGGGGCAGATATTTCACTATTGATTCCAGTTCACACACTCAGCATAGACCCCCCTGCCTGAGTTAGACAGGAAATGTGAATCGCCCGGGGCAGATATTTCAGTATTGATTCCAGTTCACACACTCAGCATTGACCCCCTGCCAGAGTTAGACAGGTAATGTGAACCGCACGGGGCAGATATTTCACTATTGATTCCAGTTCACACACTCAGCATTGATCACCCTGTCTGAGTTAGACAGGAAATGTGAACCGCCCGGGGCAGATATTTCACTATTGATTCCAGTTCACACACTCAGCATTGACCCCCCTGCCTGAGTTAGACAGGAAATGTGAACCGCCCGGGGCAGATATTTCACTATTGATTCCAGTTCACACACTCAGCATTGACCCCCATGCCTGAGTTAGACAGGAAATGTGAACCGCCCGGGGCAGATATTTCACTATTGATTCTAGTTCACACACTCAGCATTGATCACACTGTCTGAGTTAGACAGGAAATGTGAACCGCCAGGGACAGATATTTCACTATTGATTCCAGTTCACACACTCAGCATTAACCCCCCTGCCTGAGTTGGACAGGAAATGTGAAGCGCCCGGGGCAGATATTTCACTATTGAATCCAATTCACACACTCAGCATTGACCCCCCTGCCTGAGTCAGACAGGAAATGTGAACCGCCCGGGGCAGATATTTCACTATAAATTCCAGTTCACACACTCAGCATTGTCCCCGCTGCCTGAGTTAGACAGGAAATGTGAACCGCCCGAGGCAGATATTTCACTATTGATTCCAGTTCACACACTCAGCATTGACCCCCCTGCCTGAGTTAGACAGGAAATGTGAACCGCCCGGGGCAGATATTTCACTATTGATTCCAGTTCACACACTCAGCATTGACCCCCCTGCCTGATTTAGACAGGAAATGTGAACCGCCCGGGGCAGATATTTCACTATTGATTCCAGTTCACACACTCAGCATTGACCCCCCTGCCTGAGTTAGACTGGAAATGTGAACCGCCCGGGGCAGATATTTCACCATTGAATCCAGTTCACACACTCAGCATTGACCCCCCTGCCTGAGTTAGACAGGAAATGTGAACCGCCCGGGGCAGATATTTCACTATTGATTCCTGTTCACACACTCAGCATTGACACCCCTGCCTGAGTTAGACAGGAATTGTGAACCGCCCGGGGCAGATATTTCACTATTGATTCCAGTTCACACACTCAGCATTGACCCCCCTGCCTGAGTTAGACAGGAAATGTGAACCGCCCGGGGCAGATATTTCACTATTGATTCTAGTTCACACACTCAGCATTGATCACCCTGTCTGAGTTAGACAGGAAATTGAACCGCCCGGGGCAGATATTTCACTATTGATTCCAGTTCACACACTCAGCATTGACCCCCCTGCCTGAGTTCGACAGGATATGTGAACCGCCCGGTTCAGATATTTCACTATTGATTCCAGTTCACACACTCTGCATTGACCCCCCTGCCTGAGTTAGACAGGAAATGTGAACCTCCCGGGGCAGATATTTCACTATTGATTCCAGTTCACACACTCAGCACTGATCACCCTGCCTGAGTTAGACAGGAAATGTGAACCGCCCGGGGCAGATATTTCACTATTGAATCCAGTTCACACACTCAGCATTGACCCCCCTGCCTGAGTTAGACAGGAAATGTGAACCGCCCGGGGCAGATATTTCAGTATTGATTCCAGTTCACACACTCAGCATTGACCCCCCTGCCTGAGTTTGACCAGAAATGTGAACCGCCCGGGGCAGATATTTCAGTATTGATTCCAGTTCACACACTCAGCATTGATCTCCCTGCCTGAGTTAGACAGGAAATGTGAACCGCACGGGGCAGATATTTCACTATTGATTCCAGTTCACACACTCAGCATTGACCCCCCTGTCTGAGTTAGACAGGAAATGTGAACCGCACGGGGCAGATATTTCACTATTGATTCCAGTTCACACACTCAGCATTGACCTCCAT
The DNA here is from genome assembly GCF_047496885.1 of Scyliorhinus torazame. Taxonomy (NCBI): domain Eukaryota; kingdom Metazoa; phylum Chordata; class Chondrichthyes; order Carcharhiniformes; family Scyliorhinidae; genus Scyliorhinus; species Scyliorhinus torazame. The sequence continues at coordinate 365,308,499 of NC_092710.1, forward strand.
GCCTGAGTTAGACAGGAAATGTGAACCGCCCGGGGCAGATATTTCACTATTGATTCCAGTTCACACACTCAGCATTGACCCCCTGCCTGAGTTAGACAGGAAATGTGAACCGCCCGGGGCAGATATTTCACGATTGATTCCAGTTCACACACTCAGCATTGATCCCCCTGCCTGAGTTAGACAGGAAATGTGAACCGCCCGGGGCAGATATTTCACTATTGATTCCAGTTCACACACTCAGCATAGACCCCCCTGCCTGAGTTAGACAGGAAATGTGAACCGCCCGGGGCAGATATTTCAGTATTGATTCCAGTTCACACACTCAGCATTGACCCCCTGCCAGAGTTAGACAGGTAATGTGAACCGCACGGGGCAGATATTTCACTATTGATTCCAGTTCACACACTCAGCATTGATCACCCTGTCTGAGTTAGACAGGAAATGTGAACCGCCCGGGGCAGATATTTCACTATTGATTCCAGTTCACACACTCAGCATTGACCCCCCTGCCTGAGTTAGACAGGAAATGTGAACCGCCCGGGGCAGATATTTCACGATTGATTCCAGTTCACACACTCAGCATTGACCCCCATGCCTGAGTTAGACAGGAAATGTGAACCGCCCGGGGCAGATATTTCACTATTGATTCCAGTTCACACACTCAGCATTGATCACACTGTCTGAGTTAGACAGGAAATGTGAACCGCCAGGGACAGATATTTCACTATTGATTCCAGTTCACACACTCAGCATTAACCCCCCTGCCTGAGTTGGACAGGAAATGTGAAGCGCCCGTGGCAGATATTTCACTATTGAATCCAATTCACACACTCAGCATTGACCCCCCTGCCTGAGTCAGACAGGAAATGTGAACCGCCCGGGGCAGATATTTCACTATAAATTCCAGTTCACACACTCAGCATTGTCCCCGCTGCCTGAGTTAGACAGGAAATGTGAACCGCCCGAGGCAGATATTTCACTATTGATTCCAGTTCACACACTCAGCATTGACCCCCCTGCCTGAGTTAGACAGGAAATGTGAACCGCCCGGGGCAGATATTTCACTATTGATTCCAGTTCACACACTCAGCATTGACCCCCCTGCCTGATTTAGACAGGAAATGTGAACCGCCCGGGGCAGATATTTCACTATTGATTCCAGTTCACACACTCAGCATTGACCCCCCCTGCCTGAGTTAGACTGGAAATGTGAACCGCCCGGGGCAGATATTTCACCATTGAATCCAGTTCACACACTCAGCATTGACCCCCCTGCCTGAGTTAGACAGGAAATGTGAACCGCCCGGGGCAGATATTTCACTATTGATTCCTGTTCACACACTCAGCATTGACACCCCTGCCTGAGTTAGACAGGAATTGTGAACCGCCCGGGGCAGATATTTCACTATTGATTCCAGTTCACACACTCAGCATTGACCCCCCTGCCTGAGTTAGACAGGAAATGTGAACCGCCCGGGGCAGATATTTCACTATTGATTCTAGTTCACACACTCAGCATTGATCACCCTGTCTGAGTTAGACAGGAAATTGAACCGCCCGGGGCAGATATTTCACTATTGATTCCAGTTCACACACTCAGCATTGACCCCCCTGCCTGAGTTCGACAGGATATGTGAACCGCCCGGTTCAGATATTTCACTATTGATTCCAGTTCACACACTCTGCATTGACCCCCCTGCCTGAGTTAGACAGGAAATGTGAACCTCCCGGGGCAGATATTTCACTATTGATTCCAGTTCACACACTCAGCACTGATCACTCTGCCTGAGTTAGACAGGAAATGTGAACCGCCCGGGGCAGATATTTCACTGTTGAATCCAGTTCACACACTCAGCATTGACCCCCCTGCCTGAGTTAGACAGGAAATGTGAACCGCCCGGGGCAGTTATTTCACTATTGATTCCAGTTCACACACTCAGCATTGATCCCCCTGCCTGAGTTAGACAGGAAATGTGAACCGTCCGGGGCAGATATTTCACTCTTGATTCCAGTTCACACACTCAGCATTGTCCCCCCCTGCCTGAGTTAGACAGGTAATGTGAACCGCCAGGGACAGATATTTCACTATTGATTCCAGTTCACACACTCAGCATTAACCCCCCTGCCTGAGTTGGACAGGAAATGTGAACCGCCCGGGGCAGATATTTCACTATTAATTCCAGTTCACACACTCAGCATTGTCCCCGCTGCCTGAGTTAGACAGGAAATGTGAACCGCCCGGGGCAGATATTTCACTATTGAATCCAGTTCACACACTCAGCATTGACCCCCCTGCCTGAGTTAGACAGGAAATGTGAACCGCCCGGGGCAGATATTTCACTATTGATTCCAGTTCACACATTCAGCATTGACCCCCCTGCCTGAGTTAGACAGGAAATGTGAACCGCCCGGGGCAGATATTTCACTATTGATTCCACTTCGCACACTCAGCATTGACCCGCCTGCCTGAGTTAGACTGGAATTGTGAACCGCCCGGGGCAGATATTTCACTATTGATTCCAGTTCACACACTCAGCATTGACCCCCTGCCTGAGTTAGACAGGAAATGTGAACCGCCCGGGGCAGATATTTCATTATTGATTCCAGTTCACACACTCAGCATTGACCCCCCTGCCTGAGTTAGACTGGAAATGTGAACCGCCCGGGGCAGATATTTCACTATTGAATCCAGTTCACACACTCAGCATTGACCCCCCTGCCTGAGTTAGACAGGAAATGTGAACCGCCCGGAGCAGATATTTCACTATTGAATCCAGTTCACACACTCAGCATTGACCCCCCTGCCTGAGTTAGACAGGAAATGTGAACCGCCCGGGGCAGATATTTCACTATTGATTCCTGTTCACACACTCAGCATTGACCCCCCTGCCTGAGTTAGACAGGAAATGTGAACCGCCCGGGGCAGATATTTCAATATTGATTCCAGTTCACACACTCAGCATTGACCCCCCTGCCTGAGTTAGACAGGAATTGTGAACCGCCCGGGGCAGATGTTTCACTATTGATTCCAGTTCACACACTGAGCATTGACCCCCCTGCCTGAGTTAGACAGGAAAAGTGAACCGCCCGGGGCAGATATTTCACTATTGATTCCAGTTCACACACTCAGCATTGACCCCCCTGCCTGAGTTAGACAGGAAATGTGAACCGCCCGTGGCAGATATTTCACTATTGATTCCAGTTCACACACTCAGCATTGATCACCCTGTCTGAGTTAGACAGGAAATTGAACCGCCCGGGGCAGATATTTCACTATTGATTCCAGTTCACACACTCAGCATTGACCCCCCTGCCTGAGTTCGACAGGATATGTGAACCGCCCGGTTCAGATATTTCACTATTGATTCCAGTTCACACACTCAGCATTGATCCCCCTGCCTGAGTTAGACAGGAAATGTGAACCTCCCGGGGCAGATATTTCACTATTGATTCCAGTTCACACACTCAGCACTGATCACCCTGCCTGAGTTAGACAGGAAATGTGAACCGCCCGGGGCAGATATTTCACTATTGAATCCAGTTCACACACTCAGCATTGACCCCCCTGCCTGAGTTAGACAGGAAATGTGAACCGCCCGGGGCAGATATTTCAGTATTGATTCCAGTTCACACACTCAGCATTGACCCCCCTGCCTGAGTTTGACCAGAAATGTGAACCGCCCGGGGCAGATATTTCAGTATTGATTCCAGTTCACACACTCAGCATTGATCTCCCTGCCTGAGTTAGACAGGAAATGTGAACCGCACGGGGCAGATATTTCACTATTGATTCCAGTTCACACACTCAGCATTGACCCCCCTGTCTGAGTTAGACAGGAAATGTGAACCGCACGGGGCAGATATTTCACTATTGATTCCAGTTCACACACTCAGCATTGACCTCCATGCCTGAGTTAGACAGGAAATGTGAACCGCCCGGGGCAGATATTTCACTATTGATTCCAGTTCACACACTCAGCATTGACCCCCTGCCTGAGTTAGACAGGAAATGTGAACCGCCCGGGGCAGATATTTCACGATTGATTCCAGTTCACACACTCAGCATTGATCCCCCTGCCTGAGTTAGACAGGAAATGTGAACCGCCCGGGGCAGATATTTCACTATTGATTCCAGTTCACACACTCAGCATAGACCCCCCTGCCTGAGTTAGACAGGAAATGTGAACCGCCCGGGGCAGATATTTCAGTATTGATTCCAGTTCACACACTCAGCATTGACCCCCTGCCAGAGTTAGACAGGTAATGTGAACCGCACGGGGCAGATATTTCACTATTGATTCCAGTTCACACACTCAGCATTGATCACCCTGTCTGAGTTAGACAGGAAATGTGAACCGCCCGGGGCAGATATTTCACTATTGATTCCAGTTCACACACTCAGCATTGACCCCCCTGCCTGAGTTAGACAGGAAATGTGAACCGCCCGGGGCAGATATTTCACGATTGATTCCAGTTCACACACTCAGCATTGACCCCCATGCCTGAGTTAGACAGGAAATGTGAACCGCCCGGGGCAGATATTTCACTATTGATTCCAGTTCACACACTCAGCATTGATCACACTGTCTGAGTTAGACAGGAAATGTGAACCGCCAGGGACAGATATTTCACTATTGATTCCAGTTCACACACTCAGCATTAACCCCCCTGCCTGAGTTGGACAGGAAATGTGAAGCGCCCGTGGCAGATATTTCACTATTGAATCCAATTCACACACTCAGCATTGACCCCCCTGCCTGAGTCAGACAGGAAATGTGAACCGCCCGGGGCAGATATTTCACTATAAATTCCAGTTCACACACTCAGCATTGTCCCCGCTGCCTGAGTTAGACAGGAAATGTGAACCGCCCGAGGCAGATATTTCACTATTGATTCCAGTTCACACACTCAGCATTGACCCCCCTGCCTGAGTTAGACAGGAAATGTGAACCGCCCGGGGCAGATATTTCACTATTGATTCCAGTTCACACACTCAGCATTGACCCCCCTGCCTGATTTAGACAGGAAATGTGAACCGCCCGGGGCAGATATTTCACTATTGATTCCAGTTCACACACTCAGCATTGACCCCCCCTGCCTGAGTTAGACTGGAAATGTGAACCGCCCGGGGCAGATATTTCACCATTGAATCCAGTTCACACACTCAGCATTGACCCCCCTGCCTGAGTTAGACAGGAAATGTGAACCGCCCGGGGCAGATATTTCACTATTGATTCCTGTTCACACACTCAGCATTGACACCCCTGCCTGAGTTAGACAGGAATTGTGAACCGCCCGGGGCAGATATTTCACTATTGATTCCAGTTCACACACTCAGCATTGACCCCCCTGCCTGAGTTAGACAGGAAATGTGAACCGCCCGGGGCAGATATTTCACTATTGATTCTAGTTCACACACTCAGCATTGATCACCCTGTCTGAGTTAGACAGGAAATTGAACCGCCCGGGGCAGATATTTCACTATTGATTCCAGTTCACACACTCAGCATTGACCCCCCTGCCTGAGTTCGACAGGATATGTGAACCGCCCGGTTCAGATATTTCACTATTGATTCCAGTTCACACACTCTGCATTGACCCCCCTGCCTGAGTTAGACAGGAAATGTGAACCTCCCGGGGCAGATATTTCACTATTGATTCCAGTTCACACACTCAGCACTGATCACTCTGCCTGAGTTAGACAGGAAATGTGAACCGCCCGGGGCAGATATTTCACTGTTGAATCCAGTTCACACACTCAGCATTGACCCCCCTGCCTGAGTTAGACAGGAAATGTGAACCGCCCGGGGCAGTTATTTCACTATTGATTCCAGTTCACACACTCAGCATTGATCCCCCTGCCTGAGTTAGACAGGAAATGTGAACCGTCCGGGGCAGATATTTCACTCTTGATTCCAGTTCACACACTCAGCATTGTCCCCCCCTGCCTGAGTTAGACAGGTAATGTGAACCGCCAGGGACAGATATTTCACTATTGATTCCAGTTCACACACTCAGCATTAACCCCCCTGCCTGAGTTGGACAGGAAATGTGAACCGCCCGGGGCAGATATTTCACTATTAATTCCAGTTCACACACTCAGCATTGTCCCCGCTGCCTGAGTTAGACAGGAAATGTGAACCGCCCGGGGCAGATATTTCACTATTGAATCCAGTTCACACACTCAGCATTGACCCCCCTGCCTGAGTTAGACAGGAAATGTGAACCGCCCGGGGCAGATATTTCACTATTGATTCCAGTTCACACATTCAGCATTGACCCCCCTGCCTGAGTTAGACAGGAAATGTGAACCGCCCGGGGCAGATATTTCACTATTGATTCCACTTCGCACACTCAGCATTGACCCGCCTGCCTGAGTTAGACTGGAATTGTGAACCGCCCGGGGCAGATATTTCACTATTGATTCCAGTTCACACACTCAGCATTGACCCCCTGCCTGAGTTAGACAGGAAATGTGAACCGCCCGGGGCAGATATTTCATTATTGATTCCAGTTCACACACTCAGCATTGACCCCCCTGCCTGAGTTAGACTGGAAATGTGAACCGCCCGGGGCAGATATTTCACTATTGAATCCAGTTCACACACTCAGCATTGACCCCCCTGCCTGAGTTAGACAGGAAATGTGAACCGCCCGGAGCAGATATTTCACTATTGAATCCAGTTCACACACTCAGCATTGACCCCCCTGCCTGAGTTAGACAGGAAATGTGAACCGCCCGGGGCAGATATTTCACTATTGATTCCTGTTCACACACTCAGCATTGACCCCCCTGCCTGAGTTAGACAGGAAATGTGAACCGCCCGGGGCAGATATTTCAATATTGATTCCAGTTCACACACTCAGCATTGACCCCCCTGCCTGAGTTAGACAGGAATTGTGAACCGCCCGGGGCAGATGTTTCACTATTGATTCCAGTTCACACACTGAGCATTGACCCCCCTGCCTGAGTTAGACAGGAAAAGTGAACCGCCCGGGGCAGATATTTCACTATTGATTCCAGTTCACACACTCAGCATTGACCCCCCTGCCTGAGTTAGACAGGAAATGTGAACCGCCCGTGGCAGATATTTCACTATTGATTCCAGTTCACACACTCAGCATTGATCACCCTGTCTGAGTTAGACAGGAAATTGAACCGCCCGGGGCAGATATTTCACTATTGATTCCAGTTCACACACTCAGCATTGACCCCCCTGCCTGAGTTCGACAGGATATGTGAACCGCCCGGTTCAGATATTTCACTATTGATTCCAGTTCACACACTCAGCATTGATCCCCCTGCCTGAGTTAGACAGGAAATGTGTACCGTCCGGAGCAGATATTTCACTGTTGATTCCAGTTCACAAACTCAGTATTGTCCCCCCCTGCCTGAGTTAGACAGGTAATGTGAACCGCCCGGGACAGATATTTCACTATTGATTCCAGTTCACACACTCAGCATTAACCCCCCTGCCTGAGTTAGACAGGAAATGTGAACCGCCCGGGGCAGATATTTCACTATTGATTCTAGTTCACACACTCAGCATTGTCCCCGCTGCCTGAGTTAGACAGGAAATGTGAACCGCCCGGGGCAGATATTTCACTATTGATTCCAGTTCACAGACTCAGCATTGTCCCCCTTGCCTGAGTTAGACAGGAAATGTGAACCGCACGGGGCAGATATTTCACTATTGATTCCAGTTCACACACTCAGCATTGACCCCCTGCCTGAGTTAGACAGGAAATGTGAACCGCCCGGGGCAGATATTTCACTATTGATTCCAGTTCACACACTCAGCATTGATCCCCCTGCCTGAGTTAGACAGGAAATGTGAACCGCCCGGGGCAGATATTTCACTATTGATTCCAGTTCACACACTCAGCATTGACCCCACTGCCTGAGTTAGACAGGAAATGTGAACCGCCCGGGGCAGATATTTCACTCTTGATTCCAGTTCACACACTCAGCATTGACCCCCCTGCCTGAGTTAGACAGGAAATGTGAACCGCCCGGGGCAGATATTTCACTCTTGATTCCAGTTCACACACTCAGCATTGACCCCCCTGCCTGAGTTAGGCAGGAAATGTGAACCGCCCGGGGCAGATATTTCACTATTGAATCCAGTTCACACACTCAGCATTGATCTCCCTGCCTGAGTTAGACAGGAAATGTGAACCGCACGGGGCAGATATTTCACTATTGATTCCAGTTCACACACTCAGCATTGACCCCCCTGCCTGAGTTAGACAGGAAATGTGAACCGCACGGGGCAGATATTTCACTATTGATTCCAGTTCACACACTCAGCATTGACCCCCATGCCTGAGTTAGACAGGAAATGTGAACCGCCCGGGGCAGATATTTCACTATTGATTCCAGTTCACACACTCAGCATTGATCACCCTGTCTGAGTTAGACAGGAAATGTGAACCGCCCGGGGCAGATATTTCACTATTGATTCCAGTTCACACACTCTTAATTGACCCCCCTGCCTGAGTTAGACAGGAAATGTGAACCGCCCGGGGCAGATATTTCACTATTGAATCCAGTTCACACACTTAGCATTGACCCCACTGCCTGAGTTAGACAGGAAATGTGAACCTCCCGGGGCAGATATTTCACTATTGATTCCAGTTCACACACTCAGCATTGATCCCCCTGCCTGAGTTAGACAGGAAATGTGAACCGCCCGGGGCAGATATTTCACTATTGATTCCAGTTCACAGACTCAGCATTGACCCCCTTGCCTGAGTTAGACAGGAAATGTGAACCGCACGGGGCAGATATTTCACTATTGATTCCAGTTCACACACTCAGCATTGAAACCCTGCCTGAATTAGACAGGAAATGTGAACCGCCCGGGGCAGATATTTCACTATTGATTCCAGTTCACACACTCAGCATTGATCCCCCTGCCTGAGTTAGACAGGAAAGGTGAATCGCCCGGGGCAGATATTTCACTATTGAATCCAGTTCACACACTCAGCATTGACCCCCTGCCTGAGTTAGACAGGAAATGTGAACCGCCCGGGGCAGATATTTCACTATTGATTCCAGTTCACACACTCAGCATTGATCCCCCTGCCTGAGTTAGACAGGAAATGTGAACCGCCCGGGGCAGATATTTCACTATTGATTCCAGTTCACACACTCAGCATTGACCCCCCTGCCTGAGTTAGACAGGAAATGTGAACCGCCCGGGGCAGATATTTCAGTATTGATTCCAGTTCACACACTCAACATTGACCCCCCTGCCTGAGTTTGACCAGAAATGTGAACCGCCCGGGGCAGATATTTCAGTATTGATTCCAGTTCACACACTCAGCATTGATCTCCCTGCCTGAGTTAGACAGGAAATGTGAACCGCACGGGGCAGATATTTCACTATTGATTCCAGTTCACACACTCAGCATTGACCCCCCTGTCTGAGTTAGACAGGAAATGTGAACCGCACGGGGCAGATATTTCACTATTGATTCCAGTTCACACACTCAGCATTGACCTCCATGCCTGAGTTAGACAGGAAATGTGAACCGCCCGGGGCAGATATTTCACTATTGATTCCAGTTCACACACTCAGCATTGACCCCCTGCCTGAGTTAGACAGGAAATGTGAACCGCCCGGGGCAGATATTTCACTATTTATTCCAGTTCACACACTCAGCATTGATCCCCCTGCCTGAGTTAGACAGGAAATGTGAACCGCCCGGGGCAGATATTTCACTATTGATTCCAGTTCACACACTCAGCATAGACCCCCCTGCCTGAGTTAGACAGGAAATGTGAACCGCCCGGGGCAGATATTTCAGTATTGATTCCAGTTCACACACTCAGCATTGACCCCCTGCCAGAGTTAGACAGGTAATGTGAACCGCACGGGGCAGATATTTCACTATTGATTCCAGTTCACACACTCAGCATTGATCACCCTGTCTGAGTTAGACAGGAAATGTGAACCGCCCGGGGCAGATATTTCACTATTGATTCCAGTTCACACACTCAGCATTGACACCCCTGCCTGAGTTAGACAGGAAATGTGAACCGCCCGGGGCAGATATTTCACTATTGATTACAGTTCACACACTCAGCATTGACCCCCATGCCTGAGTTAGACAGGAAATGTGAACCGCCCGGGGCAGATATTTCACTATTGAATCCAATTCACACACTCAGCATTGACCCCCCTGCCTGAGTCAGACAGGAAATGTGAACCGCCCGGGGCAGATATTTCACTATAAATTCCAGTTCACACACTCAGCATTGTCCCCGCTGCCTGAGTTAGACAGGAAATGTGAACCGCCCGAGGCAGATATTTCACTATTGATTCCAGTTCACACACTCAGCATTGACCCCCCTGCCTGAGTTAGACAGGAAATGTGAACCGCCCGGGGCAGATATTTCACTATTGATTCCAGTTCACACACTCAGCATTGACCCCCCTGCCTGATTTAGACAGGAAATGTGAACCGCCCGGGGCAGATATTTCACTATTGATTCCAGTTCACACACTCAGCATTGACCCCCCTGCCTGAGTTAGACTGGAAATGTGAACCGCCCGGGGCAGATATTTCACCATTGAATCCAGTTCACACACTCAGCATTGACCCCCCTGCCTGAGTTAGACAGGAAATGTGAACCGCCCGGGGCAGATATTTCACTATTGATTCCTGTTCACACACTCAGCATTGACACCCCTGCCTGAGTTAGACAGGAATTGTGAACCGCCCGGGGCAGATATTTCACTATTGATTCCAGTTCACACACTCAGCATTGACCCCCCTGCCTGAGTTAGACAGGAAATGTGAACCGCCCGGGGCAGATATTTCACTATTGATTCTAGTTCACACACTCAGCATTGATCACCCTGTCTGAGTTAGACAGGAAATTGAACCGCCCGGGGCAGATATTTCACTATTGATTCCAGTTCACACACTCAGCATTGACCCCCCTGCCTGAGTTCGACAGGATATGTGAACCGCCCGGTTCAGATATTTCACTATTGATTCCAGTTCACACACTCTGCATTGACCCCCCTGCCTGAGTTAGACAGGAAATGTGAACCTCCCGGGGCAGATATTTCACTATTGATTCCAGTTCACACACTCAGCACTGATCACCCTGCCTGAGTTAGACAGGAAATGTGAACCGCCCGGGGCAGATATTTCACTATTGAATCCAGTTCACACACTCAGCATTGACCCCCCTGCCTGAGTTAGACAGGAAATGTGAACCGCCCGGGGCAGATATTTCAGTATTGATTCCAGTTCACACACTCAGCATTGACCCCCCTGCCTGAGTTTGACCAGAAATGTGAACCGCCCGGGGCAGATATTTCAGTATTGATTCCAGTTCACACACTCAGCATTGATCTCCCTGCCTGAGTTAGACAGGAAATGTGAACCGCACGGGGCAGATATTTCACTATTGATTCCAGTTCACACACTCAGCATTGACCCCCCTGTCTGAGTTAGACAGGAAATGTGAACCGCACGGGGCAGATATTTCACTATTGATTCCAGTTCACACACTCAGCATTGACCTCCATGCCTGAGTTAGACAGGAAATGTGAACCGCCCGGGGCAGATATTTCACTATTGATTCCAGTTCACACACTCAGCATTGACCCCCTGCCTGAGTTAGACAGGAAATGTGAACCGCCCGGGGCAGATATTTCACTATTGATTCCAGTTCACACACTCAGCATTGATCCCCCTGCCTGAGTTAGACAGGAAATGTGAACCGCCCGGGGCAGATATTTCACTATTGATTCGAGTTCACACACTCAGCATAGACCCCCCTGCCTGAGTTAGACAGGAAATGTGAACCGCCCGGGGCAGATATTTCAGTATTGATTCCAGTTCACACACTCAGCATTGACCCCCTGCCAGAGTTAGACAGGTAATGTGAACCGCACGGGGCAGATATTTCACTATTGATTCCAGTTCACACACTCAGCATTGATCACCCTGTCTGAGTTAGACAGGAAATGTGAACCGCCCGGGGCAGATATTTCACTATTGATTCCAGTTCACACACTCAGCATTGACCCCCCTGCCTGAGTTAGACAGGAAATGTGAACCGCCCGGGGCAGATATTTCACTATTGATTCCAGTTCACACACTCAGCATTGACCCCCATGCCTGAGTTAGACAGGAAATGTGAACCGCCCGGGGCAGATATTTCACTATTGATTCTAGTTCACACACTCAGCATTGATCACACTGTCTGAGTTAGACAGGAAATGTGAACCGCCAGGGACAGATATTTCACTATTGATTCCAGTTCACACACTCAGCATTAACCCCCCTGCCTGAGTTGGACAGGAAATGTGAAGCGCCCGGGGCAGATATTTCACTATTGAATCCAATTCACACACTCAGCATTGACCCCCCTGCCTGAGTCAGACAGGAAATGTGAACCGCCCGGGGCAGATATTTCACTATAAATTCCAGTTCACACACTCAGCATTGTCCCCGCTGCCTGAGTTAGACAGGAAATGTGAACCGCCCGAGGCAGATATTTCACTATTGATTCCAGTTCACACACTCAGCATTGACCCCCCTGCCTGAGTTAGACAGGAAATGTGAACCGCCCGGGGCAGATGTTTCACTATTGATTCCAGTTCACACACTCAGCATTGACCCCCCTGCCTGATTTAGACAGGAAATGTGAACCGCCCGGGGCAGATATTTCACTATTGATTCCAGTTCACACACTCAGCATTGACCCCCCCTGCCTGAGTTAGACTGGAAATGTGAACCGCCCGGGGCAGATATTTCACCATTGAATCCAGTTCACACACTCAGCATTGACCCCCCTGCCTGAGTTAGACAGGAAATGTGAACCGCCCGGGGCAGATATTTCACTATTGATTCCTGTTCACACACTCAGCATTGACACCCCTGCCTGAGTTAGACAGGAATTGTGAACCGCCCGGGGCAGATATTTCACTATTGATTCCAGTTCACACACTCAGCATTGACCCCCCTGCCTGAGTTAGACAGGAAATGTGAACCGCCCGGGGCAGATATTTCACTATTGATTCTAGTTCACACACTCAGCATTGATCACCCTGTCTGAGTTAGACAGGAAATTGAACCGCCCGGGGCAGATATTTCACTATTGATTCCAGTTCACACACTCAGCATTGACCCCCCTGCCTGAGTTCGACAGGATATGTGAACCGCCCGGTTCAGATATTTCACTATTGATTCCAGTTCACACACTCTGCATTGACCCCCCTGCCTGAGTTAGACAGGAAATGTGAACCTCCCGGGGCAGATATTTCACTATTGATTCCAGTTCACACACTCAGCACTGATCACTCTGCCTGAGTTAGACAGGAAATGTGAACCGCCCGGGGCAGATATTTCACTATTGAATCCACTTCACACACTCAGCATTGACCCCCCTGCCTGAGTTAGACAGGAAATGTGAACCGCCCGGGGCAGTTATTTCACTATTGATTCCAGTTCACACACTCAGCATTGATCCCCCTGCCTGAGTTAGACAGGAAATGTGAACCGTCCGGGGCAGATATTTCACTCTTGATTCCAGTTCACACACTCAGCATTGTCCCCCCCTGCCTGAGTTAGACAGGTAATGTGAACCGCCAGGGACAGATATTTCACTATTGATTCCAGTTCACACACTCAGCATTAACCCCCCTGCCTGAGTTGGACAGGAAATGTGAACCGCCCGGGGCAGATATTTCACTATTAATTCCAGTTCACACACTCAGCATTGTCCCCGCTGCCTGAGTTAGACAGGAAATGTGAACCGCCCGGGGCAGATATTTCACTATTGAATCCAGTTCACACACTCAGCATTGACCCCCCTGCCTGAGTTAGACAGGAAATGTGAACCGCCCGGGGCAGATATTTCACTATTGATTCCAGTTCACACATTCAGCATTGACCCCCCTGCCTGAGTTAGACAGGAAATGTGAACCGCCCGGGGCAGATATTTCACTATTGATTCCAGTTCGCACACTCAGCATTGACCCGCCTGCCTGAGTTAGACTGGAATTGTGAACCGCCCGGGGCAGATATTTCACTATTGATTCCAGTTCACACACTCAGCATTGACCCCCTGCCTGAGTTAGACAGGAAATGTGAACCGCCCGGGGCAGATATTTCATTATTGATTCCAGTTCACACACTCAGCATTGACCCCCCTGCCTGAGTTAGACTGGAAATGTGAACCGCCCGGGGCAGATATTTCACTATTGAATCCAGTTCACACACTCAGCATTGACCCCCCTGCCTGAGTTAGACAGGAAATGTGAACCGCCCGGAGCAGATATTTCACTATTGAATCCAGTTCACACACTCAGCATTGACCCCCCTGCCTGAGTTAGACAGGAAATGTGAACCGCCCGGGGCAGATATTTCACTATTGATTCCTGTTCACACACTCAGCATTGACCCCCCTGCCTGAGTTAGACAGGAAATGTGAACCGCCCGGGGCAGATATTTCAATATTGATTCCAGTTCACACACTCAGCATTGACCCCCCTGCCTGAGTTAGACAGGAATTGTGAACCGCCCGGGGCAGATATTTCACTATTGATTCCAGTTCACACACTGAGCATTGACCCCCCTGCCTGAGTTAGACAGGAAAAGTGAACCGCCCGGGGCAGATATTTCACTATTGATTCCAGTTCACACACTCAGCATTGACCCCCCTGCCTGAGTTAGACAGGAAATGTGAACCGCCCGTGGCAGATATTTCACTATTGATTCCAGTTCACACACTCAGCATTGATCACCCTGTCTGAGTTAGACAGGAAATTGAACCGCCCGGGGCAGATATTTCACTATTGATTCCAGTTCACACACTCAGCATTGACCCCCCTGCCTGAGTTCGACAGGATATGTGAACCGCCCGGTTCAGATATTTCACTATTGATTCCAGTTCACACACTCAGCATTGACCCCCCTGCCTGAGTTCGACAGGATATGTGAACCGCCCGGTTCAGATATTTCACTATTGATTCCAGTTCACACACTCAGCATTGACTCCCCTGCCTGAGTTAGACAGGAAATGTGAACCGCCCGGGACAGATATTTCACTATTGAATCCAGTTCACACACTTAGCATTGACCCCACTGCCTGAGTTAGACAGGAAATGTGAACCTCCCGGGGCAGATATTTCACTATTGATTCCAGTTCACACACTCAGCATTGATCCCCCTGCCTGAGTTAGACAGGAAATGTGAACCGCCCGGGGCAGATATTTCACTATTGATTCCAGTTCACACACTCAGCATTGATCCCCCTGCCTGAGTTAGACAGGAAATGTGTACCGTCCGGAGCAGATATTTCACTGTTGATTCCAGTTCACAAACTCAGTATTGTCCCCCCCTGCCTGAGTTAGACAGGTAATGTGAACCGCCCGGGACAGATATTTCACTATTGATTCCAGTTCACACACTCAGCATTAACCCCCCTGCCTGAGTTAGACAGGAAATGTGAACCGCCCGGGGCAGATATTTCACTATTGATTCTAGTTCACACACTCAGCATTGTCCCCGCTGCCTGAGTTAGACAGGAAATGTTAACCGCCCGGGGCAGATATTTCACTATTGATTCCAGTTCACAGACTCAGCATTGTCCCCCTTGCCTGAGTTAGACAGGAAATGTGAACCGCACGGGGCAGATATTTCACTATTGATTCCAGTTCACACACTCAGCATTGACCCCCTGCCTGAGTTAGACAGGAAATGTGAACCGCCCGGGGCAGATATTTCACTATTGATTCCAGTTCACACACTCAGCATTGATCCCCCTGCCTGAGTTAGACAGGAAATGTGAACCGCCCGGGGCAGATATTTCACTATTGATTCCAGTTCACACACTCAGCATTGACCCCACTGCCTGAGTTAGACAGGAAATGTGAACCGCCCGGGGCAGATATTTCACTCTTGATTCCAGTTCACACACTCAGCATTGACCCCCCTGCCTGAGTTAGACAGGAAATGTGAACCGCCCGGGGCAGATATTTCACTCTTGATTCCAGTTCACACACTCAGCATTGACCCCCCTGCCTGAGTTAGGCAGGAAATGTGAACCGCCCGGGGCAGATATTTCACTATTGAATCCAGTTCACACACTCAGCATTGATCTCCCTGCCTGAGTTAGACAGGAAATGTGAACCGCACGGGGCAGATATTTCACTATTGATTCCAGTTCACACACTCAGCATTGACCCCCCTGCCTGAGTTAGACAGGAAATGTGAACCGCACGGGGCAGATATTTCACTATTGATTCCAGTTCACACACTCAGCATTGACCCCCATGCCTGAGTTAGACAGGAAATGTGAACCGCCCGGGGCAGATATTTCACTATTGATTCCAGTTCACACACTCAGCATTGATCACCCTGTCTGAGTTAGACAGGAAATGTGAACCGCCCGGGGCAGATATTTCACTATTGATTCCAGTTCACACACTCTTAATTGACCCCCCTGCCTGAGTTAGACAGGAAATGTGAACCGCCCGGGGCAGATATTTCACTATTGAATCCAGTTCACACACTTAGCATTGACCCCACTGCCTGAGTTAGACAGGAAATGTGAACCTCCCGGGGCAGATATTTCACTATTGATTCCAGTTCACACACTCAGCATTGATCCCCCTGCCTGAGTTAGACAGGAAATGTGAACCGCCCGGGGCAGATATTTCACTATTGATTCCAGTTCACACACTCAGCATTGATCCCCCTGCCTGAGTTAGACAGGAAATGTGTACCGTCCGGAGCAGATATTTCACTATTGATTCCAGTTCACAAACTCAGTATTGTCCCCCCCTGCCTGAGTTAGACAGGTAATGTGAACCGTCCGGGACAGATATTTCACTATTGATTCCAGTTCACACACTCAGCATTAACCACCCTGCCTGAGTTAGATAGGAAATGTGAACCGCCCGGGGCAGATATTTCACTTTTGATTCTAGTTCACACACTCAGCATTGTCCCCGCTGCCTGAGTTAGACAGGAAATGTGAACCGCCCGGGGCAGATATTTCACTATTGATTCCAGTTCACAGACTCAGCATTGACCCCCTTGCCTGAGTTAGACAGGAAATGTGAACCGCCCGGGGCAGATATTTCACTATTGATTCCAGTTCACACACTCAGCATTGACCCCCCCTGCCTGAGTTAGACAGGAAATGTGAACCGCACGGGGCAGATATTTCACTATTGATTCCAGTTCACACACTCAGCATTGACCCCCTGCCTGAGTTAGACAGGAAATGTGAACCGCCCGGGGCAGATATTTCACTCTTGATTCCAGTTCACACACTCAGCATTGACCCCCCTGCCTGAGTTAGGCAGGAAATGTGAACCGCCCGGGGCAGATATTTCACTATTGAATCCATTTCACACACTCAGCATTGATCCCCCTGCCTGAGTTAGACAGGAAATGTGAACCGCCTGGGGCAGATATTTCACTATTGATTCCAGTTCACACACTCAGCATTGACCCCCCTGCCTGAGTTAGACAGGAAATGTGAACCGCACGGGGCAGATATTTCACTATTGATTCCAGTTCACACACTCAGCATTGACCCCCTGCCTGAGTTAGACAGGAAATGTGAACGGCCCGGGGCAGATATTTCACTATTGATTCCAGTTCACACACTCAGCATTGATCCCCCTGCCTGAGTTAGACAGGAAATGTGAACCGCCCGGGGCAGATATTTCACTCTTGATTCCAGTTCACACACTCAGCATTGACCCCCCTGCCTGAGTTAGGCAGGAAATGTGAACCGCCCGGGGCAGATATTTCACTATTGAATCCAGTTCACACACTCAGCATTGATCCCCCTGCCTGAGTTAGACAGGAAATGTGAACCGCACGGGGCAGATATTTCACTATTGATTCCAGTTCACACACTCAGCATTGACCCCCCTGCCTGAGTTAGACAGGAAATGTGAACCGCACGGGGCAGATATTTCACTATTGATTCCAGTTCACACACTCAGCATTGACCCCCATGCCTGAGTTAGACAGGAAATGTGAACCGCCCGGGGCAGATATTTCACTATTGATTCCAGTTCACACACTCAGCATTGATCACCCTGTCTGAGTTAGACAGGAAATGTGAACCGCCCGGGGCAGATATTTCACTATTGATTCCAGTTCACACACTCAGCATTGACCCCCCTGCCTGAGTTCGACAGGAAATGTGAACCGCCCAGTTCAGATATTTCACTATTGATTCCAGTTCACACACTCAGCATTGACCCCCCTGCCTGAGTTAGACAGGAAATGTGAACCGCCCGGGGCAGATATTTCACTATTGATTCCAGTTCACACACTCAGCATTGATCCCCTTGCCTGAGTTAGACAGGAAATGTGAACCGCCCGGGGCTGATATTTCACTATTGATTCCAGTTCACACACTCAGCATTGACCCCCCTGCCTGAGTTAGACAGGAAATGTGAACCGCCCAGGGCAGATATTTCAATATTGATTCCAGTTCACACACTCAGCATCGTTCCCCCTGCCTGAGTCAGACAGGAAATGTGAACCGCCCGGGGCAGATATTTCACTATTGATTCCAGTTCACACAATCTGCATTGACCCCCCTGCCTGAGTTAGACAGGAAATGTGAACCGCCCGGGGCAGATATTTCACTATTGATTCCAGTTCACACACTCAGCATTGATCCCCCTGCCTGAGTTAGACAGGAAATGTGAACCGTCCGGGGCAGATATTTCACTATTGATTGCAGTTCACACACTCAGCATTGTCCCCACCTGCCTGAGTTAGATAGGTAATGTGAACCGCCAGGGACAGATATTTCACTATTGATTCCAGTTCACACACTCAGCATTGACCCCCCTGCCTGAGTTAGACAGGAAATGTGAACCGCCCGGGGCAGATATTTCAATATTGATTCCAGTTCACACACTCAGCATCGTTCCCCCTGCCTGAGTCAGACAGGAAATGTGAACCGCCCGGGGCAGATATTTCACAATTGGTTCCAGTTCACACACTCAGCATTGACCCCCCTGCCTGAATTAGACAGGAAATGTGAACCGCCCGGGGCAGATATTTCACTATTGATTCCAGTTCACACACTCAGCATTGACCCCCCTGCCTGAGTTAGACAGGAAATGTGAACCGCCCGGGGCAGATATTTCACTATTGATTCCAGTTCACACACTCAGCATTGACCCCCCTGCCTGAGTTAGACAGGAAATGTGAACCGCCCGGGACAGATATTTCATTATTGATTCCAGTTCACACACTCAGCATTGATCCCCCTGCCTGAGTTAGACAGGAAATGTGAACCGCACGGGGCAGATATTTCACTATTGATTCCAGTTCACACACTTAGCATTGACCCCCCTGCCTGAGTTAGACAGGAAATGTGAACCGCCCGGGGCAGATATTTCACTATTGATTCCAGTTCACACACTCAGCATTGATCCCCCTGCCTGAGTTAGACAGGAAATGTGAACCGCCCGGGACAGATATTTCACTATTGATTCCAGTTCACACACTCAGCATTGATCCCCCTGCCTGAGTTAGACAGGAAATGTGAACCGCCCGGAGCAGATATTTCACTATTGATTCCAGTTCATACACTCAGCATTGACCCCCCTGCCTGAGTTAGGCAGGAAATGTGAACCGCCCGGGGCAGATATTTCACTATTGATTCCAGTTCACACACTCAGCATTGACCCCCCTGCCTGAGTTAGACAGGAAATGTGAACCGCTCGGGGCAGATATTTCACTATTGATTCCAGTTCACACTCTCAGCATTGATCCCCCTGCCTGAGTTAGACAGGAAATGTGAACCGCCCGGGTCAGATATTTCACTATTGAATCCAGTTCACACACTCGGCATCGATCCCCCTGCCTGAGTTAGACAGGAAATGTGAACCGCCCGGGGCAGATATTTCACTATTGATTCCAGCTCACATACTCAGCATTGACGCCCCTGCCTGAGTTCGACAGGAAATGTGAACCGCCCGGGGCAGATATTTCACTCTTGATTCCAGTTCACACACTCAGCATTGACGCCCCTGCCTGAGTTTGACAGGAAATGTGAACCGCCCGGTTCAGATATTTCACTATTGATTCCAGTTCACACACTCAGCATTGACCCCCCTGCCTGAGTTAGACAGGAAATGTGAACCGCCCGGGGCAGATATTTCACTATTAATACCAGTTCACACATTCAGCATTGACCCCCCTGCCTGAGTTAGACAGGAAATGTGAACCGCCCAGGGCAGATATTTCAATATTGATTCCAGTTCACACACTCAGCATCGTTCCCCCTGCCTGAGTCAGACAGGAAATGTGAACCGCCCGGGGCAGATATTTCACTATTGATTCCAGTTCACACACTCTGCATTGACCCCCCTGCCTGAGTTAGACAGGAAATGTGAACCGCCCGGGGCAGATATTTCACTATTGATTCCAGTTCACACACTCAGCATTGATCCCCCTGCCTGAGTGAGACAGGAAATGTGAACCGCCCGGGGCAGATATTTCACTATTGATTCCAGTTCACACACTCAGCATTGTCCCCCCCTGCCTGAGTTAGACAGGAAATGTGAACCGCCCGGGGCAGATATTTCACTATTGATTCCAGTTCACACACTCAGCATTGACCCCCCTGCCTGAGTTAGACAGGAAATGTGAACCGCCCGGGGCAGATATTTCACGATTGATTCCAGTTCACACAGTCAGCATTGACCCCCCTGCCTGAGTTAGACAGGAAATGTGAACCGCCCGGGGCAGATATTTCACTATTGATTCCAGTTCACACACTCAGCATTGTCTCCCCTGCCTGAGTTAGACAGGAAATGTGAACCGCCCGGGGCAGATATTTCACTATTGATTCCAGTTCACACACTCTGCATTGACCCCGCTGCCTGAGTTAGACAGGCAATGTGAACCGCCCGGGGCAGATATTTCACTATTGATTCCAGTTCACACACTCAGCATTGACCCCCCTGCCTGAGTTAGACAGGAAATGTGAACCGCCCGGGGCAGATATTTCACTATTGATTCCAGTTCACACACTCAGCATTGACCCCACTGCCTGAGTAAGACTGGAAATATGAACCGCCCGGTACAGATATTTCACTATTGATTCCAGTTCACACACTCAGCATTGACCCCCCTGCCTGAGTTAGACAGGAAATGTGAACCGCCCGGGGCAGATATTTCACTATTGATTCCTGTTCACACACTCAGCATTGACCCCCCTGCCTGAGTTAGACAGGAAATGTGAACCGCCCGGGGCAGATATTTCACTATTGATTCCAGTTCACACACTCAGCATTGACCCCCCTGCCTGAGTTAGACAGGAAATGTGAACCGCCCGGGGCAGATATTTCACTATTGATTCCAGTTCACACACTCAGCATTGACCCCCCTGCCTGAGTTAGACAGGAAATGTGAACCGCCCGGGGCAGATATTTCACTATTGATTCCAGTTCACACACTCAGCATTGACCCCCCTGCCTGAGTTAGACAGGAAATGTGAACCGCCCGGGGCAGATATTTCACTATTGATTCCAGTTCACACACTCAGCATTGACCCCCCTGCCTGAGTTAGACAGGAAATGTGAACCGCCCGGGGCAGATATTTCACTATTGATTCCAGTTCACACACTCAGCATTGACCCCCCTGCCTGAGTTAGACAGGAAATGTGAACCGCCCGGGGCAGATATTTCACTATTGATTCCAGTTCACACACTCAGCATTGACCCCCCTGCCTGAGTTAGACAGGAAATGTGAACCGCCCGGGGCAGATATTTCACTATTGATTGTGGTTCACACACTCAGCATTGACCCCCCTGCCTGAGTTATACAGGAAATGTGAACCGCCCGGGGCAGATATTTCACTATTGATTCCAGTTCACAAACTCAGCATTGACCCCCTTGCCTGAGTTAGACAGGAAATGTGAACCGCCCGGGGCAGATATTTCACTATTGATTCCAGTTCACACACTCAGCATTGACCCCCCTGCCTGAGTTAGACAGGAAATGTGAACCGCCCGGGGCAGATATTTCAATATTGATTCCAGTTCACACACTCAGCATTGACCCCCCTGCCTGAGTCAGACAGGAAATGTGAACCGCCCGGGGCAGATATTTCACTATTGATTCCAGTTCACACACTCAGCATTGACCACCCTGCCTGATTTAGACATGAAATGTGAACCGCCCAGGGCAGATATTTCACTGTTGATTCCAGTTCACACACTCAGCATTGACCCCCCTGCCTGAGTTGGACTGGAAATGTGAACCGCCCGGGGCAGATATTTCACTATTGATTCCAGTTCACACACTCAGCATTGTCCCCCCTGCCTGAGTTGGACAGGAAATGTGAACCGCCCGGGGCAGATATTTCACTATTGATTCCAGTTCACACACTCAGCATTGACCCCCCTGCCTGAGTTAGACAAGAAATGTTAACCGTCCGGGGCAGATATTTCACTATTGATTCCAGTTCACACAGTCAGCATTGACCCCCCTGCCTGAGTTAGACAGGAAATGTGAACCGCCCGGGGCAGATATTTCACTATTGATTCCAGTTCACACACTCAGCATTGACCCCCCTGCCTGAGTCAGATTGTAAATGTGAACCGCCCGGGTCAGATCTTTCACTATTGATTCCAGTTCACACACTCAGCATTGAGCCCCCTGCCTGAGTTAGACACGAAATGTGAACCGCCCGGGGCAGATATTTCACAATTTAATCCAGTTCACACACTCAGCATTGACCCCCCCTGCCTGAGTTAGACATGAAATGTGAACCGCCCGGGGCAGATATTTCACAATTGAATCCAGTTCACACACTCAGCATTGACCCCCCCCTGCCTGAGTTAGACAGGAAATGTGAACCGCCCGGGGCAGATATTTCACTATTGATTCCAGTTCACACACTCAGCACTGACCCCCCCTGCCTAAGTTAGACAAGAAATGTGAACCGCCCGGGGCAAATATTTCACTATTGAATCCAGTTCACACACTCAGCATTGACCCCCCCTGCCTGAGTTAGACAGGAAATGTGAAATGCCCGGTGCAGATATTTCACTATTGATTCCAGTTCACACACTCAGCATTGACCCCCCTGCCTGAGTTAGACAGGAAATGTGAAAGCCCGGCGCAGATATTTCACTATTGATTCCAGTTCGCACACTCAGCATCGTTCCCCCTGCCTGAGTCAGACAGGAAATGTGAACCGCCCGGGGCAGATATTTCACTATTGATTCCAGTTCACACACTCTGCATTGACCCCCCTGCCTGAGTTAGACAGGAAATGTGAACCGCCCGGGGCAGATATTTCACTATTGATTCCAGTTCACACACTATGCATTGACCCCCCTGCCTGAGTTAGACAGGAAATGTGAACCGCCAGGGGCAGATATTTCACTATTGATTCCAGTTCTCACACTCAGCATTGATCCCCCTGCCTGAGTTAGACAGGTAATGTGAACCGTCCGGGGCAGATATTTCACTATTGATTCCAGTTCACACACTCAGCATTGTCCACCCCTGCCTGAGTTAGACACGTAATGTGAACCGCCAGGGACAGATATTTCACTATTGATTCCAGTTCACACACTCAGCATTGACCCCCCTGCCTGAGTTAGACAGGAAATGTGAACCGCCCGGGGCAGATATTTCAATATTGATTCCAGTTCACACACTCAGCATCGTTCCCCCTGCCTGAGTCAGACAGGAAATGTGAACCGCCCGGGGCAGATATTTCACAATTGGTTCCAGTTCACACACTCAGCATTGATCCCCCTGCCTGAGTGAGACAGGAAATGTGAACCGCCAGGGGCAGATATTTCACTGTTGATTCCAGTTCACACACTCAGCATTGACCCCCCTGCCTGAATTAGACAGGAAATGTGAACCGCCCGGGGCAGATATTTCACTATTGATTCCAGTTCACACACTCAGCATTGACCCCCCTGCCTGAGTTAGACAGGAAATGTGAACCGCCCGGGGCAGATATTTCACTATTGATTCCAGTTCACACACTCAGCATTGACCCCCCTGCCTGAGTTAGACAGGAAATGTGAACCGCCCGGGACAGATATTTCATTATTGATTCCAGTTCACACACTCAGCATTGATCCCCCTGCCTGAGTTAGACAGGAAATGTGAACCGCCCGGGGCAGATATTTCACTATTGATTCCAGTTCACAAACTCAGCATTGATCACCCTGCCTGAGTTAGACAGGAAATGTGAACCGCCCAGGGCAGATATTTCACTATTGATTCCAGTTCACAAACTCAACACTGATCCCCCTGCCTGAGTTAGACAGGAAATGTGAACCGTCCAGGGCAGATATTTCACTGTTGATTCCAGTTCACACACTCAGCATTGACCCCCCTGCCTGAGTTAGACAGGAAATGTGAACCGCCCGGGGCAGATATTTCACTATTGATTCCAGTTCACACACTCAGCATTGACCCCCCTGCCTGAGTTAGACAGGAAATGTGAACCGCCCGGGGCAGATATTTCACTATTGATTCCAGTTCACACACTCAGCACTGACCCCCCTGCCTGAGTTAGACAGGAAATGTGAACCGCCCGGGGCAGATATTTCACTATTGATTCCAGTTCACACACTCAGCATTGACCCCCCTGCCTGAGTTAGACAGGAATTGTGAACCGCCCGGGGCAGATATTTCACTATTGATTCCAGTTCACACACTCAGCATTGACCTCCTGCCTGAGTTAGACAGGTAATGTGAACCGCCCGGGGCAGATATTTCACTATTGATTCCAGTTCACACACTCAGCATTGATCCCCCTGCCTGAGTGAGACAGGAAATGTGAACCGCCCGGGACAGATATTTCACTATTGATTCCAGTTCACACACTCAGCATTGACCCCCCTGCCTGAGTTAGACAGGAAATGTGAACCGCCCGGCGCAGATATTTCACTATTGATTCCAGTTCACACACTCAGCATTGATCCCTCTGCCTGAGTTAGACAGGAAATGTGAACCGCCCGGGGCAGATATTTCACTATTGATTCCAGTTCACACACTCAGCATTGATCCCCCTGCCCGAGTTAGACAGGAAATGTGAACCGCCCGGGGCAGATATTTCACTATTGATTCCAGTTCACACACTCAGCATTGACCCCCCTGCCTGAGATAGACAGGAAATGTGAACCGCCCGGCGCAGATATTTCACTATTGATTCCAGTTCACACACTCAGCATTGATCCCCCTGCCCGAGTTAGACAGGAATTGTGAACCGCCCGGGGCAGATATTTCACTATTGATTCCAGTTCACACACTCAGCATTGGCCTCCTGCCTGAGTTAGACAGGTAATGTGAACCGCCCGGGGCAGATATTTCACTATTGATTCCAGTTCACACACTCAGCATTGATCCCCCTGCCTGAGTGAGACAGGAAATGTGAACCGCCCGGGACAGATATTTCACTATTGATTCCAGTTCACACACTCAGCATTGACCCCCCTGCCTGAGTTAGACAGGAAATGTGAACCGCCCGGCGCAGATATTTCACTATTGATTCCAGTTCACACACTCAGCATTGATCCCTCTGCCTGAGTTAGACAGGAAATGTGAACCGCCCGGGGCAGATATTTCACTATTGATTCCAGTTCACACACTCAGCATTGATCCCCCTGCCCGAGTTAGACAGGAAATGTGAACCGCCCGGGGCAGATATTTCACTATTGATTCCAGTTCACACACTCAGCATTGACCCCCCTGCCTGTGATAGACAGGAAATGTGAACCGCCCGGCGCAGATATTTCACTATTGATTCCAGTTCACACACTCAGCATTGATCCCTCTGCCTGAGTTCGACAGGAAATGTGAACCGCCCGGGGCAGATATTTCACTATTGATTCCAGTTCACACACTCAGCATTGACCCCCCTGCCTGAGTTAGACAGGAAATGTGAACCGCCCGGGGCAGATATTTCACTATTGATTCCAGTTCACACACTCAGCATTGACCCCCCTGCCTGAGTTAGACAGGAAATTTGAACTGCCCGGGGCAGATATTTCACTATTGATTCCAGTTCACACACTCAGCATTGACCCCCCTGCCTGAGTTAGACAAGAAATGTGAACCACCCGGGGCAGATATTTCACTATTGATTCCAGTTCACACACTCAGCATTGACCCCCCTGCCTGAGATAGACAGGAAATGTGAACCGCCCGGGGCAGATATTTCACTATTGATTCCAGTTCACACACTCAGCATTGACCCCCCTGCCTGAGTTAGACAGGAAATGTGAACCGCCCGGGGCAGATATTTCACTATTGATTCCAGTTCACACACTCAGCATTGACCCCCCTGCCTGAGTTAGACAGGAAATGTGAACCGCCCGGGGCAGATATTTCACTAATGATTCCAGTTCACACACTCTGCATTGACCCCCCTGCCTGAGTTAGACAGGAAATGTGAACCGCCCGGGACAGATATTTCACTATTGATTCCAGTTCACACACTCAGCATTGATCCCCCTGCCTGAGTTCGACAGGAAATGTGAACCGCCCGGGGCAGATATTTCAGTATTGATTCCAGTTCACACACTCAGCATTGTCCCCCCCTGCCTGAGTTAGACAGGTAATGTGAACCGCCCGGGGCAGATATTTCATTATTGATTCCAGTTCACACACTCAGCATTGACCCCCCTGCCTGAGTTAGACAGGAAATGTGAACCGCCCGGGGCAGATATTTCACTATTGATTCCAGTTCACACACTCAGCATTGACCCTCCTCCCTGAGTTAGACAGGATATGTGAACCGCCCGGGGCAGATATTTCACTATTGATTCCAGTTCACACACTCAGCATTGATCACCCTGCCTGAGTTAGACAGGAAATGTGAACCGCCCGGGGCAGATATTTCACTATTGATTCCAGTTCACACACTCAGCACTGATCCCCCTGCCTGAGTTAGACAGGAAATGTGAACCGTCCAGGGCAGATATTTCACTGTTGATTCCAGTTCACACACTCAGCATTGACCCCCCTGCCTGAGTTAGACAGGAAATGTGAACCGCCCGGGGCAGATATTTCACTATTGATTCCAGTTCACACACTCAGCATTGACCCCCCTGCCTGAGTTAGACAGGAAATGTGAACCGCCCGGGGCAGATATTTCACTATTGATTCCAGTTCACACACTCAGCACTGACCCCCCTGCCTGAGTTAGACAGGAAATGTGAACCGCCCGCAGCAGATATTTCACTATTGATTCCAGTTCACACACTCAGCATTGACCCCCCTGCCTGAGTTAGACAGGAAATGTGAACCGCCCGGCGAAGATATTTCACTATTGATTCCAGTTCACACACTCAGCATTGATCCCCCTGCCTGAGTTAGACAGGAAATGTGAACCGCCCGGGGCAGATATTTCACTATTGATTCCAGTTCACACACTCAGCATTGACCCCCCTGCCTGAGTTAGACAGGAAATGTGAACCGCCCGGGGCAGATATTTCACTATTGATTCCAGTTCACACACTCAGCACTGACCCCCCTGCCTGAGTTAGACAGGAAATGTGAACCGCCCGGGGCAGATATTTCACTATTGATTCCAGTTCACACACTCAGCATTGACCCCCCTGCCTGAGTTAGACAGGAATTGTGAACCGCCCGGGGCAGATATTTCACTATTGATTCCAGTTCACACACTCAGCATTGACCTCCTGCCTGAGTTAGACAGGTAATGTGAACCGCCCGGGGCAGATATTTCACTATTGATTCCAGTTCACACACTCAGCATTGATCCCCCTGCCTGAGTGAGACAGGAAATGTGAACCGCCCGGGACAGATATTTCACTATTGATTCCAGTTCACACACTCAGCATTGACCCCCCTGCCTGAGTTAGACAGGAAATGTGAACCGCCCGGCGCAGATATTTCACTATTGATTCCAGTTCACACACTCAGCATTGATCCCTCTGCCTGAGTTAGACAGGAAATGTGAACCGCCCGGGGCAGATATTTCACTATTGATTCCAGTTCACACACTCAGCATTGATCCCCCTGCCCGAGTTAGACAGGAAATGTGAACCGCCCGGGGCAGATATTTCACTATTGATTCCAGTTCACACACTCAGCATTGACCCCCCTGCCTGAGATAGACAGGAAATGTGAACCGCCCGGCGCAGATATTTCACTATTGATTCCAGTTCACACACTCAGCATTGATCCCCCTGCCCGAGTTAGACAGGAATTGTGAACCGCCCGGGGCAGATATTTCACTATTGATTCCAGTTCACACACTCAGCATTGGCCTCCTGCCTGAGTTAGACAGGTAATGTGAACCGCCCGGGGCAGATATTTCACTATTGATTCCAGTTCACACACTCAGCATTGATCCCCCTGCCTGAGTGAGACAGGAAATGTGAACCGCCCGGGACAGATATTTCACTTTTGATTCCAGTTCACACACTCAGCATTGACCCCCCTGCCTGAGTTAGACAGGAAATGTGAACCGCCCGGCGCAGATATTTCACTATTGATTCCAGTTCACACACTCAGCATTGATCCCTCTGCCTGAGTTAGACAGGAAATGTGAACCGCCCGGGGCAGATATTTCACTATTGATTCCAGTTCACACACTCAGCATTGATCCCCCTGCCCGAGTTAGACAGGAAATGTGAACCGCCCGGGGCAGATATTTCACTATTGATTCCAGTTCACACACTCAGCATTGACCCCCCTGCCTGTGATAGACAGGAAATGTGAACCGCCCGGCGCAGATATTTCACTATTGATTCCAGTTCACACACTCAGCATTGATCCCTCTGCCTGAGTTCGACAGGAAATGTGAACCGCCCGGGGCAGATATTTCACTATTGATTCCAGTTCACACACTCAGCATTGACCCCCCTGCCTGAGTTAGACAGGAAATGTGAACCGCCCGGGGCAGATATTTCACTATTGATTCCAGTTCACACACTCAGCATTGACCCCCCTGCCTGAGTTAGACAGGAAATTTGAACTGCCCGGGGCAGATATTTCACTATTGATTCCAGTTCACACACTCAGCATTGACCCCCCTGCCTGAGTTAGACAAGAAATGTGAACCACCCGGGGCAGATATTTCACTATTGATTCCAGTTCACACACTCAGCATTGACCCCCCTGCCTGAGATAGACAGGAAATGTGAACCGCCCGGGGCAGATATTTCACTATTGATTCCAGTTCACACACTCAGCATTGACCCCCCTGCCTGAGTTAGACAGGAAATGTGAACCGCCCGGGGCAGATATTTCACTATTGATTCCAGTTCACACACTCAGCATTGACCCCCCTGCCTGAGTTAGACAGGAAATGTGAACCGCCCGGGGCAGATATTTCACTAATGATTCCAGTTCACACACTCTGCATTGACCCCCCTGCCTGAGTTAGACAGGAAATGTGAACCGCCCGGGACAGATATTTCACTATTGATTCCAGTTCACACACTCAGCATTGATCCCCCTGCCTGAGTTCGACAGGAAATGTGAACCGCCCGGGGCAGATATTTCAGTATTGATTCCAGTTCACACACTCAGCATTGTCCCCCCCTGCCTGAGTTAGACAGGTAATGTGAACCGCCCGGGGCAGATATTTCATTATTGATTCCAGTTCACACACTCAGCATTGACCCCCCTGCCTGAGTTAGACAGGAAATGTGAACCGCCCGGGGCAGATATTTCACTATTGATTCCAGTTCACACACTCAGCATTGACCCTCCTCCCTGAGTTAGACAGGATATGTGAACCGCCCGGGGCAGATATTTCACTATTGATTCCAGTTCACACACTCAGCATTGATCACCCTGCCTGAGTTAGACAGGAAATGTGAACCGCCCGGGGCAGATATTTCACTATTGATTCCAGTTCACACACTCAGCACTGATCCCCCTGCCTGAGTTAGACAGGAAATGTGAACCGTCCAGGGCAGATATTTCACTGTTGATTCCAGTTCACACACTCAGCATTGACCCCCCTGCCTGAGTTAGACAGGAAATGTGAACCGCCCGGGGCAGATATTTCACTATTGATTCCAGTTCACACACTCAGCATTGACCCCCCTGCCTGAGTTAGACAGGAAATGTGAACCGCCCGGGGCAGATATTTCACTATTGATTCCAGTTCACACACTCAGCACTGACCCCCCTGCCTGAGTTAGACAGGAAATGTGAACCGCCCGCAGCAGATATTTCACTATTGATTCCAGTTCACACACTCAGCATTGACCCCCCTGCCTGAGTTAGACAGGAAATGTGAACCGCCCGGCGAAGATATTTCACTATTGATTCCAGTTCACACACTCAGCATTGATCCCCCTGCCTGAGTTAGACAGGAAATGTGAACCGCCCGGGGCAGATATTTCACTATTGATTCCAGTTCACACACTCAGCATTGACCCCCCTGCCTGAGTTAGACAGGAAATGTGAACCGCCCGGGGCAGATATTTCACTATTGATTCCAGTTCACACACTCAGCATTGACCCCCCTGCCTGAGTTAGACAGGAAATGTGAACCACCCGGGGCAGATATTTCACTATTGATTCCAGTTCACACACTCAGCATTGACCCCCCTGCCTGAGATAGACAGGAAATGTGAACCGCCCGGGGCAGATATTGCACTATTGATTCCAGTTCAGACACTCAGCATTGATCCCCCTGCCTGAGTTAGACAGGAAATGTGAACCGCCCGGGGCAGATATTTCACTATTGATTCCAGTTCACACATTCAGCATTGACCCCCCTGCCTGAGTTAGACAGGAAATGTGAACCGCCCGGGGCAGATATTTCACTAATGATTCCAGTTCACACACTCTGCATTGACCCCCCTGCCTGAGTTAGACAGGAAATGTGAACCGACCGGGACAGATATTTCACTATTGATTCCAGTTCACACATTCAGCATTGACCTCCCTGCCTGAGTTAGACAGGAAATGTGAACCGCCCGGGACAGATATTTCACTATTGATTCCAGTTCACACACTCAGCATTGATCCCCCTGCCTGAGTTCGACAGGAAATGTGAACCGCCCGGGGCAGATATTTCACTATTGATTCCAGTTCACACACTCAGCATTGTCCCCCCCTGCCTGAGTTAGACAGGTAATGTGAACCGCCCGGGGCAGATATTTCATTATTGATTCCAGTTCACACACTCAGCATTGACCCCCCTGCCTGAGTTAGACAGGAAATGTGAACCGCCCGGGGCAGATATTTCACTATTGATTCCAGTTCACACACTCAGCATTGACCCCCCTCCCTGAGTTAGACAGGATATGTGAACCGCCCGGGGCAGATATTTCACTATTGATTCCAGTTCACACACTCAGCATTGATCACCCTGCCTGAGTTAGACAGGAAATGTGAACCGCCCGGGGCAGACATTTCACTATTGATTCCAGTTCACACACTCAGCACTGATCCCCCTGCCTGAGTTAGACAGGAAATGTGAACCGTCCAGGGCAGATATTTCACTGTTGATTCCAGTTCACACACTCAGCATTGACCCCCCTGCCTGAGTTAGACAGGAAATGTGAACCGCCCGGGGCAGATATTTCACTATTGATTCCAGTTCACACACTCAGCATTGACCCCCCTGCCTGAGTTAGACAGGAAATGTGAACCGCCCGGGGCAGATATTTCACTATTGATTCCAGTTCACACACTCAGCACTGACCCCCCTGCCTGAGTTAGACAGGAAATGTGAACCGCCCGCAGCAGATATTTCACTATTGATTCCAGTTCACACACTCAGCATTGACCCCCCTGCCTGAGTTAGACAGGAAATGTGAACCGCCCGGCGCAGATATTTCACTATTGATTCCAGTTCACACACTCAGCATTGATCCCTCTGCCTGAGTTAGACAGGAAATGTGAACCGCCCGGGGCAGATATTTCACTATTGATTCCAGTTCACACACTCAGCATTGATCCCCCTGCCTGAGTTAGACAGGAAATGCGAACTGCCCGAGGCAGATATTTCACTATTGATTCCAGTTCACACACTCAGCATTGACCCCCCTGCCTGAGTTAGACAGGAAATGTGAACCGCCCGGGGCAGATATTTCACTATTGATTCCAGTTCACACTCTCAGCATTGACCCCCCTGCCTGAGTTACACAGGAAATGTGAACCGCCCGGGGCAGATATTTCACTATTGATTCCAGTTCACACACTCAGCATTGACCCCCCTGCCTGAGTTAGACAGGAAATTTGAACCCCCCGGGCAGATATTTCACTATTGATTCCAGTTCACACACTCAGCATTGACCCCCCTGCCTGAGTTAGACAGGAAATGTGAACCGCCCGAGGCAGATATTTCACTATTGATTCCAGTTCACACACTCAGCATTGACCCCCCTGCCTGAGTCAGACAGGAAATGTGAACCGCCCGGGGCAGATATTTCACTATTAATTCCAGTTTACACACTCAGCATTGATCCCCCTGCCTGAGTTCGACAGGAAATGTGAACCGCCCGGGGCAGATATTTCACTATTGATTCCAGTTCACACACTCAGCATTGACCCCCCTGCCTGAGTTAGACAGGAAATGTGAACCGCCCGGGGCAGATATTTCACTAATGATTCCAGTTCACACACTCTGCATTGACCCCCCTGCCTGAGTTAGACAGGAAATGTGAACCGCCCGGGACAGATATTTCACTATTGATTCCAGTTCACACACTCAGCATTGATCCCCCTGCCTGAGTTCGACAGGAAATGTGAACCGCCCGGGGCAGATATTTCACTATTGATTCCAGTTCACACACTCAGCATTGTCCCCCCCTGCCTGAGTTAGACAGGTAATGTGAACCGCCCGGGACAGATATTTCACTATTGATTCCAGTTCACACACTCAGCATTAACCCCCCTGCCTGAGTTAGACAGGAAATGTGAACCGCCCGGGGCAGATATTTCACTGTTGATTCCAGTTCACACACTCAGCATTGATCCCCCTGCCTGAGTTAGACAGGATATGTGAACCGCCCGGGGCAGATATTTCACTATTGATTCCAGATCACACACTCAGCATCGATCCCCCTGCCTGAGTTAGACAGGAAATGTGAACC
Source organism: Scyliorhinus torazame (assembly GCF_047496885.1). Classification (NCBI taxonomy): domain Eukaryota; kingdom Metazoa; phylum Chordata; class Chondrichthyes; order Carcharhiniformes; family Scyliorhinidae; genus Scyliorhinus; species Scyliorhinus torazame. The sequence continues at coordinate 365,341,583 of NC_092710.1, forward strand.
GCCCGGGGCAGATATTTCACTATTGATTCCAGTTCATACACTCAGCATTGACCCCCCTGCGTGAGTTAGACAGGAAATGTGAACCGCCCGGGGCAGATATTTCACTATTGATTCCAGTTCACACACTCAGCATTGACCCCCCTGCCTGAGTTAGACAGGAAATGTGAACTGCCCGGGGCATATATTTCACTATTGATTCCAGTTCACACACTCAGCATTGACCCCCCTGCCTGAGTTAGACAGGAAATGTGAACCGCCCGGGGCAGATATTTCACTATTGATTCCAGTTCACACACTCAGCATTGATCCCCCTGCCTGAGTTCGACAGGAAATGTGAACCGCCCGGGGCAGATATTTCACTATTGATTCCAGTTCACACACTCAGCATTGATCCCCCTGCCTGAGTTAGACAGGAAATGCGAACTGCCCGGGGCAGATATTTCACTATTGATTCCAGTTCACACACTCAGCATTGACCCCCCTGCCTGAGTGAGACAGGAAATGTGAGCCGCCCGGGGCAGATATTTCACTATTGATTCCAGTTCATACACTCAGCATTGACCCCCCTGCCTGAGTTAGACAGGAAATGTGAGCCGCCCGGGGCAGATATTTCACTATTGATTCCAGTTCACACACTCAGCATTGACCCCCCTGCCTGAGTTAGACAGGAAATGTGAACCACCCGGGGCAGATATTTCACTATTGGTTCCAGTTCACACACTCAGCATTGACCCCCCTGCCTGAGATAGACAGGAAATGTGAACCGCCCGGGGCAGATATTTCACTATTGATTCCAGTTCACACACTCAGCATTGACCCCCCTGCCTGAGTTAGACAGGAAATGTGAACCGCCCGGGGCAGATATTTCACTAATGATTGCAGTTCACACACTCTGCATTGTCCCCCCTGCCTGAGTTAGTCAGGAAATGTGAACCGCCCGGGGCAGATATTTCACTATTGATTCCAGTTCACACACTCAGCATTGACCCCCCTGCCTGAGTTAGACAGGAAATGTGAACCGTCCGGGGCAGATATTTCACTGTTGATTCCAGTTCACACACTCAGCATTGACCCCCCTGCCTGAGTTAGACAGGAAATGTGAACCGCCCGGGGCAGATATTTCACTATTGATTCCAGTTCACACACTCAGCATTGACCCCCCTGCCTGAGTTAGTCAGGAAATGTGAACCGCCCGGGACAGATATTTCACTATTGATTCGAGTTCACACACTCAGCATTGACCCCCCTGCCTGAGTTAGACAGGTTTCTGGTGGGAAAGGAAGTCGAGGGTTATGGGGACAGGCAGCAAAGTGGAGTTAAGGCCACAGTTTGATCAGACATGATCTAATGGAACGATGGAGCAGGTTGGAGGGGCTGGTTGATCTACTCCAGCTCCTCCCTGGAACTGAGTGGTTTGCTAAGACAAGCCAGTGGACAGTGTGGAAGGATGTTACAAGTTACAGAGGGACAAAGATAAGCTTCAGCACTGGGCTGAGATGGGGTTTAATGCAGAAAAGTGTGAGGTGATTCATTTTGGAAGGAATAACAGGAAGACAGAGTACTGGGCTAATGGTTAGATTCTTGGCAGTGTGGATGAGCAGAGAGATCTCGGTGTCCATGTATATAGATCCCTGAAAGTTGCCACCCAGGTTGAGAGGTTTGTTAAGAAGGCGTACGGTGTGTTAGCTTTTATTGGTAGAGGGATTGAGTTTCGCAGCCATGAGGTCATGTTGCAGCTGTACAAAACTCTGGTGCGGCCTCATTTGGTATATTGCATGTAATTCTGGTCGCCGCATTATAGGAAGGATGTGGAAGCATTGGAAAGGGTGCAGAGGAGATTTACCAGAATGTTGCCTGGTATGGAGGGAAGATCTTATGAGGAAAGGCTGAGGGACTTGAGGCTGTTTTCATTCGAGAGAAGAAGGTTAAGAGGTGACTTTAATTGAGGCATACAAGATGATCAGAGGATTGGATAGGGTGGACAGTGAGAGACTTTTTCCTCGGATGGTGATGTCTAGCACGAGGGGATTGAGGGGAGAGAGATATAAGACAGATAGATGTCAGAGGTAGGTTCTTTACCCGGAGAGTAGTAAGTTCATTTTTCTACAGGATTGAGGAGCAATGGAACAATTTCAAATCTAAAAATCAGCTCCACCTATTGCTCTGAAATGTGGGCCCTGTAAATGTCCCGATGGACAATTGAAATGAGGTTTCAGATCTGCCTTTGGGGCAGTTTTACTTCAGTGGTCAGTGGGTGCTCCAGATCTCCCGGACATTTCCAATGACCTTGTTATTGAGTGAGGCACTCAGCTGATGTGATGACTTTGCATTGACAGAGCCACACACCATCTCCTGGCCTCTCTTCACAGTAACATTTACATAGTGCTTTGCAACTTCTGATGTTGAACTCATGGGAGACGAAGAAAAACATTGTCACAAGCTCAAAGTGACTTCACCTGCACCTGGACAAACTAAATTGCTGAATTTTCTACCCTGATATTCAAAATGGAGCTGTAATACTCCCTGACTCCTGCCCTCTCTGTCCAATAGGTGCCCTTCACCACATTAAAAAGATGTAACACCTGTCCTTCTCGCAGCCACCATGTCACTTTGAGGGGGTTTTGTGCCTCTTGATCTCACAAATGGTGTCAATGCCTCATTGTGACTGTCGGCAGTTAAACCAGCAGCAGAGATGTCTCTGCACCCCAGCATTGAAATGTTCAAGAGGACCCTGCCTGCCTCCAGCGGAACGTTGGTGAAGCGAACGAGGAGTTTGGCCTGGAATAGATCGACAACAAGTCAATAAGTTTCTCTTTCAGCCTTATTCCTGCACACACACACCCCTGGTAACTACGCTGTGGGTTGGGAGGTGTAGGGTTCTGGAGGAGGTGATAAAAGTCGGGGTGTTGTCTGAGATACCGACACAGCTGATCCCAATCCTGTCCTCAATAAATCCCCGTGTGGAGTTTGTAGAGCAGAGGTCAGTGGATTCCAGCAGGAACAGGAACACTGCTGGTTTAATTTTTCCCTTTCCCAGACAAGGAATAAACCGTTGACCCAACTGGCAGCAGGTTGAGATCAGAGACGTCCTCACAGACAGCAGGTTAAAGGTGGGACATTCCCGGTCAGATATGTTTCAGTTCCACATCCCAGGACAACTTCCCCTCACAGAGATCACAGGAGAGGCTGGAATCTCCCCTTGGGCAGTAATACAATCTGAGATATAGTGAATCGCGGCTCCTTTTACACCCACCCGATAGTGTAAATCAGCGGGAAAAGGATTGGTCTTCACGCTGACACCTGGGACATCCCATTCACTCTATAACAATACAGGGTCAGTGAGAGGGCCGGCCCTGCTATTGGATACTCAGAGACTGGAATCAGAAATCACCTTCTTAAACATTCACATTTCAGGGAATGGACACAGCCCCGATCAGCACAGGGTGAACATTATTCAGAGATTCCCCCATCAGTTTTAAAGACAGCTCTGTGATCACAGGGATATTTTATTCCCCACCTTACAGAGATAGCAGAACAATTGTCGCAGTTAAGTTAGTGAGAGACAGATAAAGGCAGAGCATTTGCTGCGATGTTTGTGCCAGCTCATTTTACTCTGGACACTGAGACAGAAAGACATTTAGTCGATGTTTGTTTGATGTTTAGGTTTGATTTTGGGCCTTGTGGAAACATTTGACTCGAGTTGTTTTTGTGAATCGAGTTTGGACAATAAGATTCTGGAATAACATTGGGTTGAACAACATAAGAACATAGAAAATACAGCACAGAACAGGCCCTTCGGCCCACGATGTTGTGCCGAACCTTTGTCCTAGATTAATCATAGATTATCATTGAATCTACAGTGCAGAAGGAGGCCATTCGGCCCCCTGAGTCTGCACCAGCTCTTGGAAAGAGCACCCTACCCAAACTCAACACCTCCACCCAACACCAAGGGCAATTTGGACATTAAGGGCAATTTATCATTGGCCAATTCACCTAACCCGCACATCTTTGGACTGTGGGAGGAAACCGGAGCACCCGGAGGAAACCCACGCAGACACGGGGAGGACGTGCAGACTCCGCACAGACAATGACCCAAGCCGAAATCGAACCTGGGACCATGGATCTGTGAAGCAATTGTGCTATCCACAATGCTACCGTGCTGCCCTTAAGAACAAATAAATCTACACTATATCATTTTCCCGTAATCCATGTACCTATCCAACAGCTGCTTGAAGGTCACTAATGTTTCCGACTCAACTACTTCCACAGGCAGTGCATTCCATGCCCCCACTACTCTCTGGGTAAAGAACCTACCTCTGATATCCCTCCTATATCTTCCACCTTTCACCTTAAATTTATGTCCCCTTGTAATGGTGTGTTCCACCTGGGGAAAAAGTCTCTGACAAATCCACTCTTGTCCTTTGTTCATCTCATGAGTAACGTCACCGGGGAAACGGGTCTGAATATAAACTGGTCAAAGAGTCGAACATTTTAATCAACAGGAGGGATAAATGAGTCTGTTTTGGACTGGGAAATGGAATCACTGTCAGAGACACAACTATTTACAATCTCGATCAATGATTTGGATGAAGGGGCCAAATGTCAGGCAGCTCAATTTGCTGATGGCACCAAGATAGGTGGGAGAGTAAGGTGCGAAGAGGAGGTACAAAAGGTGAAGTCTCACGGGGTCAGAGGTGAGCTGGCAAGATGGATACAGAACTGGCTCGGACAAAATTATGAGGGGCATAGACAGAGTGGATAGTCAGAGGCTTTTCCCCAGGGTAGAGGGGTCAATTACTCGGGGGCATAGGTTTAAGGTGCGAGGGGCAAGGTTTAGAGGAGATGTACGAGGCAAGTTGTTCACACAGAGGGTAGTGGGTGCCTGGAACTCGCTGCCGGAGGAGGCGGTGGAAGCAGGGACGATAGTGACATTTAAGGGGCATCTTGACAAATACATGAATAGGATGGGATTATCGGGATACGGACCCGGAAGTGTGGAAGATTTTAGTTTAGACGGGCAGCATGGTCGGTGCAGGCTTGGAGGGCCGAAGGGCCTGTTCCTGTGCTGTACTTTTCTTTGTTCTTTGTTCTTTCCTACTTTTGTTTTCAAATCTTCAAGGGCTTCGTCTGTTCCAGCCTTCCAGACCTTATAAATCCTTCCTTTTTCTTTTTGACGAGGCTCACAATATCCCTCATCATCCAAAGTTCCCGAAACTGGCCATATTTATCCTTCATCCTTTCAGGAAGCTGCCGTCCTGAATTCGAAGTGACTGACATTTGAAGGACTCCCACTTCTCAGACGTTGATTTATCCTCAATCCGCCGCCCCCAATCTAAATTCTTCACTTGCTGCTGAACATTGTTGGAACCGGCCTTACTCCAATTTAACACCTTCCATCGGGAGAGCAAGTGGAATGTTGGCCTCCATTTCAAAGGGAATGGAGTTTAAAAATACAGACGTCCTGCTAAAACTAGACAAGGCCCGAGTTGGGTCACAGCTGGACACTGAGCAGTTTTGGTACTTTATCTGAGGAAGGATACACTGCCATTGGAGGCTGGCCAGAGAAGGTTCATTCGGTTAATCCCGGGTATGGAGCGACTTTCTCATGAGGAGAGGGTGAGGAGGTGGGGCCTGTGCTCACTGGAGTTTAGAAGGATGAGAGGCCACCTTATTGAGACATGTCGGATTCTCAGGGGGCTTGACAGGGTCGATGCTGAGAGGATGTTTCCCCTTGTGGGAGAGTCTAGGACCAGAGGGCAGAATGTCAGAGTGAGGGCTCACCCATTTCAGACAGAGATGAGGAGGAATTTCTTCTGTCAGAGGGGAGTGAATCTGTGGAATTCCCAGTGACCGTCAAGGTCACCGCGGCCCTGACCTCAGGATCATTCCGGGGCTCGAGCGGGGACTTGTGTGGTATCTCACAAGCTGCAGTCCACAAATGCGAGGTCAGGTATGGCCCGTTTGCCCAGGCAGCGAACTACATCCACTTGGTCATGGACCGGGCCCTGCAAGGTGCCTGGGAAGCAGCATTCTCCGCCCTCGCTGGGACACCCCAGGCTCAGGGGGTGGTGGATTGCACGCAGGCCGCCTTGCCCTCATCGAGCCCCCTGGAGCGCCCTCCATCAACATAAGACCATGAGACATAGGAGCAGAATTAGGCCACTCGGCCCATCGAGTCTGCTCCACCATTCTATCATGGCTGATATTTTCTCATCCCCATTCTCCTGCCTTCTCCCCATAACCCCTGACCCCCTTATTGATCAAGAACCTATCTATCTCTGTCTTAAAGACACTCAGTGATTTGGCCTCCCACAGCCTTCTGCGGCAAAGAGTTCCACAGATTCACCGCCCTCTGGCTGAAGAAATTCCTCCTCATCTCTGTTTTAAAGGATTGTCCCTTTAGTCTGAGATAGTGTCCTCTGGTTCTAGTTTTTCCTACAAGTGGAAACATCCTCTCCACGTCCACTCTATCCAGGCCTCGCAGTATCCTGTAAGTTTCAATAAGATCCCCCCTCGTCCTTCTAAACTCCAACGAGTACAGACCCAGAGTCCTCAACCGTTCCTCATACGACAAGCTCTTCTTTCCAGGGATCATTCTTGTGAACCCCCTCTGGACCCTTTCCAAGGCCAGCACATCCTTCCTTAGATCCAGGGCCCAAAACTGCTCACAATACTCCAAATGGGATCTTACCAGAGCCTTATACAGCCTCAGAAGTACATCCCTGGTCTTGTATTCTAGCCCTCTCGACATGAATGCGAACATTGCATTTGCCTTCCTAACTGCCGACTGAACCTGCACATTAACCTTAAGAGAATCGTGAACAAGGACTCCCAAGTCCCTTTGTGCTTCTGATTTCCTGAGCATCTCCCCATTTAGAAAATATTCTGTGCCTAAATTCCTCCTTCCAAAATGCGTAACCTCACACTTTTCCACATTGTATTCCATCTGCCACTTCATTGCCCGCTCTCCAAGCTCGTCCAAGTCCTTCTGCAGCCCGCCTGCTTCCTCAATACTACCTGTCCCTCGACAGATCTTTGTATCATCTGCAAACGTAGCAACAGATTCTTCCAGATCATTAATGCATATTGTGAAAAGTTGTGGTCCCAGCACAGACCCCTGAGGCACACCACTAGTCACCGGCTGCCATCCTGAGAAAGACCCCTTTAGCCCCACTCTCTGCCTTCTGCCAGTCAGCCAATCCTCTATCCATGCCAGGATCTCACCCTGAACACCACGGGCTCTTAACTTATTTAACAGTCTCCTATGCGGCACCTTGTCAAAAGCCTTCTGGAAATCTAAATAAATCACGTCCACTGGTTCTCCTTTGTCTAACTTCCTTGTTACCTCCTCAAAGAACTCCAACAGATTTGTCAGACAAGACCTCCCTTTGACGAAGCCGTGCTGACTCGGTCCTATTTTACCATGCACTTCCAAGTACTCCGCGATCTCATCTTTAATAATGGACTCTAAAAGCTTACTAATGACCGAAGTCAGGCTAACCAGCCTATAATTTCCCGTCTTCTGCCTCCCTCCCTTCTTAAACACGGTGTTACATTAACCACTTTCCAGTCCTCTGGGTCCCTTCCTGCCTCCACAATTTCCTCAGCTATCTCTTTTAGAATCCTGGGGTGTAGTCCATCTGGTCCAGGTGACTTATCCACCTTCAGACCTTTCAGTTTCCCCAGAACCTTCTCCTTAGTAATGGTCACTGCACTCACTTCTGCCCCCTGGTTCTGGAGCTCTGGCATCCCACAGGTGTCTTCCACCGTGAAGACTGATGCAAAGTAACTATTCAGTTCCTCTGCCATTTCTTTGTTTCCTATTATTACTTCTCCAGCCACGTTTTCAATGGTCCAATGTCTATTTTTGCCTCTCTTACCTTTTATATATTGAAAACAACTCTTCCTATCTTCTTTTATATTACTAGCTAGCTTGCACTCATATTTCATCTTCACTCCTCTTATTGCTTTTTTAGTTGTCCTCTGCTCACTTTTAAATGATTCCCAATCCTCTGGTTTCCCACTAAGACTCGCCACTTTGTCTGCTTTTTCTTTAGCTTTTATGCTGTCCTTGACTTCCCTCGTCAGCCATGGATGCCTTGTCCTCCCCTGAGCATGTTTCCTCCTCCTTGGGATGAATTTCTGTTGTGCCTCCCTCATAACCCCCAAAAACTCCTGCCATTGCTGTTCCACTGTCTTCCCTGCTAGGCTCCTTCTCCAATCAACTCTGGCCACTCCTCCCTCATGTCTTTGTAGTTACCCTTATTTCATTGTAATCCCGTTACATCTGATTGCAGCTTCTCCCTCTCAAACTGCAGGGTAAATTCTATCATATTGTGGTCACTGCTCCCTAAGGGTTCCTTCACCTTAAGTTCCCTGATCAAGTCTGCCTCACTACACATCACCAAATCCAGAATTGCCTGTTCCCTAGTGGGCTCTGTCACAAGCTGCTCAAAAAAACCATCTCTTAAACATTCCACAAATTCCTTTTCTTGGGATCCACCACCAACCTGATTTTCCCAGTCCGCCTGCATATTGAAGTCCCCATGATTATTGTAATATTGCCTTTTTTACATGCTTTCTCTATCTCTTGATTTATTTTCTGCCCCCCATCCTGACTACTGCTCGGGGGCCTGTACATAACTCCCATCAGGGTCTTTTTACCTTTGCAATTCCCCAACTCTACCCACAGAGATTCTGGCCGGGATTCTCGCCGGGCCGGAGAATTGCCGTTGACGCCAAATATTCCCGCCATGCCGTTCCGACCCCGGGAATCAATTCTCCGGCGACGGGAGAATCGCTGCCAGTGGCGGGCGCACGGGCGACGCGGCGCGGTCGGGGGCCATTAAAGAGGCCCCCGCCGAGTCCCGCCGAGACCCACCGGCACGGCTCCAACCTGGTTCCACCCGGCCTGAGCTCGGCATCCCGGCTGCGGGGGCCGTCCTGACGGGGGGAGGGGATCAAACTCCGGGCGGGGCCTCCACGATGGCCAGGCCCGCCGTCGGGTGCAACCGAACAGCGTGCATTCTGGGGTGGGTCTATCTTCTACCTTGTCCCCCTCCCTCCCCACTCCGCCGCACCCCACAAATGTTTGCCCACTCATTTAACCTGTCTGCATCTCTTTGTGGACTCTTAACCTCCTCTTCGCACCTTACTCTCCCACCGATCTTGGTGCCATCAGCAAATTGAGCTGCCGGACATTTGGCCCCTTCACCCAAATCATTGATCGAGATTGTAAATAGTTGTGGCTCTGACAGTGATTCCATTTCCCAGTCCAAAACAGACTCATTTATCCCTCCTGTTGTTTGAAATGTTCGACTCTTTGAACAGTTTATATTCAGACCCGTTTCCCCGGTGACGTTACTCATGAGATGAACAAAGGACAAGAGTGGATTTGTTGTTCAACCCAATGTTATTCCAGAATCTTATTGTCCGAACTCGATTCACAAAAACAACTCGAGTCAAATGTTTCCACAAGGCCCAAAATCAAACCTGATCATCAAACAAACATCGACTAAATGTCTTTCTGTCTCTCAGTGTCCAGAGTAAAATGAGCTGGCACAAACATCGCAGCAAATGCTCTGCCTTTATCTGTCTCTCACTAACTTAACTGCTACAATTGTTCTGCTATCTCTGTAAGGTGGGGAATAAAATATCCCTGTGATCACAGAGCTGTCTTTAAAACTGATGGGGGAAATCTCTGAATAATGTTCACCCTGTGCTGATCGGGGCTGTGTCCATTCCCTGAAATGTGAATGTTTAAGAAGGTGATTTCTGATTCCAGTATCTGAGTATCCAATAGCAGGGCCGGCCCTCTCACTGACCCTGTATTGTTATAGAGTGAATGGGATGTCCCAGGTGTCAGCGTGAAGACCAATCCTTTTCCCGCTGATTTACACAATCGGGTGTAAAAGGAGCCGCGATTCCCTATATCTCAGATTGTATTACTGCCCAAGGGGAGATTCCAGCCTCTCCTGTGATCTCTGTGAGGGGAAGTTGTCCTGGGATGTGGAACTGAAACATATCTGACCGGGAGTGTCCCACCTTTAACTTGCTGTCTGTGAGGACGTCTCTGATCTCAACCTGCTGACAGTTGGGTCAACGATTTATTCCTTGTCTGGGAAAGGGAAAAATTAAACCAGCAGTGTTCCTGTTCCTGCTGGAATCCACTGACCTCTGCTCTACAAACTCCACACGGGGATTTATTGAGGACAGGATTGGGATCAGCTGTGTCGGTATCTCAGACAACACCCCGACTTTTATCACCTCCTCCAGAACCCTACACCTCCCAACCCACAACGTAGTTACCAGGGGTGTGTGTGTGCAGGAATAAGGCTGAAAGAAAAATTTGCTAATGCTCTTCGATAGGGTTTAATCTAGTTCAGCAGGGGATTGGGAACCTGAATTGTAGCTCCAGTATACAGGAGGTTGAGAGTAGTGAGGTCATGAGTAAGGTTTCAAAGTTGCAGGAGTGTACCGGCAGGCAGGAAGGTCGTTTAAAGTGTGTCTTCTTCAATGCCAGGAGCATCCGGAATAAGGTGGGTGAACTTGCGGCATGGGTTGGTACCTGGGACTTCGGTGTTGTGGCCATTTCGGAGACGTGGATAGAGCAGGGACAGGAATGGTTGTTGCAGGTGCCGGGGTTTAGATATTTCAGTAAGCTCAGGGAAGGTGGTAAAAGAGGGGGAGGGGTGGCATTGTTAGTCAAGGACAGTATTACGGTGGCAGAATGGACATTTGATGAGGACTCATCTACTGAGGTAGTATGGGCTGAGGTTAGAAACAGGAAAGGAGAGGTCATCCTGTTAGGAGTTGCTATAGGCCTCCAAAAAGTTCCAGAGATGTAGAGGAAAGGATTGCAAAGATGATTCTGGATAGGAACAAAAGTAACAGGGTAGTTGTTCTGGGAGACTTTAACTTTCCAAATATTGCCTGGAAACACTATAGTTTGAATACTTTACATGGGTCCATTTTTGTCCAATGTGTGCAGGAGGGTTTCCTGACACAGTATGTAGATAGGCCAATGAGAGGCGAGGCCATATTGGATTTGGTACTGGGTAATGAACCAAGACAGGTGTTAGATTTGGAGGTAGGTGAGCACTTTGGTGATAGTGACCACAATTCGATTACGTTTGCTTTAGCGATGGAAAGGGATCGGTATATACCACAGGGCAAGAGTTATAACTGGGGGAAAGGCAATTATGATGCGATGAGGCAAGACTTAGGATGCATCGGATGGGGAGGGAAACTGCAGGGGATGGGCACAATTGAAATCATAGATCATAGAATTTACAGTACAGAAGGAGGCCATTCGGCCCATCGAGTCTGCACCGGCTCTTGGAAGGAGCACCCTACCCAAGGTCAACACCTCCACCCTATCCCCATAACCCAGTATCCCCACCCAACACTAAGGGCAATTTTGGACACTAAGGGCAATTTATCATGGCCAATCCACCTAACCTGCACATCTTTGGACTGTGGGTGGAAACCGGAGCACCCGGAGGAAACCCACGCACACACGGGGAGGATGTGCAGACTCTGCACAGACAGTGACCCAAGCCGGAATCGAACCTAGGACCCTGGAGCTGTGAAGCAATTATGCTATCCGCAATGCTACCCACAAATGTGGAGCTTGTTCAAGGAACAGCCACTGCGTGTCCTTGATAAGTATGTATGTACCTGTCAGGCAGGGAGGAAGTGGTCGAGCGAGGTAACCGTAGTTTACTAAAGCAGACGAAACACTTGTCAAGAGGAAGAAGGAGAATTATGTAAAGATGAGACGTGAAGGTTCAGTTAGGGTGCTCAAGAGTCACAAGTTAGCTAGGAAGGACCTAAAGAGAGAGCTAAGAAGAGCCAGGAGGGTCATGAGAAGTCTTTGGCAGGTAGGATCAAGGATAATCCTAAAGCTTTCTATAGATATGTCAGGAATAAAATAATTACTAGGGTAAGAGTAGGGCCAGTCAAGGACAGTAGTGGGAAGTTGTGCATGGAGTCCGAGGAGATAGGAGAGGTGCTAAATGAATATTTATCATCAGTATTCACACAGGGAAAAGACAATGTTGTCGAGGAGAATACTGAGATACAGGCTATTTGACTAGAAGGGCTTGAGGTTCATAAGGAGGAGGTGTTAGCAATTCTGGAAAGTGTGAAAATAGATAAGTCCCCTGGGCCGGATGGGATTTATCCTAGGATTCTCTGGGAAGCTAGGGAGGAGGTTGCTGAGCCTTTGGCTTTGATCTTTATGTCATCATTGTCTACAGGAATAGTGCCAGAAGCCTGGAGGATAGCAAATGTTGTCCCCTTGTTCAAGAAGGGGAGTAGAGACAACCCCGGTAACTATAGACCAGTGAGCCTTACTTCTGTTGTGGGCAAAATCTTGGAAAGGTTTATAAGAGATAGGATGTGTAATCATCTGGAAAGGAATAATTTGATTAGAGATAGTCAACACGGTTTTGTGAAGGGTAGGTCGTGCCTCACTAATCTTACTGAGTTTTTTGAGAAGGTGACCAAACAGGTGGATGAGGGTAAAGCAGTTGATGTGGTGTATATGGATTTCAGTAAAGCATTTGATAAGGTTCCCCACGGTAGGCTATTGCAGAAAATACGGAGGCATGGAATTCAGGGAGATTTAGCAGTTTGGATCAGAAATTGGCTAGCTGTAAGAAGACAGAGGGTGGTGGTTGATGGGAAATATTCAACCTGGAGTCTAGTTATTAGTGGTATACCACAAAGATCCGGGGCGCCATTCTCCGACCCCCCGCCGGGTCGGAGAATGGCCGTTGGCCGCCGTGAATCCCGCCCCCGCCGAAGTCTCCGGTACCGGAGATTGGGCGGGGGCGGGAATCGGGTCGCGCCGGTTGGCGGGACCCCCCGCTGGATACTCCGGCCCGGATGGGCCAAAGTCCCGCCCAGAAATTGCCTGTCCCGCTGGCGTAAATCAAAGCTGGTATTTACCGGCGGGACCAGGCGGCGTGGGCGGGCTCCGGGGTCCTGGGGGTGGAGCGCGGGGCGATCTGACCCCGGGGGGTGCCCCCACGGTGGCCTGGCCCGCGATCGGGGCCCACCGATCCGCGGGCGGGCCTGTGCCGTGGGGGCACTCTTTCCCTTCCGCCTCCGACACGGCCTCCACCATGGCGGAGGCGGAAGAGACTCTCCCCACTGCGCATGCGCGGGAAACTGACAGCGGCCACTGACGCTCCCGCGCATGCGCCGGGAAACTGACAGCGGCTGCTGACGCTCCCGCGCATGCGCCGCATTTCCGCGCCAGCTGGCGGGGCAACAAACGCCATTTCCGCCAGCTGGCGGGGCGGAAATCCCTCCGGCGTCGGCCTAGCCCCTCAATGTTAGGGCTAGGCCGCCAAAGATGCGGAGCATTCTGCACCTTTGGGCCGGCGCGATGCCCGTCTGATTAGCGCCGTCTTTGGCGCCAGTCGGCGGACATCGCGCCGTTGGGGGAGAATTTCGACCCTGTTTTGGGGCCACTGCTGTTTGTCATTTTTATAAATGACCTGGAGGAGGGCATAGAAGGATGGGTGAGTAAATTTGCAGATGACACTAAAGTCGGTGGAGTTGTGGTCAGTGCGGAAGGATGTTACAAGTTACAGAGGGACATAGATAAGCTGCAGAGCTGGGTTGAGAGGTGGCAAATGGTTTAATGCAGAAAAGTGTGAGGTGATTCATTTTGGAAGGAATAACAGGAAGACAGAGTACTGGGCTAATGGTAAGATTCTTGGTACTGTGGATGAGCAGAGAGATCTCGGTGTCCATGTACATAGATCCCTGAAAGTTGCCACCCAGGTTGAGAGGGTTGTTAAGAAGGCGTACGGTGTGTTAGCTTTTATTGGTAGAGGGATTGAGTTTCGGAGCCATGAGGTCATGTTGCAGCTGTACAAAACTCTAGTGCGGCCGCATTTGGAGTATTGCATGTAATTCTGGTCGCCGCATTATAGGAAGGATGTGGAAGCATTGGAAAGGGTGCAGAGGAGATTTACCAGAATGTTGCCTGGTATGGAGGGAAGATCTTATGAGGGAAGGCTGAGGGACTTGAGGCTGTTTTCATTAGAGAGAAGAAGGTTAAGAGGTGACTTAATTGAGGCATACAAGATGATCAGAGGATTAGATAGGGTGGACAGTGAGAGCCTTTTTCCTCGGATGGTGATGTCTAGCACGAGGGGACATAGCTTTAAATTGAGGGGAGATAGATATAGGACAGATGTCAGAGGTAGGTTCTTTACTCAGAGAGTAGTAAGGACGTGGAATGCCCTGCCTGCAACAGTAGTGGACTCGCCAACACTAAGGGCATTCAAATGGTCATTGGACAGACATATGGATGATAAGGGAATAGTGTAGATGAGCTTTAGAGTGGTTTCACAGGTCAGCGCAACATCGAGGGCCGAAGGGCCTGTACTGCGCTGTAATGTTCTGTGTTCTATGAAAGAGAAACTTAGAGACTTGCTGTCGATCTATTCCAGGCCAAACTCCACGTTCGCTTCACCAGCGATCCACTGGAGACAGGCAGGGTCCTCTTGAACATTTCAATGCTGGGGTGCAGAGACATCACTGCTGCTGGTTAAACTGCCGACAGTCACAATGAGGCATTGACACCATTTGTGGGATCAAGAGGCACAAACCCCCTCGAAGTGACATGGTGGCTGCGAGAAGGACAGGTGTTACATCTTTTTAATGTGGTGAAGGGCTCCTATTGGACAGGGAGGCAGGAACAGATAGTTCAACTCCACACCCCCCCCTTCCCTCCCCCCCCACCCGCCGACTGTCTGTCCAATCAGAGCCCCTGGTCTATTTGAGTCACTCCAGGGCACAATCGAAACTCTTGGCCATTCTTTGGTGCAGAATTCTCTTCACCTTTCCCAGCTGCAATAACCCAGATATTTTCCCTGCCCCCTTTCCGGATGCCAGGGATCATTCCCTCCAGTCTCTGCTGTGAGGAATCACACTCACACCCACCTCCTCATTCCTGTCAGCTTCTGGCTTGTGACAATCTGTGTAACTAATCCCGGGAATAAAGAGTCAGAGAGTATTACAGCTCCATTTTGCATATCAGGGTAGAAAATTCAGCAATTTACTTTGTCCAGGTGCAGGTGAAGTCACTTTGAGCTTGTGACAATGTTTTTCTTCGTCTCCCATGAGTTCAACATCAGAAGTTGCAAAGCACCATGTAAATGTTACTGTGAAGAGAGGCCAGGCGATGGTGTGTGGCTCTGTCAATGCAAAGTCATCACATCAGCTGAGTGCCTCACTCAAAAACAAGGTCATTGGAAATGTCCGGGAGATCTGGGGCACCCACTGACCACTGAAGTAAAACTGCCCCAAAGGCAGATCTGAAACCTCATTTCAATTGTCCATCGGGACATTTACAGGGCCCACATTTCAGAGCAATAGGTGGAGCTGAATTTTATATTTGAAATTGTTCCATTGCTCCTCAATCCTGGAGAAAAATGAAGCTGTAAAAAACTTTAACCAGGAACATATTTGGTTGAGTCATTGCAGATTGTGGTCACATGGTATTTATTATTACTTCTTGGGATGTGGGAGTTTTCGACAAGGTTGGGAGGCAGGTTAGCACAATGGTTAGCACTGTGGCTTCACAGCGCCAGGGTCCCAGGTTCGATTCCCGGCTTGGGTCACGCTCTGTGCGGAGTCTGCACGTTCTCCCCGTGTCTGTGTGGGTTTCTTCCGGGTGCTCCGGTTTCCCCCCACAAGTCCCGAAAGACGTGCTTGTTAGGTGAATTGGACATTCTGAATTCTCCCTCAGTGTACCCGAACAGGCGCCGGAATGTGGTGACTAGGGGCAGGCCAGCTTGGGACCGCCCATTAAGGGCAGGCATTGAAACAGTAGATTTATTCATTTATTTTTAAATTTAGAATACCCAATTCATTTTTTCCAATTAAGGGGCAATTCAGTGTGGCCAATCCACCTACCCTGCACATCTTTGGGGTGTGGGGGTGAGACCCACGCAGTCACGGGGAGAATGTGCAAACTCCACATGGACAGTGACCCAGAGCCGGGATCGAACCCGGGACCTCAGCGCCGTGATGCAGCAGTGCTAAACACAGCCCCACCATGCTGTCCTAAACAGTAGATTCATATTGAAAAACTCAGGAAACTATTTTAACAAGTGTTTTCAAGGTATGTAGAAACTTTCTTCACAGTTTTTTAAATCTTTCTTTGAAACAGGCATCACTGTTTCTGTTGATTCTTTTAAAATAATTTTAATTTTTTTATGTTTTAAAGGTGATTATTGATAAGTGAACATATGTTTTATTATTTGTTTTAAGTCTGTGAAACTAGTTAAATCTGGGCTATATTATTATATCACTTTCCGTGCAGTATGCTGAAAAATGTTTGTGTGTTTAAATTTAGATTATTGTCAGAAGATTTTAAAAGCACCGCAGGGCTTTTTGCCGTCACTTTCCTTGTAACATTTGATTTTGGGGGGGATTTGTGTTTGTAGAATCAGTGCAGTGCATAAGGAGGCCATTCGGCCCATCGAGTCTGCACTGACACTGGGAAAGAGCACCTTACTCAGGCCCAGGCTCCCGCCCTGTGCCCATAACCCACCTAACCTCTGGACACGAAGGGGCAATTTGTCAAGGCTATTCCACCGAACCTGCTCATCCTTGGATATGGGAGGAAACCGGAGCACCCGGAGGGTTCGGGGGAGATTGACAAAGATGTCCTGGACAAATAGACGGAGGGAATGTAAATGGTGGTGACTGATGTGTTGGGTAGGCTGGGTCGATGTGGACTGCACTTGATGCAGTGTAGCGAGAGACAGACCTCCAACACTTGCTAAGATGCAACACGATTTTATTTAACATCTAAACTATTATACATGTTCAACGGTGGGTTGACACTATGCTGACTTGACTGGAGACCTGTTACTAGCCTAACCAGACTTACTAGCTACCACATGGCCAGCTCACAAACTCTGACTGCCTCCGAGGCTGGGTCCCGAGAGCGCGAGAAAACTGGTGCCCTCTGGCTTTATAGTGGTCGTGTCCTGTCTGGTGATTGGGTGCTCTGTTCTGTGTGCTTACTGGTCATCCTGAGTGCCAGTCACTGTCTGTCTGCACTCCATTACATACATAGATGTATATTATGACTATGACAATGACTCAGAAGGGAGCTGATAGCAGCACATTCAGAGATCAGACTGTGTTTATGGCAGAACAGAGGTAAACAGAGTGTCAACGATGGCCTTAGAGGGACAAATGGTGAGGGACAAATGGATTGATGGAGGAAATGAAAATAAATTGATAGAAATGAATATGGGGTAAAGGTGCATGAAAGAGTTCACAGTCTGAAGTTGTTGAACTCAATGTTACAGCAGGTCAAGGATGGACATGTGGACGTGAGGTCAGGACGGTGAGTTAAAATGGCAGCAACAGGAAGGCCTGGGCCCTGCTTGTGGGCGGACTGGAGGTGTTCTGCAATGCGGTCACCCAGTCTGGGTGGAGTCTCTCCAATGTAGAGTAGGAGGGTGAACAGCCAGTTGTCGCGGTGCATATAGGCACCAATGATATAGGTAAAAAACGGGATGAGGTCCTACAAGCAGAATTTAGGGAGTTAGGAGCCAAGTTAAAAAGTCAGACCTCAGAGGCAGTAATCTCAGGATTGCTACCTGTGCCCCATGATCGTCAGAGTAGAAATGAAAGAATAGGCAGGATGAATGCGTGGCTTGAGACATGGTGCAGGAGGGAGGGGTTCAGATTTTTCGGACATTGTGACCGTTTCTGGGGGAGGTGGGACTACTACAAATTGGACGGTCTACACCTGGGCCGGACTGGAACCAATGTCCTTGGGGGTGCTTTTGCTGACGCTGTTGGGGAGGGTTTAAACTAATGTGGCAGGGGGATGGGAACCAAATGAGGAGGTTAGTGGACAGTAAGGAGGTAGTAACTAAAGCCTGTAAGGAACTAGATCATGAAGTCGGCGTGACTAAGGGGAAGAGGCAGGGAGCAGATGATGAACGCAAAGGGACTGGTGGTCTGAGCTGCATTTGTTTTAATGCAAGAAGTGTAGTAGGTAAGGCAGATGAACTTAGGGCTTGGATTAGTACCTGGGAGTATGATGTCATTGCTGTTACTGAGACTTGGTTGAGGGAAGGGCATGATTGGTAACTAAATATCCCAGGATATCGATGCTTCAGGTGGGATAGAGTTGGAGGCAAAAGGGGTGGAGGAGATGCATTACTGGTCAGAGAGGATATCACAGCTGTGCTGAAGGAGGGCACTATGGAGGACACTATGGGGCAGCACGGTAGCATAGGACAATTTCTTCACAGCTCCAGGGTCCCAGGTTCGATTCCGGCTTGGGTCACTGTCTGTGTGGAGTCTGCATATCCTCCCCGTGTGTGCGTGGGTTTCCTCCGGGTGCTCCGGTTTCCTCCCACAGTCCAAAGATGTGCAGGTTAGGTGGATTGGCCATGATAAATTGCCCTTAGTGTCCAAAATTGTCCTTAGTGTTGGGTGGGGTTACTGGGTTATGGGGTTAGGGTGGAGGTGTGGACCTTGGGTAGGGTGCTCTTTCCAAGAAAAGGGTTAAGGAAAATCCCAAAGCCTTTTATTCACATATAAGGAGCAAGAGGGTAACTAGAGAAAGGGTTGGCCCACTCAAGGACAAAGGAGGAAAGTTATGCGTGGAGTCAGAGAAAATGGGTGAGATTCTTAATGAGTACTTTGCATCGGTATTCACCGAGGAGAGGGACATGAAATGAAATAAAAATCGCTTATTGTCACAAGTAGGCCTCAAACGAAGTTACTGTGAAAAGCCCCTAGTCGCCACATTCCACACCTGTTCAGGGAGGCTGGTACGGGAATTGAACCGTGCTGCTGGCCTGCCTTGGTCTGCTTTCAAAGCCAGCGATTTAGCCCTGTGCTAAACAGCCCCATGACAGATGTTGAGGTTAGGGATAGATGCTTGATTACTCTAGGTCAAGTCGGAATAAGGAGGGAGGATGTGTTGGGTATTCTAAAAGGCATTAAGGTGGACAAGTCCCCAAGTCTGGATGGGATCTATCCCAGGTTGCTGAGGGAAGTCAGAGAGGAAGTAGCTGGGACCTTAACAGACATCTTTGCAGTATCCTTGAACATGGGTGAGGTACCGGAGGACTGGAGAATTACTAATGTTGTCCCCTTGCTTAAGAAGGGTAGCAGGGATAATCCAGGTAATGATCGACCGGTGAGCCTGATGTCAGTGGTAGGGAAGCTGCTGGGGAAGATACTGAGGGATAGGATCTATTCCCATTTGGTAGAAAATGGGCTTATCAGTGATAGGCAACATGGTTTTGTGCAGGGGAGGTCATGTCTTACCAACTTAGTAGAATTCTTTGAGGAAGTGACAAAGTTGATTGATGAGGGAAGGGCTGCAGATGTCATATACATGGACTTCAGTAAGGCATTTGATAAGGTTCCCCACGGTAAGCTGATGGAGAAAGTGAAGTCTCATGGGGTCCAGTGTGTACTAGCTAGATGGATAAAGATCTGGCTGGGCAACAGGAGACAGAGAGTAGTCTTGGAAGGGAGTTTCTCAAAATGGAGAACTGTGACCAGTGGTGTTCCACAGGGATCCGTGCTGGGACCACTGTTGTTTGTGATATACATAAATGATCTGGAGGAAGGTAAAGGTGTCTGATGAGCAAGTTTGCAGATGACACTAAGATTGGTGGAGTAGCAGATAGTGAAGGGGACTGTCAGAGAATACAGCAGAATATAGCTAGATTGGAGAGTTGGGCGGAGAAATGGCAGATGGATTTCAATCCGGGAAAATGCGAGGTGATGCATTTTGCAAGATCCAATTCAAGAGCGGACTATACGGTAAATGAGAAAGCCCTGGGGAAAATTGATGTACTGAGAGATCTGGGTGTTCAGGTCCATTGTACACTGAAGGTGGCTGCGCAGGTCGATAGAGTGGTCAAGAAGGCATACGGCATGCTTTCCTTCATCGGAAGGGGTATTGAGTACAAGAGTTGGCAGGTCATGTTACAGTTGTATAGGACTTTGGTTCGGCCACATTTGGAATACTGCGTACAGTTCTGGTCGCCACATTACCAGAAGGATGTGGATGCTTTGGAGAAGGTGCAGAGGAGGTTCACCAGGATGTTGCCTGGTATGGAGGGCGCCGGCTGGGTCACTGTCTGTGCGGAGTCAGCACGTTCTCTCCGTGTCTGCATGGGTTTCCTCCGGGTGCTCCGGTGTCCTCCCACAGTCCAAAGATGTGCAGGTTAGGTGGATTGGCCGTGCTAAATTGCCCTTCGTGTCCACAGGTTAGGTGTGTTTCCGGGGAAGGGGGGCTTGGGCCGAGGTAGGGGCTCTTTCAGAGGGTCAGTGCAGGCTCAATGGGCCGAGTGTCCCCCATCTGAACTATAGGGATTCTATGTCTGGTCTATTAACAGGCAGCCCATTGACAGGGTTTTCCTGGGGAGTAAATTAAACAATGTCTTGTAACCTTTGTCTGTATTTTGCTTTTCTAAAGGCTGGGATTGGATTCTCACTGTTAAAAACAGAGGATGCTGCATCGTAACAGGCGGTGTCACCAAACCCTCAGAGATGGGGAGGAGGTGGCACAGTGGCATTGTCACTGGACGGGTAATCCAGAGACCCAGGGGAATGCTCTGGGATCCCCGGATCGAATCCCACTCAGCAACATGGTGAAATTTGAATTAAATTTAAGTATCTGGAAGTTAAAGTCTGTTGATGACCATGAAACCATTGTCGATCATCGTAAAACCCCATCTGGTTCACTAATGTCCTTTTGGGAAGGAAATCTGCCGTCCTTACCCGGTCTGGCCTACACGTGACTCCAGACCCACAGCAATGCGGTTTCGTCTCAGCAAACCACTCAGTTCCAGGGCAATTAGGGTCGGGCAACAAATGCTGGCCCCGACCAGCGACACCCACATCGCAAGAATGAATAAAAACAGATTGGAGCTGGAGTAGATCAATCAGCCCCTCCAACCTGCTCCATCGTTCCATTAGATCATGTCTGATCAAACTGTGGCCTTAACTCCACTTTGCTGCCTGTCCCCATAACCCTCGACTTCCTTTCCCACCAGAAACCTGTCTAACTCAGGCAGGGGGGTCAATGCTGAGTGTGTGAACTGGAATCAATAGTGAAATATCTGCCCCGGGCGGTTCACATTTCCTGTCTAACTCAGGCAGGGGGGTCAATGCTGAGTGTGTGAACTGGAATCAATAGTGAAATATCTGCCCCGGGCGGTTCACATTTCCTGTCTAACTCAGGCAGGGGGGTCAATGCTGAGTGTGTGAACTGGAATCAACAGTGAAATATCTGCCCCGGGCGGTTCACATTTCCTGTCTAACTCAGGCAGGGGGGTCAATGCTGAGTGTGTGAACTGGAATCAATAGTGAAATATCTGCCCCGGGTGGTTCACATTTCCTGTCTAACTCAGGCAGGGGGTCAATGCTGAGTGTGTGAACTGGAATCAATAGTGAAATATCTGCCCTGGACGGTTCACATTTCCTGACTAACTCAGGCAGGGGGTCAATGCTGAGTGTGTGAACTGGAATCAATAGTGAAATATCTGCCCTGGACGGTTCACATTTCCTGTCTAACTCAGGCAGGGGGGTCAATGCTGAGTGTGTGAACTGGAATCAATAGTGAAATATCTGCCCCGGGCGGTTCACATTTCCTGTCTAACTCAGGCAGGGGGGTCAATGCTGAGTGTATGAACTGGAATCAACAGTGAAATATCTGCCCCGGGCGGTTCACATTTCCTGTCTAACTCAGGCAGGGGGGACAATGCTGAGTGTGTGAACTGGAATCAACAGTGAAATATCTGCCCCGGGCGGTTCACATTTCCTGTCTAACTCAGGCAGGGGGATCAATGCTGAGTGTGTGAACTGGAATCAATAGTGAAATATCTGCCCCGGGTGGTTCACATTTCCTGTCTAACTCAGGCAGGGGGATCAATGCTGAGTGTGTGAACTGGAATCAATAGTGAAATATCTGCCCCGGGCGGTTCACATTTCCTGTCTAACTCAGGCAGGGGGTCAATGCTGAGTGTGTGAACTGGAATCAATAGTGAAATATCTGCCCTGGACGGTTCACATTTCCTGACTAACTCAGGCAGGGGGTCAATGCTGAGTGTGTGAACTGGAATCAATAGTGAAATATCTGCCCTGGACGGTTCACATTTCCTGTCTAACTCAGGCAGGGGGGTCAATGCTGAGTGTGTGAACTGGAATCAATAGTGAAATATCTGCCCCGGGCGGTTCACATTTCCTGTCTAACTCAGGCAGGGGGGTCAATGCTGAGTGTGTGAACTGGAATCAACAGTGAAATATCTGCCCCGGGCGGTTCACATTTCCTGTCTAACTCAGGCAGGGGGGACAATGCTGAGTGTGTGAACTGGAATCAACAGTGAAATATCTGCCCCGGGCGGTTCACATTTCCTGTCTAACTCAGGAAGGGGGTCAATGCTGAGTGTGTGAACTGGAATCAACAGTGAAATATCTGCCCCGGGCGGTTCACATTTCCTGTCTAACTCAGGCAGGGGGTCAATGCTGAGTGTGTGAACTGGAATCAATAGTGAAATATCTGCCCTGGACGGTTCACATTTCCTGACTAACTCAGGCAGGGGGTCAATGCTGAGTGTGTGAACTGGAATCAATAGTGAAATATCTGCCCTGGACGGTTCACATTTCCTGTCTAACTCAGGCAGGGGGTCAATGCTGAGTGTGTGAACTGGAATCAATAGTGAAATATCTGCCCCGGGCGGTTCACATTCCCTGTCTCACTCAGGCAGGCGGGGTCAATGCTGAGTGTGTGAACTGGAATCAACAGTGAAATATCTGCCCCGGGCGGTTCACATTTCCTGTCTAACTCAGGCAGGGGGATCAATGCTGAGTGTGTGAACTGGAATCAATAGTGAAATATCTGCACCGGGCGGTTCACATTTCCTGTCTAACTCAGGCAGGGGGGTCAATGCTGAGTGTGTGAACTGGAATCAATAGTGAAATATCTGCCCCGGGCTGTTCACATTTCCTGTCTAACTCAGGCAGGGGGATCAATGCTGAGTGTGTGAACTGGAATCAATAGTGAAATATCTGCCCCGGGCGGTTCACATTTCCTGTCTAACTCAGGCAGGGGGGGTCAATGCTGAGTGTGTGAACTGGAATCAATAGTGAAATATCTGCCCCGGGCGGTTCACATTTCCTGTCTAACTCAGGCAGGGGGGTCACTGCTGAGTGTGTGAACTGGAATCAATAGTGAAATATCTGCCCCGGGCGGTTCACATTTCCTGTCTAACTCAGGCAGGGGGGTCAATGCTGAGTGTGTGAACTGGAATCAATAGTGAAATATATGCCCTGGACGGTTCACATTTCCTGTCTAACTCAGGCAGGTGGGTCAATGCTGAGTGTGTGAGCTGGAATCAATAGTGAAATATCTGCCCTGGACGGTTCACATTTCCTGACTAACTCAGGCAGGGGGTCAATGCTGAGTGTGTGAACTGGAATCAATAGTGAAATATCTGCCCTGGACGGTTCACATTTCCTGTCTAACTCAGGCAGGGGGTCAATGCTGAGTGTGTGAACTGGAATCAATAGTGAAATATCTGCCCCGGGCGGTTCACATTCCCTGTCTCACTCAGGCAGGCGGGGTCAATGCTGAGTGTGTGAACTGGAATCAACAGTGAAATATCTGCCCCGGGCGGTTCACATTTCCTGTCTAACTCAGGCAGGGGGGATCAATGCTGAGTGTGTGAACTGGAATCAATAGTGAAATATCTGCCCCGGGCGGTTCACATTTCCTGTCTAACTCAGGCAGGGGGGGTCAATGCTGAGTGTGTGAACTGGAATCAATAGTGAAATATCTGCCCCGGGCGGTTCACATTTCCTGTCTAACTCAGGCAGGGGGGTCACTGCTGATTGTGTGAACTGGAATCAATAGTGAAATATCTGCCCCGGGCGGTTCACATTTCCTGTCTAACTCAGGCAGGGGGGTCAATGCTGAGTGTGTGAACTGGAATCAATAGTGAAATATATGCCCTGGACGGTTCACATTTCCTGTCTAAATCAGGCAGGGGGGTCAATGCTGAGTGTGTGAACTGGAATCAATAGTGAAATACCTGCCCTGGGCGGCTCACATTTCCTGTCTAACTCAGGCAGGGGGGTCAATGCTGAGTGTGTGAGCTGGAATCAATAGTGAAATATCTGCCCTGGACGGTTCACATTTCCTGACTAACTCAGGCAGGGGGTCAATGCTGAGTGTGTGAACTGGAATCAATAGTGAAATATCTGCCCCGGGCTGTTCACATTTGCTGTCTAACTCAGGCAGGGGTGTCAGTGCTGAATGTGTGAACTGGAATCAATGGTGAAATATCTGCCCCGGGCGGTTCACATTTCCTGTCTAACTCAGGCAGGGGGGATCAATGCTGAGTGTGATAACTGGAATCAATAGTGAAATATCTGCCCCGGGCGGTTCACATTTCCTGTCTAACTCAGGCAGGGGGGGTCAATGCTGAGTGTGTGAACTGGAATCAATAGTGAAATATCTGCCCCGGGCGGTTCACATTTCCTGTCTAACTCAGGCAGGGGGGTCACTGCTGAGTGTGTGAACTGGAATCAATAGTGAAATATCTGCCCCGGGCGGTTCACATTTCCTGTCTAACTCAGGCAGGGGGGTCAATGCTGAGTGTGTGAACTGGAATCAATAGTGAAATATATGCCCTGGACGGTTCACATTTCCTGTCTAACTCAGGCAGGGGGGTCAATGCTGAGTGTGTGAGCTGGAATCAATAGTGAAATATCTGCCCTGGACGGTTCACATTTCCTGACTAACTCAGGCAGGGGGTCAATGCTGAGTGTGTGAACTGGAATCAATCGTGTAATATCTGCCCCGGGCGGTTCACATTTCCTGTCTAACTCAGGCAGGGGTGTCAATGCTGAGTGTGTGAACTGGAATCAATAGTGAAATATCTGCCCCGGGCGGTTCACATTTCCTGTCTAACTCAGGCAGGGGGGTCACTGCTGAGTGTGTGAACTGGAATCAATAGTGAAATATCTGCCCCGGGCGGTTCACATTTCCTGTCTAACTCAGGCAGGGGGGGTCAATGCTGAGTGTATGAACTGGAATCAATAGTGAAATATCTGCCCCGGGCGGTTCACATTTCCTGTCTAACTCAGGCAGGGGGGGTCAATGCTGAGTGTGTGAACTGGAATCAATAGTGAAATATCTGCCCCGTGCGGTTCACATTTCCTGTCTAACTCAGGCAGGGGGGATCAATGCTGAGTGTGTGAACTGGAATCAATAGTGAAATATCTGTGCCGGGCGGTTCACATTTCCTGTCTAACTCAGGCAGGGGGATCAATGCTGAGTGTGTGAACTGGAATCAATAGTGAAATATCTGCCCCGGGCGGTTCACATTTCCTGTCTAACTCAGGCAGGGGGGTCACTGCTGAGTGTGTGAACTGGAATCAATAGTGAAATATCTGCCCCGGGCGGATAACATTTCCTGTCTAACTCAGGCAGGGGGGTCAATGCTGAGTGTGTGAACTGGAATCAATAGTGAAATATCTGCCCCGGGCGGTTCACATTTCCTGTCTAACTCAGGCAGGGGGGTCAATGCTGAGTGTGTGAACTGGAATCAATAGTGAAATATCTGTGCCGGGCGGTTCACATTTCCTGTCTAACTCAGGCAGGGGGGTCAATGCTGACTGTATGAACTGGAATCAATAGTGAAATATCTGCCCCGGGCGGTTCACATTTCCTGTCTAACTCAGGCAGGGGGGTCAATGCTGAGTGTGTGAACTGGAATCAATCGTGTAATATCTGCCCCGGGCGGTTCACATTTCCTGTCTAACTCAGGCAGGGGTGTCAGTGCTGAATGTGTGAACTGGAATCAATAGTGAAATATCTGCCCCGGGCGGTTCACATTTCCTGTCTAACTCAGGCAGGGGGATCAATGCTGAGTGTGTGAACTGGAATCAATAGTGAAATATCTGCCCCGGGTGGTTCACATTTCCTGTCTAACTCAGGCAGGGGGGTCAATGCTGAGTGTGTGAACTCGAATCAATAGTGAAATATCTGCCCCGGGTGGTTCACATTTCCTGTCTAACTCAGGCAGGGGGGGGTCAATGCTGAGTGTGTGAACTGGAATCAATAGTGAAATATCTGCCCCGGGCGGTTCACATTTCCGGTCTAACTCAGGCAGCGGGGTCACTGCTGAGTGTGTGAACTGGAATCAATAGTGAAATATCTGCCCCG
Organism: Scyliorhinus torazame; assembly: GCF_047496885.1. Taxonomy (NCBI): domain Eukaryota; kingdom Metazoa; phylum Chordata; class Chondrichthyes; order Carcharhiniformes; family Scyliorhinidae; genus Scyliorhinus; species Scyliorhinus torazame. Next base: position 365,367,831 of record NC_092710.1, read on the forward strand.
GGCGGTTCACATTTCCTGTCTAACTCAGGCAGGGGGATCGATGCTGAGTGTGTGAACTGGAATCAATAGTGAAATATCTGCCCCGAGCGGTTCACATTTCCTGTCTAACTCAGGCAGGGGGGTCAATGCTGAGTGTGTGAACTGGAATCAATAGTGAAATATCTGCCCCGGGCGGTTCACATTTCCTGTCTAACTCAGGCAGGGGGGTCAATGCTGAGTGTGTGAACTGGAATCATTAGTGAAATACCTGCCCCGAGCGGTTCACATTTCCTGTCTAACTCAGCAGGGGGGTCAATGCTGAGTGTGTGAACTGGAATCAATAGTGAAATATCTGCCCCGGGCGGTTCACATTTCCTGTCTAACTCAGGCAGGGGGGTCAATGCTGAGTGTGTGAACTGGAATCAATAGTGAAATATCTGCCCCGGGCGGTTCACATTTCCTGTCTAACTCAGGCAGGGGGATCAATGCTGAGTGTGTGAACTGGAATCAATAGTGAAATATCTGCCCCGGGCGGTTCACATTTCCTGTCTAACTCAGGCAGGAGGGTCAATGCTGAGTGTGTGAACTGGAATCAATAGTGAAATATCTGCCCCGGGCGGTTCACATTTCCTGTCTAACTCAGGCAGGGGGGTCAATGCTGAGTGTGTGAACTGGAATCAATAGTGAAATATCTGCCCCGGGCGGTTCACATTTCCTGTCTAACTCAGGCAGGGGGATCAATGCTGAGTGTGTGAACTGGAATCAATAGTGAAATATCTGCCCCGGGCGGTTCACATTTCCTGTCTAACTCAGGCAGGGGGGTCAATGCTGAGTGTGTGAACTGGAATCAATAGTGAAATATCTGCCCTGGACGGTTCACATTTCCTGACTAACTCAGGCAGGGGTCAATGCTGAGTGTGTGAACTGGAATCAATAGTGAAATATCTGCCCCGGGCGGTTCACATTTCCTGTCTAACTCAGGCAGGGGGGTCAATGCTGAGTGTGTGAACTGGAATCAATAGTGAAATATCTGCCCCGGGCGGTTCACATTTCCTGTCTAACTCAGGCAGGGGGGTCAATGCTGAGTGTGTGAACTGGAATCAATAGTGAAATATCTGCCCCGGGTGGTTCACATTTCCTGTCTAACTCAGGCAGGGGGGGTCAATGCTGAGTGAGTGACCTGGAATCAATAGTGAAATATCTGCCCCGGGCGGTTCACATTTCCTGTCTAACTCAGGCAGGGGGGATCAATGCTGTGTGTGTGAACTGGAATCAATAGTGAAATATCTGTCCCGGGCGGTTCACATTTCCTGTCTAACTCCGGCAGGGGGGGTCAATGCTGAGTGTGTGAACTGGAATCAATAGTGAAATATCTGTGCCGGGCGGTTCACATTTCCTGTCTAACTCAGGCAAGGGGGTCAATGCTGAGTGTGTGAACTGGAATCAATAGTGAAATATCTGCCCCGGGCGGTTCACATTTCCTGTCTAACTCAGGCAGGGGGATCAATGCTGAGTGTGTGAACTGGAATCAATAGTGAAATATTTGCCCCGGGCGGTTCACATTTCCTGTCTAACTCAGGCAGGGGGGGGTCAATGCTGAGTGTGTGAACTGGAATCAATAGTGAAATATCTGCCCCGGGCGGTTCACATTTCCGGTCTAACTCAGGCAGCGGGGTCACTGCTGAGTGTGTGAACTGGAATCAATAGTGAAATATCTGCCCGGGGCGGTTCACATTTCCTGTCTAACTCAGGCAGGGGGATCGATGCTGAGTGTGTGAACTGGAATCAATAGTGAAATATCTGCCCCGAGCGGTTCACATTTCCTGTCTAACTCAGGCAGGGGGGTCAATGCTGAGTGTGTGAACTGGAATCAATAGTGAAATATCTGCCCCGGGCGGTTCACATTTCCTGTCTAACTCAGGCAGGGGGGTCAATGCTGAGTGTGTGAACTGGAATCAATAGTGAAATACCTGCCCCGAGCGGTTCACATTTCCTGTCTAACTCAGCAGGGGTGTCAATGCTGAGTGTGTGAACTGGAATCAATAGTGAAATATCTGCCCCGGGCGGTTCACATTTCCTGTCTAACTCAGGCAGGGGGGTCAATGCTGAGTGTGTGAACTGGAATCAATAGTGAAATATCTGCCCCGGGCGGTTCACATTTCCTGTCTAACTCAGGCAGGGGGGTCAATGCTGAGTGTGTGAACTGGAATCAATAGTGAAATATCTGCCCCGGGCGGTTCACATTTCCTGTCTAACTCAGGCAGGGGGATCAATGCTGAGTGTGTGAACTGGAATCAATAGTGAAATATCTGCCCCGGGCGGTTCACATTTCCTGTCTAACTCAGGCAGGGGGGTCAATGCTGAGTGTGTGAACTGGAATCAATAGTGAAATATCTGTCCCGGGCGGTTCACATTTCCTGTCTAACTCAGGCAGGGGGGTCAATGCTGAGTGTGTGAACTGGAATCAATAGTGAAATATCTGCCCCGGGCGGTTCACATTTCCTGTCTAACTCAGGCAGGGGGATCAATGCTGAGTGTGTGAACTGGAATCAATAGTGAAATATCTGCCCCGGGCGGTTCACATTTCCTGTCTAACTCAGGCGGGGGGTCAATGCTGAGTGTGTGAACTGGAATCAATAGTGAAATATCTGCCCCGGGCAGTTCAGATTTACTGTCTAACTCAGGCAGGGGGATCAATGCTGAGTGTGTGAACTGGAATCAATAGTGAAATATCTGCCCCGGGCGGTTCACATTTCCTGTCTAACTCAGGCAGGGGGGTCTGTGCTGAGTGTGTGAACTGGAATCAATATTGAAATATCTGCCCCGGGAGGTTCACATTTCCTGTCTAACTCAGGCAGGCGGATCAATGCTGAGTGTGTGAACTGGAATCAATAGTGAAATATCTGCCCCGGGCGGTTCACATTTCCTGTCTAACTCAGGCAGGGGGGTCAATGCTGAGTGTGTGAACTGGAATCAATAGTGAAATATCTGCCCCGGGCGGTTCACATTTCCTGTCTAACTCAGGCAGGGGGATCAATGCTGAATGTGTGAACTGGAATCAATAGTGAAATATCTGCCCCGGGCGGTTCAGATTTCCTGTCTAACTCAGGCAGGGGGATCAATGCTGTGTGTGTGAACTGGAATCAATAGTGAAATATCTGCCCCGGGCGGTTCACATTTCCTGTCTAACTCAGGCAGGGGGGTCAATGCTGAGTGTGTGAACTGGAATCAATAGTGAAATATCTGCCCCGGGCGGTTCACATTTCCTGTCCAACTCAGGCAGGGGGGTTAATGCTGAGTGTGTGAACTGGAATCAATAGTGAAATATCTGCCCCGGGCGGTTCACATTTCCTGTCTAACTCAGGCAGGAGGGTCAATGCTGAGTGTGTGAACTGGAATCAATAGTGAAATATCTGTCCCGGGCGGTTCACATTTCCTGTATAACTAAGGCAGGGGGGTCAATGCTGAGTGTGTGAACTGGAATCAATAGTGAAATATCTGCCCCGGGCGGTTCACATTTCCTGTCTAACTCAGGCAGGGGGGTCAATGCTGAGTGTGTGAACTGGAATCAATAGTGAAATATCTTCCCCGGGCGGTTCACATTTCCTGTCTAACTCAGGCAGGGGGGGGTCAATGCTGAGTGTGTGAACTGGAATCAATAGTGAAATATCTGCCCCGGGCGGTTCACATTTCCTGTCTAACTCAGGCAGGGGGATCAATGCTGAGTGTGTGAACTGGAATCAATAGTGAAATATCTGCCCTGGACGGTTCACATTTCCTGTCCCACTCAGGCAGGGGGATCAATGCTGAGTGTGTGATCTGGAATCAATAGTGAAATATCTGCCCTGGACGGTTCACGTTTCCTGTCCCACTCAGGCAGGGGGATCAATGCTGAGTGTGTGAACTGGAATCAATAGTGAAATATCTGCCCTGGACGGTTCACATTTCCTGTCCCACTCAGGCAGGGGGATCAATGCTGAGTGTGTGAACTGGAATCAATAGTGAAATATCTTCCCCGGGCGGTTCACATTTCCTGTCTAAATCAGGCAGGGGGGTCAATGCTGAGTGTGTGAACTGGAATCAATAGTGAAATATCTGCCCCGGGCGGTTCACATTTCCTGTCTAACTCAGGCAGGGGGGGGTCAATGCTGAGTCTGTGAACTGGAATCAATAGTGAAATATCTGCCCCGGGCGGTTCACATTTCTTGTTTCACTCAGGCAGGGTGATCAATGTTGAGTGTGTGAACTGGAATCAATAGTGAAATATCTGCCCCGGGCGGTTCACATTTCTTGTCTCACTCAGGCAGGGTGATCAATGCTGAGTGTGTGAACTGGAATCAATAGTGAAATATCTGCCCCGGGCGGTTCACATTTCCTGTCTAACTCAGGCAGGGGGGTCAATGCTGAGTGTGTGAACTGGAATCAATAGTGAAATATCTGCCCAGGGCGGTTCACATTTCCTGTCTAACTCTGGCAGGGGGGTCACTGCTGAGTGTGTGAACTGGAATCAATAGTGAAATATCTGCCCCGGGCGGTTCACATTTCCTGTCTAACTCAGGCAGGGGGGTCAATGCTGAGTGTGTGAACTGGAATCAATTGTGAAATATCTGCCCCGGGCGGTTCACGTTTCCTGTCTAACTCAGGCAGGGGGATCGATGCTGAGTGTGTGAACTGGAATCAATAGTGAAATATCTGCGCCGGACGGTTCACATTTCCTATCTAACTCAGGCAGGGTGATTAATGTTGAGTGTGTGAACTGGAATCAATAGTGAAATATCTGCCCCGGGCGGTTCACATTTCCTGTCTAACTCAGGCAGGGGGGTCAATGCTGAGTGTGTGAACTGGAATCAATAGTGAAATATCTGCCCCGGGCGGTTCACATTTCCTGTCTAACTCAGGCAGGGGGGTCAAAGCTGAGTGTGTGAACTGCAATCAATAGTGAAATATCTGCCCCAAGCGGTTCACATTTCCTGTCTAACTCAGCAGGGGGGTCAATGCTGAGTGTGTGAACTGGAATCAATAGTGAAATATCTGCCCCGGGCGGTTCACATTTCCTGTCTAACTCAGGCAGGGTGGTCAATGCTGAGTGTGTGAACTGGAATCAATAGTGAAATATCTGCCCCGGGCGGTTCTCATTTCCTGTCTAACTCAGGCAGGGGGGTCAATGCTGAGTGTGTGAACTGGAATCAATAGTGAAATATCTGCCCCGGGCGGTTCACATTTCCTGTCTAACTCAGGCAGGGGGGTCAATGCTGAGTGTGTGAACTGGAATCAATAGTGAAATATCTGCCCCGGGCGGTTTACATTTCCTGTCTAACTCAGGCAGGGGGGTCAATGCTGAGTGTGTGAACTGGAATCAATAGTGAAATATCTGCCCCGGGCGGTTCACATTTCCTGTCTAACTCAGGCAGGGGGATCAATGCTGAGTGTGTGAACTGGAATCAATAGTGAAATATCTTCCCCGAGCGGTTCACATTTCCTGTCTAACTCAGGTGGGGGGGGTCAATGCTGAGTGTGTGAACTGGAATCAATAGTGAAATATCTGTCCCTGGCGGTTCACATTTCCTGTCTAACTCAGGCAGGGGGATCGATGCTGAGTGTGTGATCTGGAATCAATAGTGAAATATCTGCCCCGGGCGGTTCACATTTCCTGTCTAACTCAGGCAGGGTGATCAATGCTGAGTGTGTGAACTGGAATCAATAGTGAAATATCTGCCCCGGGCGGTTCACATTTCCTGTCTAACTCAGGCAGGGGGATCGATGCTGAGTGTGTGATCTGGAATCAATAGTGAAATATCTGCCCCGGGCGGTTCGCATTTCCTGTCTAACTCAGGCAGGGGGGTCAATGCTGAGTGTGTGAACTGGAATCAATAGTGAAATATCTGCCCCGGGCGGTTCACATTTCCTGTCTAACTCAGACAGGGAGGTCAATGCTGAGTGTGTGATCTGGAATCAATAGTGAAATATCTGCCCCGGGCGGTTCGCATTTCCTGTCTAACTCAGGCAGGGGGGTCAATGCTGAGTGTGTGAATTGGAATCAATAGTGAAATATCTGCCCCGGGCGGTTCACATTTCCTGTCTAACTCAGGCAGGGGGTCAATGCTGAGTGTGGGAACTGGAGTCAATAGTGAAATATCTGCCCCGGGCGGTTCACATTTCCTGTCTAACTCAGGCAGGGGGTCAGTGCTGAGTGTGTGAACTGGAATCAATAGTGAAATATCTGCCCCGGGCGGTTCACATTTTCTGTCTAACTCAGGCAGGGGGATCAATGCTGACTGTGTGAACTGGAATCAATAGTGAAATATCTGCCCCGGGCAGTTCACATTACCTGTCTAACTCAGGCAGGGGGTCAATGCTGACTGTGTGAACTGGAATCAATAGTGAAATATCTGCCCCGGGCGGTTCACATTTCCTGTCTGACTCAGGCAGGGGGGTCAGTGCTGAGTGTGTGAACTGGAATCAATAGTGAAATATCTGCCCCGGGGGGATCACATTTCCTGTCTAACTCAGGCAGGGGGGTTAATGCTGAGTGTGTGAACTGGAATCAACAGTGAAATATCTGCCCCGGGCGGTTCACATTTCCTGTCTAACTCAGGCAGGGGGACCAATGCTGAGTGTGTGAACTGGAATCAATAGTGAAATATCTGCCCCGGGCGGTTCACATTTCCTGTCTAACTCAGGCAGGGGGGTCAATGCTGAGTGTGTGAACTGGAATCAATAGTGAAATATCTGCCCCGGGCGGTTCTCATTTCCTGTCTAACTCAGGCAGGGGGGTCAATGCTGAGTGTGTGAATTGGAATCAATAGTGAAATATCTGCCCCGGGCGGTTCACATTTCCCGGTAAACGGCATCACAGAGATAATAATAATCTTTATTATTGTTACAAGCAGGCTTACATTAACACTGCAATGAATTTACTGTGAAAAGTCCTTGTCGCCACATTACGGCGCCTGTTCGGGTACACTGAGGGAGAATTCAGAATGGCCAATTCACCAACAGCATGTCTTTCGGGACTTGTGGGAGGAAACCGGAGCACCCGGAGGAAACCCACGCAGACACGGGGAGAACGTGCAGACTCCACACAGACAGTGACCCAAGCCGGGAATCAAACCAGGGACCCTGGAGTAGTGAAGCAACAGTGTTAACCACTGTGATACCTAAATATTTCTAAATGGTTTCTAAATTCCAGGCTGTGATCAAAACACCAAAAAACATTTCCATAGTTTATAAGCTGGGCGGTTCTTCAACATCTGATGTTCCCGTAGCTAAATCTTATTCAAAATCAGCCCCTTAAAACTGTATAAAAATCCCTGAGCTCTCTGCTCAAACTGCAGATCGAGCTGAAGGTGCTGAGGGTCATTCAGTGAATTCACCAGTGACCTGTACCGACACCAAGATGCTGCGAATCTTCTTAACCGTGTCTGTCCTCTTCTGGAACCAACTCGCTGCACAGGATGCGGTAGACGAGGTGATCAAACTCTGTGAACGAGATGACTGCCTGATACCCGAAGTCGTCATTAACGACAAGGTGAGTATAGTTCAGAGTTTACTGCATTCTGTAATATTTGTACCAGTGGAAATTATTTAATGCCTGTGTTATTGGGTCGAGTCCCCTTTACTCTCTTTACTGTCAAACATCTGTCTGACTCAGGCAGGGAGGGTTGTCAATGCTGAGTGTGTGAACTGGAATAAACAGTGAAATATCTGCCCCGGGCGGTTCACACATCCCGGGACCCGGCACTCACACAGTTAATGATTTCTAAATTCAAGGCTGGGATCAGGAAAGTATTCTGAGGAGCAGAATCTATCTGTACTTTAGACACGGATTAATCAGGGATAGTCAGCGTGGAAGGTCTTTCTTGACAAACACAGTTGAATTATTTGAGGCGGTGAGCAGGAGTGTTGATGAGGGGAATGCATTTGGAGTGGTCGATATGGGCTTTAGCCAGGCTTTTGATAGGGTCCCTCGTGGCAGACTGATCCAGTCAGGGCCCATGGCACCCAAGGCAAAGAGACACATTGGACCCACAATTGGCTGAGAGGCAGGAAGCTGAGGGTGGTCTCTGAAGGCAGGTTAATAGGGGGGTGGAAAAGGCAAATGGGACACTGGCTTTTCTCAATCGGGACATAGATTACAACAGCAGGGAGGTGATGTTGGAGTTGTACAGAACATTGGTGAGGACACAGCTGGAGTACTGTGTGTAATTCTGGGCACCACATTGTAGGAATGATGTGACTGTACTGGAGGGGGTGCAGAGGAGATTCACCAGGATGTTGCCTGGGACGGAACATTTCAGTTATGAAGAGAGGTTGGGGCTTGGGCTGTTTTCGCTGGAGTAGAGAAGACTGAGGGACGATCTGATCGATGGCTACAAGATTATGAGGGACATGGAGAGGATAATAATAATAATCTTTATTGTCACAAGTAGGTTTACATTAACACTGCAATGAAGTTGCTGTGAAAATCCCCTCGTCGCCACATTCCGGCGCCTGTTCGGGTCACAGAGGGAGAATTCAGAATGTCCAATTCACCAACAGCACGTCTTTCGGGGCTTGTGGGAGGAAACCGGAGCACCCGGAGGAAACCCACGCAGACACGGGGAGAACGTGCAGACTCCGCACAGACAGTGACCCAAGCCGGAATCGAACTCGGGATCCTGGAGCTGTGAAGCCACAGTGCTAACCACTGTGCTACTGAGGCGTCCCACCCCTGATACTCCCACCACCCCGACCCCTCCCCAACACTCCACCCACACACCCACACCGACCCCTCCCCGACACTCCCACCCACCCCCAAACCCTCCCGACTCTCTCCAGGCCCCCTCCCCAATACACTCCCCAACCCCGACCCCGACACCTTCCTGACGCACTCCCCCCACCCCGACCCCTGACCGACACTCCCCATCCACCCCCCAACCCCTCCCCAACCCTCCCACCCCGACACCCGACCCCTCCCTGAAACTCCCCATCCCCCCACTCTGACCCCTCCCCGACACTCCCCACCCCGAACTCCGACCCCTCCCCGACACTCCCCATCCACCTCACCCCGACCCCACCCCGACACTCCCGATCCCCCCCACCCCGACCCCTCCCCGACACTCCCCATCCCCCCCAGCCCGACCCCTCCCCGACACTCCCCCCCCCCACCCCGACACCTCCCCGACACTCCCACCCAACCCCAAACCCTCCCGACTCTCTCCAGGCCCCCTCCCCAATACACTCCCCAACCCCGACCCCGACACCCTCCTGACGCACTCCCCCCACCCCGACCCCTGACCGACACTCCCCATCGACCCCCCAACACCTCCCCAACCCCCCCACCCCGACACACGACCCCTCCCTGAAACTCCCCATCCCCCCACTCTGACCCCTCCCCGACACTCCCCACCCGAACTCCGACCCCTCCCAGACACTCCCCATCCACCTCACCCCGACCCCACCCCGACACCTCCCCGACACTCCCACCCAACCCCAAACCCTCCCGACTCTCTCCAGGCCCCCTCCCCAATACACTCCCCAACCCCGACCCCGACACCCTCCTGACGCACTCCCCCCACCCCGACCCCTGACCGACACTCCCCATCGACCCCCCAACACCTCCCCAACCCCCCCACCCCGACACACGACCCCTCCCTGAAACTCCCCATCCCCCCACTCTGACCCCTCCCCGACACTCCCCACCCGAACTCCGACCCCTCCCAGACACTCCCCATCCACCTCACCCCGACCCCACCCCGACACTCCCCATCCCCCCCACCCCGACCCCTCCCCGACACTCCCCATCCCACCCAGCCCGACCCCTCCACGACACTCACCCCCCACCCCGACAAGTCCCCGACACTACCCATCCCCCCCGACCCCCGACCCCTCCCCGACACTCCCCATCCCCCCCACCCCGACACCACCCCGACACTCCACATCCCCCCCCACCCCGACCCCTCCCCGACACTCCCCATCCCCACCAGCCCGACCCCTCCCCGTCACTCCCCCCCCCAACCCCGACACATCCCCGACACTCCCACTCAACCCCAAACCCTCCCGACTCTCTCCAGGCCCCCTCCCCAATACACTCCCCAGCCCCGACCCCGACACCTTCCTGACGCACTCCCTCCACCCAGAACCCTGACCGACACTCCCCATTCACCCCCCAACCCCTCCCCAACCCCCCCCACCCCGACACCCGACCCCTCCCTGAAATTCCCCATCCCCCCCACTCTGACCCCTCCCCGACACTTCCCACCCCGAACCCCGACCCCTCCCCGACACTCCCCATCCACCCCACCCCGACCCCACCCCGACACTCCCCATCCCCCCGAGCCCTACCCCTCCCCGACACTCCCCCCCACCCCGACCCCTCCCCGACACTACCCATCCCCCCGACCCCTCCGCGACACTCCCCATCCCCCCCACCCCGACCCCACCCCGACACTCCCCATTCCACCCCACCCCACCTCTCCCCGACACTCCCCATCCCCCCCAGCCCGACCCCACCCCGACACTCCCCATCCCCCCGAGCCCTACCCCTCCCCGACAGTCCCCCCCACCCCGACCCCTCCCCGACACTACCCATCCCCCCCGACCCCCGACCCCTCCCCGACACTCCCCATCCCCCCCAGCCCTCCCCCTCCCCGACACTCCCCCCCCACCCCGACCCCTCCCCGACACTACCCATCCCCCCCGACCCCCGACCCCTCCCCGACACTCCCCATTCCCCCCAGCCCGACCCCTCCCCGACACTCCCCCCCACCCCGAACCCTAACCCCTCCCCGACACTCCCCATCCCCCCCCACCCCGACCCCTCCCCGACACTCCCCATCCCCCCCCACCCCGACCCCTCCCAGACACTCCCCATCCCCCCCCACCCCGACCACTCCCCATCCCCCCCACACCCCGACCCCTCCCCGACACTCCCACCCACCCCCAAACCCTCCCGACTCTCTCCAGGCCCCCTCCCCAATACACTCCCCAACGCCGACCCCAACCCCTTCCTGACGCACTCCCCCCACCCCGACCCCTGACCGACACTCCCCATCCACCGCCCCAAACCCTCCCCAACCCCCCCCCACCCCGACACCCGACCCCTCCCTGAAACTCCCCATCCCCCCCTCTCTGACCCCTCCCCGACACTCCCCGCCCCGAACACCGACACCTCCCCGACACTCCCCATCCCCCCGACCCCCGACCACTCCCCGACACTCCCCCCCCACCCTGACCCCTCCCCGACACTCCCCCCACCCCGACACTCCCCCCCCACCCCGACCCCTCCCCGACACTATCCATCCCCCCCGACCCCCGACCCCTCCCCGACACTACCCATCCCCCCCACCCCGACCCCTCCCTGACACTCACCATCCCCCCACCCCGACCGTTCCCCGACACTCCCCATCCCCCCCACCCCGACCCCTCCTCGACACTCCCCATCCCCCCCACCCCGACACCACCCCGACACTCCACATCCCCCCCCACCCCGACCCCTCCCCGACACTCCCCATCCCCACCAGCCCGACCCCTCCCCGTCACTCCCCCCCCCAACCCCGACACATCCCCGACACTCCCACTCAACCCCAAACCCTCCCGACTCTCTCCAGGCCCCCTCCCCAATACACTCCCCAGCCCCGACCCCGACACCTTCCTGACGCACTCCCTCCACCCAGAACCCTGACCGACACTCCCCATTCACCCCCCAACCCCTCCCCAACCCCCCCCACCCCGACACCCGACCCCTCCCTGAAATTCCCCATCCCCCCCACTCTGACCCCTCCCCGACACTTCCCACCCCGAACCCCGACCCCTCCCCGACACTCCCCATCCACCCCACCCCGACCCCACCCCGACACTCCCCATCCCCCCGAGCCCTACCCCTCCCCGACACTCCCCCCCCACCCCGACCCCTCCCCGACACTACCCATCCCCCCGACCCCTCCGCGACACTCCCCATCCCCCCCACCCCGATCCCTCCCCGACACTCCCCCCCACCCCGACCCCCGACCCCTCCCTGACACTCACCATCCCCCACCCCGACCCTTCCCCGACACTCCCCATCCCCCCCACCCCGACCCCTCCCCCACACTTCCCATCCTCCCCACCCCGATCCCTCCCCGACACTCCCCCCCCACCCCGAACCCCGACCCCTCCCCGACACTACCCATCCCACCCCTCCTCGACCGCTCCCCGACACTCCCCATCCTCCCACCCCGACCCCTCCCCGACACTCCCCATCCCCCCCACCCCGACCCCTCCCCGACACTTCCCATCCCCCCCACCCCGATCCCTCCCCGACACTCCCCCCCACCCTGACCCCCGACCCCTCCCCAACACTACCCATCCCCCCAACCCAACCCCCGACCCCTCCCCGACACTACCCAACCCACCGAACCCCGACCCCTCCCCAACACTCCCCATCCCCACCCACCCCGACCCCTCCCCGACACTCCCCATCCCCCCACCCCGGCTCCCGACCCCACCCCAACACTCCCCCCCACCCCGAACCCTAAGCCCTCCCCGACACTCCCCATCCCCCCCCCCACCCCGACCCCTCCCCGACACTCCCCACCCCCCCCACCCTGACCCCTCCCCGACACTACCCATCCCCCCCACCCCGACCCCCGGCCCCTCCCCGACACTACCCAACCCCCCGAACCCCGACCCCTCCCCAACACTCCCCATCCCCACCCACCCCGACCCCTCCCCGACACTCCCCATCCCCCCCCCACTCCAACCCCTCCCCGACACTCCCCACCCCACCCACCCCGACCCCTCCCCGACACTCCCCATCCCCCCCCCCCCACCCCGACCCCTCCCCTGACACTCCGCATCCCACCCCACCCGGACCCCTCCCCGAAACTCCCCCCCCACCCTGACCCCCGACCCCTCCCCGACACTCCCCATCCCCCCGAACCCCGATCCCTCCCCGACACTCCCCATCCCCCCGACCCCCGATCCCTCCCCGACACTCCCCATCCCCCACCCCTCCCCGACACACCTCATCCCCCACCCCAACCCCTCCCCGACACTCCCCCCTCCCCGACCCCTCCCCGAAGCTCCCCATCCCCCCCACCCCGACCCCTCCCCGACACTCCCCATCCCCCCACCCTGACTCCTCCCTGACACTCCCCCCCCACCCCTGACCCCCGACCCCTCTCCGACACTCCCCCCTCCCCCGACCGCCTCCCCCTCCCCAACTCACAACTACAGGGGTGATACAACTTGCCCCCACTGCCCAGGGACCCCTGTGATAGGGAGAACCACCCTCAGAGACCCCTGTGATAGGTCGACCCCCCCCACAGAGACCCCTGTGATAGGGAGACCGCCGAAACAGAGACCCCTGTGATAGGGAGACCCCCCCACAGAGACCCCTGTGATAGGGAGACCCCCCCACAGAGACCCCTGTGATAGTTAGACCCCCCCCCACAGAGACCCCTGTGATAGGGAGACCCCCCCACAGAGACCCCTGTGATAGGGAGACCCCCACAGAGACCCCTGTGATAGGAACACCCCCCACAGAGACGCCTGTGATAGGGAGACCCCCCATAGAGACCCCTGTGATCGGGAAAACCTCCCATAGAGACCCCTGTGATATGGAGACCCCCCTCAGAGACCCCTGTGATAGGGAGCCCCCGCCACAGAGACCCCTGTGATAGGCAGAACCCCCCACACCGACCCCTTTGATAGGGAGACCCTCCCATAGAGACCCCTGTGATAGTTAGACCCCACCCCTCAGAGATCCCTGTGACAGGGAGACCCCCCCACAGAGACCCCTGTGATAGGGAGACCCCCCCAACAGAGACCCCTGTGTTAGGGAGACCCCCCCCCCTCACAGAGACCCCTGTGATAGGGAGACCCCCCCCACAGAGACCCCTGTGCTAGTTAGACCCCACCCCACAGAGACCCCTGTGATAAGGAAAACCTCCCTCAGAGACCCCTGTGATAGGGAGATCCCCCCACAGAGACCCCTGTGATAGGGAGACCCCCACAGAGACCCCTGTGATAGGGAGACCCCCACAGAGACCCCTGTGATAGGAACACCCCCCACAGAGACCCCTGTGATAGGGAAAACCTCCCATAGAGACCCCTGTGATAGGGAGACCCCCCCACAGAGACCCCTTTGATAGGGACAGCCCCTCAGAGACCCCTGTGATAGGGAGCCCCGCCACAGAGACCCCTGTGATAGTTAGACCCCACCCCTCAGAGATCCCTGTGACAGGGAGACCCCCCCACAGAGACCCCTGTGATAGGGAGACCCCCCCAACAGAGACCCCTGTGATAGGGAGACCCCCCCCCACAGAGACCCCTGTGATAGGGAGACCCCCCCCCCCCACAGAGACCCCTGTGCTAGTTAGACCCCACCCCACAGAGACCCCTGTGATAAGGAAAACCTCCCTCAGAGACCCCTGTGATAGGGAGATCCCCCCACAGAGACCCCTGTGATAGGGAGACACCCCCCACAGAGACCCCTGTGATAGGGAGACCCCCCCACAGAGACCCCTGTGATAGGGAGACCCCCACAGAGACCCCTGTGATAGGAACACCCCCCACAGAGACCCCTGTGATAGGGAAAACCTCCCATAGAGACCCCTGTGATAGGGAGACCCCCCCACAGAGACCCCTTTGATAGGGACAGCCCCTCAGAGACCCCTGTGATAGGGAGCCCCGCCACAGAGACCCCTGTGATAGGCAGAACCCCCCATAGAGACCCCTGTGATAGGGAGACCCTCCCATAGAGACCCCTTTGATCGGGAGACCCTCCCACAGAGACCCCTGTGATAGTTTGACCCCACCCCACAGAGAACCCTGTGATAGGGAGAACCCCCCACAGAGACCCCTCTGATAGGGAGACCCTCCCATAGAGACCCCTTTGATCGGGAGACCCTCCCACAGAGACCCCTGTGATAGTTTGATCCCACCCCACAGCGAACCCTGTGATAGGGAGCCCCCCTCAGAGACCCCTGTGATAGGAGGCACCCACAGAGACCCCTCTGATAGGGAGAACCCCCACAGAGACCCCTGTGATAGGGAGAACCCCCCCACAGAGACCCCTGTGAGACGGAGACCCCCCCCACAGAGAACCCTGTGATAGGGAGAACCCCCCACAGAGACCCCTGTGATAGGGAGACACCCCCCACAGAGACCCCTGTGATAGGGAGACCCCCCCCACAGAGACCCCTGTGATAGGGAGACCCCCCCACAGAGACCCCTGTGATAGGGAGACCCCCGCCCACAGAGACCCCTGTGATAGGGAGAACCCCCCACAGAGACCCCTGTGATAGGGAGACCCCCGCCCACAGAGACCCCTGTGATAGGGAGACCTCCCACAGAGACCCCTGTGATAGGGAGACCCCCGCCCACAGAGACCCCTGTGATAGGGAGACCCTCCCACAGAGACCCCTGTGATACGGAGACCCCCCGCCCACAGAGACCCCTGTGATAGGGAGACCCCCCCACACTGACCCCTGTGATAGGGAGACCCCCCACACAGAAAACCCTGGGATAGGGAGAACCCCCCACAGAGACCCCTATGATCGTTAGACTCCACCCCTCAGAGACCCCTGTGATAGGGAGAGCCCCACACAGAGACCCCTGTGATAGGGAGACTCCCCACAGAGACCCCTATGATCGGGAGACCCTCCCATAGAGACCCCTGTGATAGGGAGACACCCCCCCACAGAGACCCCTGTGATAGAGAGACCCCCCCCACACAGAGACCCCTGTGATAGGGAGAACCCCCCACAGGGACCCCTGAGATAGGGAGACCACCCACATAGAACCCTGTGATAGGGAGACCCCCCCCACAGAGACCCCTGTGATAGGGAGCCCCCGCCATAGAGACCCCTGTGATAGGGAGTCCCCCCCCCCACAGAGACCCCTTTGATCGGGAGACCCTCCCACAGAGACCCCTGTGATAGGGAGACCCTCCCATAGACACCCCTGTGAGAGGGTGAAGCCCCCACAGAGACCCCTGAGATAGGGAGACCGCCCACTTAGACCCCTGTGATAGGGAGACTGCCACACAGAGACCCCTGTGATAGGGAGACCCCCCCAGAGACCCCTGTGATAGGGAGACCCCCCCACAGAGGCCCTTGTGATAAGAATTCCCCGCCACAGAGACCCCTGTGATAGAAAGACCCCCCCAGAGACCCCTGTGATAGGGAGACCCCTACAGAGATCCCTGTGATAGGAAGACCCCCCCAGAGACCCCTGTGATAGTGAGACCCCCCCACTGGGACCCCTGTGATAGGGAGACCCCCCACAGAGAGCCCTGTGATAGGGAGACCCCCCCACAGAGACCCCTGTGATAGTGAGACCCCCCCACAGAGGCCCTTGTGATAAGAATTCCCTCCCACAGAGACCCCTGTGATAGGGAGACCCCCCGCCACAGAGACCCCTGTGATAGGGAGTCCCTCCCACAGAGACCCCTGTGACAGGGAGACCCCCCCACAGAGACCCCTGTGATAGGAAGACCACCCCACTGAGACCCCTGTGATAGGGAGACCCCCCCACAGAGATCCTTGTGATGGGGAGACCCCCCCACAGAGACCCTTGTGATAGGAAGTCCCCCCCACAGAGACCCTTGTGATAGGGAAACCCCCCCCCCCCCACAGAGACCTCTGTGATAGGGAGACCCCCCCACAGAGACCCTTGTGATAGGGAGACCCCCCCACATAGACCCTGTGATAGGGAGACCCCCCCACAGAGACCTCTGTGATAGGGAGACCCTCCCACAGAGACCCCTGTGACAGGGAGACCCCCCCACAGAGACCCCTGTGACAGTGAGACCCCCCCACAGAGACCCCTGTGACAGGGAGACCCCCCCCCCACAGAGGCCCTTATGATAGGGAAACCCCCCCCCCCCACAGAGACCCCTGTGACAGTGAGACCCCCCCACAGAGACCCCTGTGACAGGGAGACCCCCCCCCCACAGAGGCCCTTGTGATAGGGAGACCCCCCCCCCACAGAGACCCCTGTGACAGTGAGGCCCCCCAGGGTCCCCTGCAATGGGCAGCTCAGGGGGCCGCACTACATGCGCAATCGATTCCTTAATCGGGTCCAACCTCTGCCTCGGCCCGGTTGATGACCGTGTGCTGGTCCCCCTGGTGAGGCGCACGGCGGTAACCACCGCAGCCACCTCTGCCTCGGCCCGGTTAATGACCGCTGGCAGTAGCCTCCTGCACACCCTGGGGAAGAGGGTGTCCCGCCTTTCCTCTATAACATCCAACATTCGATCAAGCTCCGCAGCTGTGAAGGGTGGTGCTGATCTTCATGGAGCCGCCATCTTGGTTGGAATGAGAGTGCGCGGGGAGTGGGTCGTTTATCAGCGACTCCAGCTCGTCAAGCTCTCCAGCGCCAATTCCGGATCCAGTGAATCCGACGTGGGCGGGAATGGGAATTGCTCTGGATTCACCTGGACAGAGACCTGACCCATTAGCGTATCCTGACTCACTTTCTGAATAGCGCCCCCAACGGGAACGTAAATCACTCACAACTCAGTCCGAAGCGTCAGCATTACTCTCCCAAACGGAGAATTTCACACCGGATCCAAAACAGGATGTCCATTCCTTGGAGATGATGCAGTGAAGATTCACTGGGTTGATTCCTGGGTTACAGAGATGTCCAATACTGAAAGGAATCAGATTGTCGGGAACTCTCTGGAATTTAGGAGAATGAGAGGATCTCATTGAAACAGACAAGGTGACAAGGTACAATTTAGGATTCCAGGTTGCTCGGGGTGTAGTATAATGGAGTATATTCGGACAGGTCCTGTGAAGGGTTAACCCTGTGATGTCACTGGCAGGAAGTGACATCTACTCGTGATCTGAGAGTCTCGCAGAAAGCAGCACGAAAAGAAGCTCGTGTCGGGGAATGTTCTCCAAACGGTAAATGTGTTCCAATACAGTTAGAATGTCTGCAGCCAGCAGTCTCTGGGAGTTACGGAAACTTCTCCAACACAACAACACAATGGAACAGGTGGGGAGTGCGTGGGGCAAGTAGAGTTGGGGTTAAAGGTGAGGCATGATCTTGTTGATTGGTGGAACAGGCTTGAGGAGTTATTGGGCCTATTCCAGCTCCTATTTCTTACGGTCCAATGACATTGTTTTCTTTTCATCCTGGATTAGTGCCTGGATACGAGGACCAATTTCTAACCCATTGAAACCTTTCTGTTTCAATAATGTGGTAAAACAGCCAAAGGGAAACACAATTACTGGACATGATTCAGTGTCGATGGCCTTCCAGAACATTCTCTATATTTGTTTTCATTGAAAGCCCAAGGGGAAGGTGTGAGGCCCAATGGGCAGGATAACTCTAAAGTTGACAGAGTGTATGAGGGGGTCAGGGAAATCAATCTGGAAGTGGTGATGCCAAGACTCCCATCAAAAATTCCAAACTCTTTTACCAGGTCAGTCCATGCAGGACATGAATACTGCTCCCACACCTGGGAACCGAGGACAGTCCCCTCAACACTGATGTGTTTTGGTGCGAGTTCAGTTGTGTCACATGGTGATGGATTTTATTTTCTTGTTTTAGAATTATGATGAGGCGGAATTAGAATTTCGCCAATGGATTCAAACTGAAGTTGATGCCGTGGATATTAAAAGTGCGCTGGCGATCGGTCTGGACAAACTATTCAGTTATGCACGTTGTGGGAATGTTGCAGGTATGTCAGATGTTCCTTCAAAGTAACAACAGATTCTAAAACAGCCATTCACTCTTTAACCTGTCACGCTTGAAACTTTCTGTACAGACTGACACACTGAGCAAAGAATTGTCAATCCCAGAGCGTTCCTCAGTCACATGTGACTCGTGGGATGAGGCGCTAGTTGGGCTACTTACACACATAGAAACAAACAGAGAAAATAGAAGCAGGAGGAGGCCATGCGAGCCTGCCCCGCCATTCTTTATCATCATGGCTGATCACGAAGTTCCCGCCTTCCCCCCCATATCCCATTATCCCCTGAGCCCTACTTCTTTGATACCTGCCGGCTTTATGTTCCCAGAAACCGGGAAGGTTTCCCACATGCACTGGGAGCGAGATTCCAGCTGTGGTTGCTGAATTTCCCGAGTGTAATAAAGACTCTTTCTCAGGCATGAACCCGCGATTGGAGTCGACATGAACCCTTGTGGAAGCTGAGAAACTGCATCTCTCTCAGCTCAGTGGATGCTGCGGGAATGCTGGCTCCTGTCTGAGACTCAGTGACAGGAAATTCTACCTTGTTAAAGAGAAATCCTGTGTAACTAACTGCGTCCAGTTATTTAATGGTTAATGGTGGTTGAGGGAGAATGTTTAATGGTTTATGGTGGTTGAGGGTGAATGTTAAATGGTTTATTATGGTTGAGGGTGAATGTTTAATGGTTAATGGTGGTTGAGGGTGAATGTTTAATGGTTAATGGTGGTTGAGGGTGAATGTTTAATGGTGAATGGTGGTTGAGGGTGAATGTTTAATGGTTAATGGTGGTTGAGGGTGAATGTTTAATGGTTAATGGTGGTTGAGGGTGAATGTTAAATGGTTTATTATGGTTGAGGGTGAATGTTTAATGGTTAATGGTGATTGAGGGTAAATGTTTAATGGTTAATGGTGGTTGAGGGTGAATGTTTAATGGTTAATGGTGGTTGAGGGTGAATGTTTAATGTTTTATGATGGTTGAGGGTGAATGTTTCATGGTTAATGGTGTTTGAGGGTGAATGTTTAATGGTTAATGGTGGTTGAGGGTGAATGTTTAATGGTTTATTATGGTTGAGGGTGAATGTTTAATGGTTAATGGTGTTTGAGGGTGAATGTTTAATGGTTAATGGTGGTTGAGGGTGAATGTTTAATCGTTAATGGTGGCTGAGGGTGAATGATTAATGGTTAATGGTGATTGAGGGTAAATGTTTCATGGTTAATGGTGGTTGAGGGTGAATGTTTAATGGTTTATGGTGGTTGAGGGTGAATGTTTCATGGTTAATGGTGGTGAAGGGTGAATGTTTAACGGTTAATGGTGGGTGAGGGTGAATGTTTAATGGTTTATTATGGTTGAGGGTGAATGTTTAATGGTTAATGGTGTTTGAGGGTGACTGTTTCATGGTTAATGGTGGGTGAGGGTGAATGTTTAATAGTTAATGGTGGTTGAGGGTGAATGTTTAATGGTTTATGATGGTTGAGGGTGAATGTTTCATGGTTAATGGTGGTTGGGGGTGAATGTTTAATGGTTAATGATGGTTGAGGGTGAATGTTTAATGGTTAATGGTGGCTGAGGGTGAATGTTTCATGGTTAATTGTGGTTGAGGGTGAATGTTTAATGGTTTATGATGGTTGAGGGTGAATGTTTAATGGTTAATGGTGGTTGAGGGTGAATGTTTAATGGTTTATGATGGTTGAGGGTGAATGTTTCATGGTTAATGATGGTTGAGGGTGAATGTTTCATGGTTAATGGTGGTGGAGGGTGAATGTTTAATGGTTAATGGTGGTTGAGGGTGAATGTTTAATGGTTTATGATGGTTGAGGGTGAATGTTTAATGGTTAATGGTGATTGAGGGTAAATGTTTAATGGTTTATGATGGTTGAGGGTGAATGGATAATGGTGGTTGAGGGTGAATGTTTAATGGTTAATGGTGGTTGAGGGTGAATGTTTAATGGTTTATGATGGTTGAGGGTGAATGGATAATGGTGGTTGAGGGTGAATGTTTAATGGTTAATGGTGGTTGAGGGTGAATGTTTAATGGTTTATGATGGTTGAGGGTGAATATTTAATGGTTAATGGTGGGTGAGGGTGAATGTTTAATGGTTTATGATGGTTGAGGGTGAATGTTTAATGGTTAATGGTGGTTGAGGGTGAATTTTTAATGGTTAATGGTGGTTGAGGGTGAATGTTTAATGGTTAATGGTGGGTGAGGGTGAATGTTTCATGGTTAATGGTGGTTGAGGGTGAATGTTTAATGGTTAATGGTGGTTGAGGGTGAATGTTTCATGGTTAATGGTGGTGAGGGTGAATGTTTAATGATTTATGATGGTTGAGAGTGAATGTTTCATGGTTAATGGTGGTTGAGGGTGAATGTTTAATGGTTAATGATGGTTGAGGGAGAATGTTTTATGGTTTATGGTGGTTGAGGGTGAATGTTTCATTGTTAATGGTGGTGAAGGGTGATTGTTTAACGGTTAATGGTGGGTGAGGGTGAATGTTTAATGGTTTATTATGGTTGAGGGTGAATGTTTAATGGTTAATGGTGTTTGAGGGTGAATGTTTAATGGTTAATGATGGTTGAGGGTGAATGTTTAATGGTTAATGGTGGCTGAGGGTGAATGTTTCATGGTTAATTGTGGTTGAGGGTGAATGTTTAATGGTTTATGATGGTTGAGGGTGAATGGTTAATGGTTAATGGTGGTTGAGGGTGAATGTTTAATGGTTTATGATGGTTGAGGGTGAATGTTTCATGGTTAATGGTGGTTGAGGGTGAATGTTTCATGGTTAATGGTGTTTGAGGGTGAATGTTTAATGGTTATTAGTGGTTGAGGGTGAATGTTTCATGGTTAATGATGGTTGAGGGTGAATGTTTAATGGTTAATGGTGGTTGAGGGTGAATGATTAATGGTTTATGATGGTTGAGGGTGAATGGATAATGGTGGTTGAGGGTGAATGTTTAATGGTTAATGGTGGTTGAGGGTGAATGTTTCATTGTTTATGATGGTTGAGGGACGAATGTTTAATGGTTAATGGTGGTTGAGGGTGAATGTTTAATGGTTATGATGGTTGAGGGTGAATGTTTCATGGTTAATGGTGGTTAAGGGTGAATGTTTAATGGTTTATGATGGTTGAGGGTGAATGTTTAATGGTTAATGGTGGGTGAGGGTGAATGTTTCATGGTTAATGGTGGTTGAGGGTGAATGTTTAATGGTTAATGGCAGTTGAGGGTGAAAGTTAATGGTTAATGGTGGTTGAGGGTGAATGTTTAATGGTGGTTGAGGGTGAATGTTTCATGGTTAATGGTGGTTGAGGGTGAATGTTTAATGATTTATGATGGTTGAGAGTGAATGTTTCATGGTTAATGGTGGTTGAGGGTGAATGTTTAATGGTTAATGGTGGTTGAGGGTGAATGTTTAATGGTTAATGGCAGTTGAGGGTGAAAGTTAATGGTTAATGGTGGTTAAGGGAGAATGTTTAATGGTGGTTGAGGGTGAATGTTTCATGGTGAATGGTGGTTGAGGGTGAATGTTTAATGGTTAATGGTGGTTGAGGGTGAATATTTAATGGTTAATGGTGGTTGAAGGTGAATGTTTAATGGTTAATGGTGGTTGAGGGTGAATGTTTGATGGTTAATGATGGTTGAGGGTGAATGTTTAATGGTTAATGGTGGTTGAGGGTGAATGTTTAATGGTTAATGGTGGTTGAGGGTGAATGTTTAATGGTTAATGGTGGTTGAGGGTGAATGTTTAATGGTTAATTGTGGTTGAGGGTGAATGTTTAATGGTTAATGGTGGTTGAGGGTGAATGTTTAATGGTTAATGGTGGTTGAGGGTGAATGTTTGATGGTTAATGATGGTTGAGGGTGAATGTTTAATGGTTAATGGTGGTTGAGGGTGAATGTTTAATGGTTAATGGTGGTTGAGGGTGAATGTTTAATGGTTAATGGTGGTTGAAGGTGAATGTTTAATGTTTAATGGTGGTTGAGGGTGAATGTTTAATGGTTAATGGTGGTTGAGGGTGAATGTTTAATGGTGAATGGTGGTTGATGGTGAATGTTTAATGGTGGTTGAGGGTGAATGTTTAATGGTTAATGGTGATTGAGGGTGAATGTTTAGTGGTTAATGGTGGTTGAGGGTGAATGTTTAATGGTTTATGGTGGTTGAGGGTGAATGTTTGATGGTTAATGGTGGTTGAGGGTGAATGTTTAATGGTTAATGGTGGTTGAGGGTGAATGTTTAATGGTTAATGGTGGTTGAGGGTGAATGTTTAATGGTTTATGGTGGTTGAGGGTGTACAATGATGTTATGTATGTAAACATTCAAAACGAGTTTGACAAATTACCATTTTTACAATAGACTGTTAGCAAAATTTAAACTCATGTGATGGAAGGGGATGGCAGCATGGATCCAGAATTGATCCACTGATTGGTTGATTGATATTTATTGTCACATGTACCTAAGTACAGTGAAAACTATTTTTCTGCGGCCAAGGGAACAAATGGTAGATCAACAAAAAGCGATTGGTTCCATTGCGGAACAAGGCCAAACAAGAGCAACATAGAGCGTCATGAACAGTGTTCTTCCAGGGAACAGATCAGTCCGAGGGGGAGTCGTTGAGGAGTCTAGTAGCTGTGGGGAAGAAGCTGGTCCTCTGTCTGGATGTCCGAGTCTTCAGACTTCTGTATCTTCTGCCTGATGGAAGGGTCTGGACGAAGGCAATGCCTGGGTGGGAGGGGTCTCTGATAATGCTGCCTGCCTTCCTGAGGCAGCGGGAGGTGTAGACAGAATCAATGTGAGGGTGGCGAGCTTGTGTGATGCGTTGGGCTGAGTTCACCACACTCTGCAGTTTTTTGCGATCTTGGACCGAGCAGTTGCCATACCAGCTGTGATGCAGCCGGATAGGATGCTCTCTATCGCACATCTGTAGAAGTTTGTGAGAGTCGATGCAGACATGCTGAAGTTCTTTACCTTCCGTAGGAAGTAGAGACTTTGTTGGACTTTCTTGACTGTTGCATCAACATGAGTGGACCAGTAATGGTGATGGTAAACCCCAAGGAACTTAAAGCTATCGACCATCTGGTTTAGGGGCTGGCTTAGCACAGTGGGCTAAACAGCTGGCTTGTGATGCAGAACAAGACCAGCAGCGCGGGTTCAATTCCCGTACCGGCCTCCCCGAACAGGTGCCGGAATGTGGCGACTAGGGAGTTTTCACAGTATCTTCATTGAAGCCTACTTGTGACAATAAGCGTTTATTAATATTATTATCTCCACTTCGGAGCCATTGATGCAGACGGGAGTGTGTGCCGTGCTGCACTTCCTGAAGTTGATGATCAGTTCCTTGGTCTTTCCGACGTTTAGAGAGAGGTTGTTTTCGGTACACCATGCAACCAAGTGATCGATCTCCCTCCTGGAGTCTGATTCGTCGTTGTTTGAGATGCGGCCCACCACAGTCGTATCATCTGCAAACTTCCAGATTGAGTTGGAGTTAAATCTTGCCACACAGCCGTGTGTGCACAGGGAGTACAGTCGAGGACTGAGCACACATCCTTGCGGGGCCCCAGTGTTGGGGACTATTGTGGAGGAGGCGCTGTTACCTATCCTGACAGATTGGGGTCTGTTGGTGAGGAAGTCGAGGATCCAGCTGCACAGGGAGGGGTCAAGTCCAAGGTTGCAGAGTTTGGTTATTGGTCTTGTTGGGATAATGGTGTTGAAGGCGGAGCTGTAGTCGATGACCAGCAGTCTTACACAGGTGTCCTTGTTGCCGAGGTGTTTGAGTGTTGATTGTCGAGCCAGCTGGTCTGCGCAGTCTCTGAGTGCTCGCCCAGGGACTCCGTCGGGACCCGTCGCTTTCCGCGGATTCACTTTCAAGGAGGCAGCTCTTACCCCTGAGGCTGTAATAGTGGGTACGGGTGTGTCCAGGGCTGTTGGGGCGGGAGGCACTGATACATTGGCTGACTGCTCAAAGCGGGCATTGAACCTGTTCAGTTCCTCGAGTAGAGATGCTCCAGCCCCAGAGATTCCGCCTGGCCTTGCTTTGTAGCCTGTGATCTTGTGTAGGCCCTGCCACAGTCGCCATGGGTTAGTGACGTTGGCCTGGGACTCTGGTTTGATCCGGTATTGCCTTTTGCCTTCCCTGATGGTTTCCGTACGTCGTACCAGGATTTCTGATCGAGGTCAGGGGGGTCAGACTTGAACGCCTCCGTCCGGGACTTCAGCGGGGAGTGAACCCTTTGGTTGAGCAGGGTTTCCGATTGGGGAATACCCGTATTGTCTTCTTTGCTGCACCGTCCTCGACACACTTCCTGGTGAAGTCTGTGACGGTGGTTGCGTATTCGTCCAGGTTCGCTGCCGGGGCCTTGAATATGGACCAATCCACAGTGTCCAAGCAGTCGCGGAGAATGTCCTCAGATTCCTCGGACCAGCACTGCGCGGTTTTCTTCGGGTTTGCCAAAGTGTGGTTGGGGAATGGAGCGGTCGGCCCCTTTGATGCCCGTGTAGCAGTGTCCAGGGTGTTCGCACCTCTGGTGGAGCAGGAGATATGTTGATGGAGTTTGGGTGGAACCTTCCTGAGGTTGGCCTGGTTGAAGTCTCCAGCCACGATTGTCAGGGCTTCGGGGTGATTTGTTTCTTGGTTGTTGATGGTGGAGTTAGTTCGTCACGTGCTGCTCTACATCCTGGCTACTTGTTCATTTGCATATTCCCTTAAAGTGATATCACAACATTTTCCACATTTCAACAAAGTCACCCTGCCCCCTCACCTGTAACTTTTTACTCCCCGTAAGCTGATCACCCAGTTAAATGCTGTGTCTCTCTGTCTACAGGTACCGTTATTCCTCTCGCTGCATCTTGGGGAGTTGTTGGATACTTGAAAAATGGCAAAATACAACAAAGATTCAGTGTATTTGTCCTGATAGTTCCCGAAGTCATCAATCCACCGGAACCAACAGATCCAGCAGTTACATTACAAACTGGACCTCCTGTTTGGTTCTATGGCAGGTGAGTTTAGTGACTGATATATTGTGATTGATGTTCCTTTCTGTCAGCTCTTGTATCAACATCAGTCTGGGGCGGGATTCTCCCGTTTTGAGACTAAGTGCTGTGGTGTGGGTGGGAATGTGGAATGTTCCTGTTGTGGCTTCTTGCCGGAAAACACTCCGAATCTTCCCACCCATCATTAATTATTCACCTGGGTGTTTTCCGCTGTTTTCAGCAGTGGGTCAGGCCTGGATGGTGTGTAGTCCGCCCTCCTGCCCGGGTGTCATATTGAAAAGATGTCCAACAACACTGAGCCATGTTGACAAAAGAAGGTGGACCTCCTGAAAATGCAGATCGATTTCCAGCAACATTGGTCACCCAGAAACAGGCCAGCAGAAGGACCCCCTCCAGAACACATAATACGGAAGATCCAAGGGCCCAATCTCCCCCAACCCACTGCTGTGGTGCTCCAGGGTCCAGGGTTGTGGGCGCTCTCCATCCTCAACTCTGTGGGCAGCGCCACGCATCCTGACTTTGGTACACTACATTGTGATGAATGTTTCTCACACTGGCGTTTTTCCCGCCGGAATGGCAGAGAATCTATCCTGGGGGGGCACCCTGAGGTCCCTCTGCTACTGCACTCTCTTTAGAACTGAGCCATTAAGTCTGGATAGACTATCTCCACCCTCTCTGTAAAATGCATCACCTCACATTTCTCTGTGTTAAACTCTATCTGCCACTTGTCTGCCCATTTGGCCAGCTTCTCGATGGTCTTACTCCAGCTGTGGACTAACTGACTGGTGCAGGCGCCTCAATGGGCTGAATGGTCAACTCCTGTCCCTGTTGTCCTGGCAACCGACTTTCCAAACAGGATTTGTCAGGGGGATAAAAATTAAATCCTCTGTTCTTAATGCTGTTGCAGGGTTTTTGACAAGAAAGTTGATGAACAACAAACTGAAGAACTTGTGATTCAATTACTGAAGGATTTGGAACAAGACAACCAGCCCTTCAATAGCACATTTTTTGACATCACTTATTTGAACACAGAAGGGTTAATGGAAATAGGTTTTATGAAGACAGGAGAATGAAGGTTTTCTGGAAGGTTCTGTACCTTTCATGGCATCAAACAGTGAGATGTGCTTAACTCTATTCTAAAACTGTTTAACTTTCCATTGGGTTTAATCTGGAATACTGAGCATAGTTTTAATCTCCTTACCTCAAGACGGTTATATTTACCTTTGAGGGAACGCAATGTCTGCTCATCAGACAGGTTACGTATATGTGTCAATATTGGCATTTTGGACAATTCCACCAATGTCCATCTCCAAATCCCTGTGACCCTGTTTAGAAATATTGCCCTCTACTGGCAGTTAGTAATTATGACTCCCACACACACACTGCAGCATTTATTCTAGATTCAAAATTATTCAGCGACATTCATATCCACAGTGAACATTTCTTCCTCATTTCCATACACTGTCCCATTGATTATTTAGCTCAATGATTCTAAACAATGTTCTTTTCTCGATGTCCAGTTTCTCCCCACATTGTCCGGTCATCTTGGTTCTCACCTGGGTCTGGGCCGTTTTGTCTGCCTCAAAATTAAATAAAAACAGAGACTCTTCAATCCACTCCACCATTCAGGAAGATCATGGCTGATCTTCGACCTTAACTCCACCTTCCCACACTGTCCCTCGAGTGTGTAATCTGTCTGATAAACAGGGAATGCACTCCCACTAAACTCGGTTCATCCACCCTTAACTAAGGAGCCCAAACATCACCACATCATATTCTACCTGCCATGTTCTTAACCACTCACTTAACCAACCAAATGTGGAGCAAACACGTGATCGTCCACCCACACGTTAGCCGTACATGTGACTCCAGCCCTGATATATTTGACTGTCTCTGAGTCCCGCCTGCTCTATTTCCCGTTAATATTATTTATAATTAGGTTTCCCTTCAACGTCTGAAATTCATTGCTGAACACGTCTCCACACTGCACAGATACAGGGCAAAACTCAATTGTACCGGGTGGTGGGCCCTCTACTGGGGAACGGAGATTAATCACTGCACTAATTTGCTTTTTCTGTTATCTTGCTTTCAATGAATTGTGAGAGTGAGACTGAGATGGTCCTAGTGACAGATATAGTTCCATAATTTTCCATCTTCACACAGCCATGGAATATATTCATATTTATCCATCATACTGACCAGAATGTTTCAAGTTGATGTGAAAAGAGTTGGGATTTGTTACAGAGCACAGAGTATTGAAGCTGTTAAATGTGAAATCATGGAGTGATCAGATGTGGGACTGTTCCTGGGCTCTCTCACTCGGAGTTAGTTCCAGATGGAATTATTTAATTACAAGGGAATGTTTAAACTGTAAAGAGACAGTGTGTTCACCATTTGTAAAATAATGAGATTTTCATCACATCATCGGGAAGATTTTGCTTCAATGTTTGAATAGTTCTGTGTCCTGTGCACTGAAATATAATGGGAATGGACCATATAACAGACTGTGTGGAATAGACACTGGACACTGTAGGAAGAACACGTCACTCACTGGAGAAACCTGCTAATGGAGACAACACCCTGTGTGGGCAGTAAAATATTCCCTTTTCCTGCCAGTCCTGAGAATCAAACACTGGACATTGTGGTGGGGATGATTAAAAAGGTTGTTTCTCAACCCGGTTTGGTCTGACTCAGATCAGTCCAAGTTCAGGAAACAGATGGGCCCAGATCAGGAAAGTGAAAGTGGGAGTTTTGTGACCCAGGTGTGAAGCAGCTGAAAACTGGTCCTTAAACCGGAGAAAGAATCCCAGTTTAAAATTAGAATCCAGAGACTGAAGGTGGAATAAAGTTTCCATTCAGATCTCCTCAAACCCACACTGGGAGCTGACTTTGGGAATATCGACAGACTGAATCTGTGACTGAGAAAATGATCGATTCAGATCTGACTCCCGTTAACAGGTGACCCATTCACAGGTTTGTCTGGTGCAGTAAATAATCCATCGTCTTCTAGTCTTTGTTTGTCTTTTGTTTTTCAAACTGCTGGGAATGGATTCTCACTGTGAAATAAAGAGGGTGATGCATTTACACATTTGGTCTCGTGTTAGATTCTTCCTCACAAACAAATCTGGGTCACTGATCACATCACTAATTTCATACCAGATCAACTCTCCACATTTCAGTGAAATGATTCTGTGAAGATGTTGAGGTGTAAAGTTAAAGAATGAAGAGACAGAGAGTAATTTATTGGGAGATGTGACAATTGGAGAGTGGAAACATTCTCTCCACATCCACTCTATCCAGGCCTCGCCGTGTCCTGTAAGTTTCAATAAGATCCCCCCTCATCCTTCTAAACTCCAACAAGCACAGACCCAGAGTCCTCAACCGTTCCTCATATGACAAGTTCTTCATTCCAGGTATCATTCTTGTGGACCTCCTCTGGACCCTTTCCAAGGCCAGCACATCCTTCCTTAGATACGGGGCCCAAAACTGCTCACAATACTCCAAATGGGGTCTGACCAGAGCCTTATACAGCCTCAGAAGTACATCCCTGGTCTTGTATTCTAGCCCTCTTGACATGAAAGCTAACATTGCATTTGCCTTCCTACCTGCCGACTGAACCTGCACGTTAACCTTAAGAGAATCGTGAACAAGGACTCCCAAGTCCCTTTGTGCTTCTGATTTCCTGAGCATCTCCTCATTTAGAAAATAGTCTCTGCCTAAATTCCTCCTTCCAAAGTGCATAACCTCACACTTTTCCACATTGTATTCCATCTGCCACTTCACTGCCCGCTCTCCAAGCTCGTCCAAGTCCTTCTGCAGCCCGCCTGCTTCCTCAATACTACCTGTCCCTCGACAGATCTTTGTATCATCTGCAAACGTAGCAACAGATTCTTCCAGATCATTAATGCATATTGTGAAAAGTTGTGGTCCCAGCACAGACCCCTGAGGCACACCACTAATCACCGGCTGCCATCCTGAAAAAGCCCCCTTTAGCCCCACTCTCTGCCTTCTGCCAGTCAGCCAATCCTCTATCCATGCCAGGATCTTACCCTGAACACCATGGGCTCTTAACTTATTTAACAGTCTCCTATGCGGCACCTTGTCAAAGGCCTTCTGGAAATCTAAATACATCACGTCCACTGGTTCTCCTTTGTCTAACTTGCTTGTTACTTCCTCAAAGAACTCTAACAGATTTGTCAGACAGGATCTCTCTTTGACGAAGCCGTGCCGACTCAGTCCTATTTTACCATGCACTTCCAAGTACTCCGCAATCTCATCTTTAATAACAGACTCTAAAATCTTACCAATGGCCGAAGTCAGGCTAACCGGCCTATCATTTCCCGTCTTCTGCCTCCCTCCCTTCTTTTTCAGGGGTGTTACATTAACCACTTTGCAGTCCTCTGGGACCCTCCCTGCCTCCAGTGATTCCTGAAAGATCACCACCAATGCCTCCACAAGGGTCTGGTTTAGCACAGCGGGCTAAACAGCTGGCTTGTAATGCAGAACAAGGGCAGCAGCATGGGTTCAATTCCCGTACCAGCCTCCCCGAACAGGCTGAGAATGTGGTAACTAGGGGCTTTCCACAGTAACTTCATTGAAGCCTACTTGTGACAATAAGCGATTCTTATATTATTATTATTATCTCCTCAGCTATCTCTTTTGGTGTTGTCCATCCGGTCCAGGTGACTTATCCACCTTCAGACCTTTCAGTTTCCCCAAACCTTCTCCTTAGTAATGGTCACTGCATCACCTCTGCCCCCTGGATCTGGAGCTCTGGCATCCCACTGGTGTCTTCCACCGTGAAGACTGATGCAAAGTAACTACTCAGTTCCTCTGCCAGTTCTTTGTTTCCTATTTTCCTTCTCCAGCCACATTTTCCAGTGGCCCAATGTCTATTTTTGCCTCTCTTACCTTTTATATATTGAAAAAATCTCTTCCGATCTTCTTTAATATTACTAGCTAGAACAAAGAACAAAGAACAAAGAAAAGTACAGCACAGGAACAGGCCCTTCGGCCCTCCAAGCCCGTACCGACCATGCTGCCCGTCTAAACTAAAATCTTCCACACTTCCGGGGTCCGTATCCCGATAATCCCATCCTATTCATGTATTTGTCAAGATGCCCCTTCAACGTCACTATCGTCCCTGCTTCCACCACTTCCTCCGGCAGCAAGTTCCAGGCACCCACTACCCTCTGTGTAAAAAACTTCCCTCGTACATCTCCTCTAAATCTTGCCCCTCGCACCTTAAACCTATGCCCCCTAGTAATTGACCCCTCTACCCTGGGAAAAAGTCTCTGACTTTCCACTCTGTCTATGTCCCTCATAACTTTGTAGACCTCTATTAGGTCTCCCCTCAACTACCTTCGTTCCAGTGAGAACAAATCAAGTTTATTCAACCTCTCAACCTAGCTTGCACTCATATTTCATCTTCGCCCCCCCCTGTTGCTTTTTTAGTTGTCCTCTGCTCACTTTTAAATGATTCCAAATCCTCTGGCTTCCCACTAATATTCGCCACTTTGTCTGCTTTTTCTTTAGCTTTTATGCTGTCCTTGACTTCCCTCGTCAGCCATGGATGCCTTGTCCTCCCCTCAGCGTATTTCGTCCGCCTTGGGATGAATTTCTGTTGTGCCGCCCCAATAACCCCCAAAAACCCCTGACATTGCTGTTCCACTGTCTTCCCTGCTCGGCTCCTTTTACAATCAACTCTGGCCATCTCCTCCCTCATGTGTTTGTAGTTACCCTTATTTAATTGTAATCGCGTTACATCTGATTATCATAGATTATCATAGAATTTACAGTGCAGAAGGAGGCCATTCGGCCCATCGAGTCTGCACCGGCTCTTGGAAAGAGCACCCTACCCAAGGTCAACACCTCCACCCTATCCCCATAACCCAGTAACCCCACCCAACACTAAGGGCATCCTAAGGGCTGATTGTAGCTTCTCCCTCTCAAACTGCAGGGTAAATTCTATCATATTGTGGTCACTGCTCCCTCAGGGTTCCTTCACCTTAAGTTCCCTAATCAAGTCTGCCTCATTACACATCACCAAATCCAGAATTGCCTGTTTCCTCGTGGGCTCTGTCACAAGCTGCTCCAAAAAACCATCTCTTCCACATTCCACAAATTCCTTTTCTTGGGATCCACGACCAACCTGATTTTCCCAGTCCGCCTGCATATTGAAGTCCCCCATGATTATTGTAATATTGCCTTTTCTATCTCCTGAGTTATTTTCTGCCCCACATCCTGACTACTGCTTGGGGGCCTGTACATAACTCCCATCAGGGTCTTTTTACCTTTGCAATTCCCCAACTCTACCCACAGAGATTCTATGCCTTCTGATCCTATATCGCTCCTTGCTATCGATTTAACTTCACTCCTTACTAACAATGCAACCCCGCTCCCTTTGCCCATCTGCCTGTCCTTTCGATAGGACACATATCTTGGATATTTAGATCCCAGCCCTGATCCCCTTGCAGCCACGTCTCTGTGATGCCCACAACATCGTACCGGCCAATTTCAATATGTGCAACAAGCTCATTTACCATGTTCCGTATACTGCGCGCATTTAGGTCCAACACCCTCAGTCCTGCATTGACCACCTCCTGTCTCACGCTCGTCACCTTTTCTGCTCTGCCTGAGGGTGATGTTGTTCTCTTATTTTTGTTCTCTATTTCCCCTCAGTTATTACACCTTCTAAGCTAACGTTCTGGTTCCCACCCCCTGCCGTACTAGTTTAAATCATCCCGAGTGACTCTCGTTTTGGCCTCAATTACTTTCTATGGGAGTGAATTCCGCGGAATCGGGCCGCGCCGGTTGGCGGCCCCCCCACTGGATGCTCCGGCCCGGATGGGCCGAAGTCCCGCCGATAAATTGCCTGTCCCGCCGGCGTAAATTAGAGTACCTATTTACCGGCGGGACAAGGCGGCGTGGGCGGGCTCTGGGGTCCTGGGGGGGGCGCGGGGCGATCTGACCCCAGGGGGTGCCCCCACGGTGGCCTGGCCCGCGATCGGGGCCCACCGATCCGCGGGAGGGCCTGTGCCGTGGGGGCACTCTTTCCCTTCCGCCTCCGCCACGGTCTCCACCATGGCGGAGGTGGAAGAGAATCTCCCCACTGCGCATGCGTGGGAAACTGTCAGCGGCCGCTGACGCTCCCGCGCATGCGCCGCCACGATATGTCATTTCCGCGCCAGCTGGCGGGGCAACAAACGCCATTTCCGCCAGCTGGCGGGGCAGAAATCTCTACGGCACCGGCCTAGCCCCTCAATGTTGGGGCTCGGCCCCCAAAGATGCGGAGCATTCCGCACCTTTGGGGCGGCGCGATGCCCGTCTGATTGGCGCCGTTTTGGGCGCCAGTCGGCGGACATCGCGCCGTTTGGGGAGAATTTTGCCCCTCATTTATCCACATTATACTGCATCTGCCATGTATCTGCCCACTCACTCAGCCTGTCTCTGCAACCTCCTCACAGCTCACCCTCCCAGCCAACTTTATATCGTAATAATAATAATCTTTAATAGTGTCACAAGTAGGCTTACAGTAACACTGCAATGAAGTTACTGTGTAAACCCCCTCATCGCCACATTCCGGCGCCTGTTCGGGTCACAGAGGGAGAATTCAGAATGTCCAATTCACCTAACAGCACATCTTTCGGGACTTGTGGGAGGAAACCGGAGCACCCGGAGGAAACCCACGCAGACACGGGGAGAACGTGCAGACTTCGCACAGACAGTGACCCAAGCCAGGAATTGAACCTGGGACACTGGAGCTGTGAAGCAACAGTGCTAATCACTAGGCTACCATACCGCCCTCAGGTTTGGAGATAATGTCTGAATCATTAATATATAATGTGAACAGTTGGGGTCCTAGCACAGATCCCTGCGGTACCCCACTATTCACTGTCTGCCAATTGGGAAAAGACCCATTTATCCTAATCTTTTGTTTCCTGTCTGCTAACCAGACTGTTATCCATCTCAGGACACTACCCGCAATCCCACACACTTTAACTAGACATAATAATCTGCTCTGTGATACTGTGGAAAGCCTTCAGAAAGTCTAAATAAACCACATCCACCGGTCCTCCCTGGTCAGCTCTACCAACAAAAAACAAGAACAAAGAACAGTATAGCACAGGAACAGGCCCTTCGGCCCGCCAAGCCTGGACCAGTCACGTGTCCTATCTCGACCAACCGCCTGTATCTTTCTATACCCCGTCTGTTCATGTGCCCATCCAGATATGACTTAAAGGTCTCGAACATATCTGCCTCAGCCACCTCACTTGGCCGTGCATTCCAGGCCACCGCCACCCTCTGTGTAAAAAACTCCCCCCACACATCTCCACTGAACCTTTCCCCCCTCACCTTGAACTTGTGCCCCCTTTAATTGTCATTTCCTCCCTGGGAAAAAGCCTCCAACTGTTCACCCCATCTATACTCCTCATAATTTTATAAACTTCTGTCAGGTCGCCTCTCAGCCACTGTCTCTCCAGGGAGAACAATCCCAGTTTATTCAATCTCCCCTCTTCGCTAATACCCTCCATACCAGGCAACATCCTGGTCAACCTTTTCTGGACTCTCTCCAAAGCCTCCACGTCCTTGTGGTAGTGCGGTGACCAGAATTGGACACAGTATTCCAAATGTGGCCTAACCAACGTTCTATATAACTGTAACATAATTTGCGAGCTTTTATACTCGATACCCTGTCCGATGAAGGCAAGCATGTCTTCTGCTTTCTTTACCACCATTTCTACCTGTGCTGCCACTTTTAAGGATCTGTGGACCTGCACGCCCAGGTTTCTCTCTCTACGCTCCTGATGGTTCTGCCATTTATTTTATAGCTCCCACCTGAGTTGGATCTCCCAAAATGCATCACCTCGCATTTGTCCGGGTTAAATTCCATCTGCCATTTCAACACGCAATTTTGCAGCCTATCGATATCCTGCTGCATTCCCTGACAATCTTCATCACTATCCGCAACTCTTGCAATCTTAGTATCATCCGCAAACTTGCTAATCAGACCAGCTAGTTACATCTTCAAAGAATTCCAGTAGATTTGTCGAGCATGATTTATTTCCCTCTCAGAAATCCATGCTGACTTTGTCTGATTGTACCTCTGCTTTCCAAATGCTGTGCTATGAAATCCTTGAGAATGGGCTTTATGAATAGCGGGGTTCTATTCACCACCCTCCAATCTGTAAGAACCATTCCAGAATCCAAAGAATTTTAGCAAACTGACCACCAATTAATCTCGATCTCTGGAGCCATTTCTGAAGTACTGCAGGATGAAGATTATCAGGCCCTGGAGATTTATCCACTGGAAAATCAGACAACTGAAGGGTTGAAGGACGAATATCCTGGGATTTGTCCGGATTGTGTAGTAACAAGGTCGCAAAGTCACAGGTGAAGACAAGAGGAGAAATCAAAGAGTGAAGATGAAGTTGAAGTGCAATTATCAGAAACGGTTTTTGATCAGGTGGTTGAAAAAGAACAAGAACAGGTGGAGGATGAGGCAGATATTTTTAGTTCAGGAAAAGTGGCGGAGTTACAACAGAAAGATGTAGAAATAAAACGGACATATCAGAAAGCATATACGGAAGAGGAATCTGAGAGTATACCAGAGTGTTATTACCGTAAAAGTGATGTCTTGATGAGAAAATGGAGACCTGTACATATGCAGGCGGATGAAAAGTGGGCAGACGTTCATCAAGTCGTATTGCCGGTAGGGTATAGAAAGGAGGTGGTGCGAGTTGCACATGAGGTACCAGTGGGAGGTCATTTGGGAACAAGGAAAACTCAAGCCAAAATCCAGAAACATTTTGATTGGCCTGGACTACATAAAGATGTAGTTAAATTTTGTCAATCATGTCACACATGTCAAGTGATAGGGAAACCTCAAGCAGTGATAAAACTAGCGCCCTTAATACCAATTCCAGCATTTGAGGAACCTTTTACAAGGGTCCTAATTGATTGTGTAGGACCGCTTCCTAAAACAAAAAGTGCGAATCTATATCTTTTGACTATAATGGATGTGTCTACTAGGTTTCCAGAGGCCATTCCAGTACGTAATATTACAGCTAAAAGGATTGTGGAGGAGTTACTTAAATTCTTTACTAGATATGGACTACCCACAGAAATACAATCGGATCAAGGGTCAAATTTTACCTCAAGGTTATTAAAAGAAGTTATAGATAACTTAGGAATAAAACAATTTAAATCAACTGCGAACCATCCAGAATCACAGGGAGCATTAGAAAGGTGGCATCAGACATAAAAGACAATGTTGAGGGTTTATTGTCAAGATTGTCCAGAGGATTGGGATAAAGGAATTCCATTCGTACTGTTTGCAATTAGGGATGCTCCTAATGAGTCAACCAAATTTAGTCCTTTTGAACTAATTTTTGGTCATGAGGGAAGAGGACCACTTAAATTGATTAAGGAAAAATTGGTGGGTGAGAAATCGGAAATTACATTATTGGATTACGGTTCAAATTTTAGGGAATGATTAAATAGAGCAGGTGAATTGGCTAGACAACATTTAAAAGTTGCACAAAATGTGATGAAACGGGTCGCGGACAAGAAATCCAAAGTTCGTAGTTTTGCCAGTGGAGATACAGTTTTAGTGTTGTTACCACTGGTAGGTGAACCTTTTAAAGCTAGGTTTTGTGGACCTTATCAGATTGAAAGAAAATTAAGTGAGGTGAATTATGTGGGAAAAACACCAGGCAGAAGGAAGACTCACCGAGTGTGTCTTGCGAATATGCTTAAAAGGTACTTTGAAAGGGAGGGGGAGAAAAAGGAGGAGTTTGTAATGATTCTAACTCAAAGTGATGAAACAAGTCCAGATGACTGTGAATTTGACACATCTCAAATTAAATTGAAAAATGAGGTTGTTCATAAAAATTGGGATACATTGTTGAGATACCTTCCAGGGGAAAAATGAACTGACCTGAAAGAGTTATTGATAACACATGGGCAAGTTTGTAGAGATAAATTGGGAAGTACTAAAATTGCTATACATGATGTAGATGTGGGAAATGCTGTTCCAATCAAACAACACCATATAGACTTAATCCTTTAAAATTGGCACAGGTTAACAAAGAGATTGAGAGTATGGTGCAAAATGGCATAATTGAAGTGGGTTGCAGCCAATGGAGCTCACCCATAGTGATGGTGCCTAAACCAGACAGTACCCAACGGTTGTGTGTGGACTATAAAGGTTAATGCAGTTACAAGAAGGGATTCTTACCCTATCCCACGTTTGGAGGATTGCATTGAGAAAGTGAGGCAGTCCGCTTTTATTTCCAAATTGGATTTACTTAAAGGTTACTGGCAGGTACCTTTATCCGAAAGGGCGAAGGAGATTTCAGTTTTTGTGACTCCAGGTGGTAAATACCAATTCAAAATTATGCTATTTGGCATGAAAAACACCCCAGCCACATTCCAACGGTTAACTAACAAAGTTGTTTCAGGATTACCCAATTGCGCGGTATACATCGACGATCTGGTAGTTTTCAGCCAGACATGGACAGAACATTTAAAAAGACGGGTTTGGTGATAAACCTAATCAAAAGTGAATTTGGAAAAGCCCGAAACATTTTCCTTGAGGAGTTTCCGATACCCTCGAGACGAAGGGAAATAATGCGATTTCTTGGCATGAGTGGATTTGATCGAACATGTGTGCAAACATATTGTAGCGTGATTGCTCCACTGATGGACTTGCGTAAGAAACGTCAAAAGTTTAAATGGGCAGTGGACTTTCAACAGGCATTTGACTGCCTGAAAGCTGCGATAACCAATGCTCCTGTGTTGGAGAATTACAAGGGACTCTGTGTTCAGATTGAACTAAAGTATCTGACTTTAAAGAGAAATGCTGAGGCATAGAGAAATGGACAGATCGTGCAGAGACCTTCTTGTTCAAAGGGACTGTCAATCGAGAAAGATTTCAGTTGGAGGAAGAAGAACAAAAAAAAAATGGACTATATTATTATACCTGTTTGAGTGTGTTTTTTTTTTAAACAAAAAGTATATTTACAGTGTGCATTTCTGAAAGGATAGTGCAAAGGTGAAAAATGAAACCATCTTGAAGTTCATGGTTTATTTTTTTATTCTTGGGGGGAGGTGTCATGTGAGAGTGCCTTTAAGTAATGAGTTTTGAAGAAATGTACCTTTAAGAAATGTATCTGCTCATGTTACTGGAGTGATGTCAGAGTGTGGGTGGAGCTGAGCTCTACTTCTGCTTTTTAGTTTCAGTTTGAGAAAAATCTTGGGTGTGCCTGTGTATTTTCAGTGAGCTGCATCTGAAGTCTGCCATCCAAAGACTATCTATGGATCATTTGGTGAACCCAGAATTGTAAAAGGTCTCAATATTGAATGTAAACCTAATGTGCTCCTGTTTGAAGGTTTGTTAAGTCTTTTGAATGTCAAAAGGCAGCTTGTAGGGTTACTTAGTGTTGTATTCTTTGGGGGGGGGGGGTTTGATTTACTGGCTGCTAAGATGTTCACTGTTTGTTTTAGAAAGGTTAACTTGAGTTCATACAATAATCATTGTTTTGCTTTTAAAAATCCTTTTCCATTTCTGCTGTACCACGCCTGTAGAGTGGGCCGTGTGCTCCCCATACCACAATCTATTAATGGTTGTGGGTCAGGTGAACTCCATGATACACTTTGGGGTTCCCTAAACCCTGACCCATAACAATAGACTATTTTCTAAATGGGGAGATGCTTAGGAAATCAGAAGCACAAAGGGACTTGGGAGTCCTTGTTCACGATTCTCTTAAGGTTAATGTGCAGGTTCAGTCGGCAGTTAAGAAGGCAAATGCAATGTTAGCATTCATGTCAAGAGGGCTAAAGAGCAGGGATGTGCTTCTGAGGCTGTATAAGGCTCCGGTCAGACCCCATTTGGAGTATTGTGAGCAGTTTTGGGCCCCGTATCGAAGGAAGGATGTGCTGGCCTTGGAAAGGGTCCAGAGGAGATTCACAAGAATGATCCCTGGAATGAAGAGCTTGTCGTATGAGGAACGGTTGAGGACTCTGGGTCTGTACTTGATGGAGTTTAGAAGGTTGAGGGGGGATCTTATTGAAACTTACAGGATACTGCGAGGCCTGGATAGAGTGGACGTGGAGAGAATGTTTCCACTCTCCAATTGTCACATCTCCCAATAAATTACTCTCTGTCTCTTCATTCTTTAACTTTACACCTCAACATCCTAACAGAATCATTTCACTGAAATGTGCAGAGTTTATCTGATATGAAACTAGTGATGTGATCAGTGACCCAGATTTATTTGTGAGGAGGAATCTAACACGAGACCAAATGTGTAAATGCATCACCCTCTTTATTTCACAGTGAGAATCCATTCCCAGCAGTTTGAAAAACAAAAGACAAACAAAGACTAGAAGACGATGGATTATTTACTGCACCAGACAAACCTGTGAATGGGTCACCTGTTAACGGGAGTCAGATCTGAATCGATCATTTTCTCAGTCACAGATTCAGTCTGTCGATATTCCCAAAGTCAGCACCCAGTGTGGGTTTGAGGAGATCTGAATGGAAACTTTATTCCATCTTCAGTCTCTGGATTCTAATTTTAAACTGGGATTCTTTCTCCGGTTTAAGGACCAGTTTTAAGCTGCTTCACACCTGGGTCACAAAACTCCCACTTTCACTTTCCTGACCTGGGCCCATCTGTTTCCTGAACTTGGACTGATCTGAGTCAGACCAAACCGGATTGAGAAACAACCTTTTTAATCATCCCCACCACAATGTCCAGTGTTTGATTCTCAGGACTGGCAGGAAAAGGGAATATTTTACTGCCCACACAGGGTGTGGTCTCCATTAGCAGGTTTCTCCAGTGAGTGACGTGTTCTTCCTACAGTGTCCAGTGTCTATTCCACACAGTCTGTTATATGTTCCATTCCCATTATATTTCAGAGCACAGGACACAGAACTATTCAAACATTGATGCAAAACCTTCCCGATGATGTGATGAAAATCTCATTATTTTACAAATGGTGAACACACTGTCTCTTTACAGTTTAAACATTCCCTTGTAATTAAATAATTCCATCTGGAACTAACTCCGACTGAGAGAGCCCAGGAACAGTCCCACATCTGATCACTCCATGATTTCACATTTAACAGCTTCAATACTCTGTGCTCTGTCACAAATCCCAACTCTTTTCACATCAACTTGAAACATTCTGGGCAGTATGATGGATAAATATGAATATATTCCATGGCTGTGTGAAGATAGAAAATTCTGGAACTATATCTGACACTAGGACCATCTCAGTCTCACTCTCACAATTCATTGAAAGCAAGATTACAGAAAAAGCAATTTAGTGCAGTGATTAATCTCCGTTCCCCAATAGAGGGCCCACCACCCGGTACAATTGAGTTTTGCCCTGTATCTGTGCAGTGTGGAGACGTGTTCAGCAATGAATTTCAGGTGTTGAAGGGAGACCTAATTATAAATAATATTAACGGGAAATAGAGCAGGCGGGACTCAGAGACAGTCAAATATATCAGGGCTGGAGTCACATGTACGGTTAACGTGTGGGTGGACGATCACGTGTTTGCTCCACATTTGGTTGGTTAAGTGAGTGGTTAAGAACATGGCAGGTAGAATATGATGTGGTGATGTTTGGGCTCCTTAGTTAAGGGTGGATGAACCGAGTTTAGTGGGAGTGCATTCCCTGTTTATCAGACAGATTACACACTCGAGGGACAGTGTGGGAAGGTGGAGTTAAGGTCGAAGATCAGCCATGATCTTCCTGAATGGTGGAGCGGATTGAAGAGTCTCTGTTTTTATTTAATTTTGAGGCAGACAAAACGGTCCAGACCCAGGTGAGAACCAAGATGGCCGGACAATGTGGGGAGAAACTGGACATCGAGAAAAGAACATTGTTTAGAATCATTGAGCTAAATAATCAATGGGACAGTGTATGGAAATGAGGAAGAAATGTTCACTGTTGATATGAATGTCGCTGAATAATTTTGAATCTAGAATAAATGCTGCAGTGTGTGTGTGGGAGTCATAATTACTAACTGCCAGTAGAGGGCAATATTTCTAAACAGGGTCACAGGGATTTGGAGATGGACATTGGTGGAATTGTCCAAAATGCCAATATTGACTCAGAGACATAACCTGTCTGATGAACAGACATTGCGTTCCCTCAAAGGTAAATATAACCATCTTGAGGTAAGGAGATTAAAACTATGCTCAGTATTCCAGATTAAACCCAATGGAAAGTTAAACAGTTTTAGAATAGAGTTAAGCATATCTCACTGTTTCATGTTCAGAAAAGCAACAGAACCTCCCAGAAAACCTTGATTCTCCTGTCTTTTCAAAACCCATTCCCATTAGCCCGTCTGTGGTAAAAATATCCATGATGAAATATGTGCTATCGAAGGATTGGTTGTCCTGTTCCAGATCCTTCATTAGTTGAAACAGGTGCTCTTCCATTTGCTGTTCATCAACTTTCGTGTCAAAAGCCCTGCAACAGAATAAAGAACAGAGGACTTTAATTTTTACCCTCCTGACAAAACCTGTTTGGAAAGTCGGTTGCCAGGACAACAGGGACAGGAGTTGACCATTCAGCCCATTGAGTCGCCTCCGCCAGTCAGTTATTCCAGGCATTGTCAAACTCGGGGGAGCGACCGCGACTGTTAATCACGCCGGCTGCAAGCGGCCTTCAAAATGGCTGCGAACATGTTAAAAAAAAGCGGCTGCACTGTGCATGCGTGTCAGATCGATGCACTGTGCATGCGTGTCAGATCGATGCACTGTGCATGCGTGTCAGATCGATGCACTGTGCATGCGTGTCAGATCGATGCACTGTGCATGCGTGTCAGATCGATGCACTGTGCATGCGTGTCAGATCGATGCACTGTGCATGCGTGTCAGATCGATGCACTGTGCATGCGTGTCAGATCGATGCACCGTGCATGCGTGTCAGATCGATGC
This sequence comes from Scyliorhinus torazame, assembly GCF_047496885.1. Classification (NCBI taxonomy): domain Eukaryota; kingdom Metazoa; phylum Chordata; class Chondrichthyes; order Carcharhiniformes; family Scyliorhinidae; genus Scyliorhinus; species Scyliorhinus torazame. The sequence continues at coordinate 365,409,412 of NC_092710.1, forward strand.
ACTGTGCATGCGTGTCAGACCGATGCACTGTGCATGCGTGTCAGATCGATGCACTGTGCATGCGTGTCAGGTCGATGCACTGTGCATGCGTGTCAGATCGATGCACTGTGCATGCGTGTCAGATCGATGCACTGTGCATGCGTGTCAGATCGATGCACTGTGCATGCGTGTCAGATCGATGGCGATCATGTGCAGTGCGGCCGTTTTTTTTTTAAACGGTCGCAGCTTTTTGTTTTACAAGTTCGGGGGGGTTTTATTCATTTAGTTTTTTTTTTCATTTATTTTATTCTTTTTATTTTTTTTTATTTTTACAAGTTCGGGTGGGGGGGGTTTATTTGATAAAATTTTACAGGAAAAAAGTGCGGAATTTTGGACAGATGGAGACGCCATACTTTCCCACACCGGAACGCTTCACCTTCATCCAACAGATTCCATTGGAGGAGCGCGTACGAGGGCCAAAGGGACCCAAAACCATTTCCTCCATTTTTATCAGCAGCAAACAAGGGAAGAGAAAATGGTGGCTCGCGCAGTTTGGCCGGCATGGGTCATGAAGGTCGGCCGACGCGGGTCGCGAAGGTCGGCCAGCGTGGGTCGCGAATGTCGGCTGGCATGGTTAGCGAAGGTCGGCTGGCCTGGGTCCTGAAGGTTGGCCGGTTTGTAAAAATGGGTCCCCGGAAAAAAAGTTTGAAGAAGACTGAGTTAGTCCACAGCTGGGGTAAGATCATCGAGAAGCTGGCCAAATGGGCAGACAAGTGGCAGATAGAGTTTAACACAGAGAAATGTGAGGTGATGCATTTTACAGCGAGGTTGGAGAGAGTCTATCCAGACTTAATGGCTCAGATCTAAAGAGAGTGCAGTAGCAGAGGGACCTCGGGGTGCCCCCCCAGGATAGATTCTCTGCCATTCCGGCGGGAAAAACGCCAGTGTGAGAAACATTCTTCACAATGTAGTGTGCCAAAGTCAGGATGCGTGGCGCTGCCCACAGAGTTGAGGATGGAGAGCGCCCACAACCCTGGACCCTGGAGCACCACAGCAGTGGGTTGGGGGAGATTGGGCCCTTGGATCTTCCGTATCATGTGTTCTGGAGGGGGTCCTTCTGCTGGCCTGTTTCTGGGTGACCAATGTTGCTGGAAATCGATCTGCATTTTCAGGAGGTCCACCTTCTTTTGTCAACATGGCTCAGTGTTATTGGACATCTTTTCAATATGACACCCGAGCAGGAGGGCGGACTACACACCATCCAGGCCTGACCCACTGCTGAAAACAGCGGAAAACACCCAGGTGAATAATTAATGATGGGTGGGAAGATTCGGCGTGTTTTCCGGCAAGCGGCCACGTTCCTGCCCGCGTTCCTGCCCGCGTTCCTGCCCGCGTTCCTGCCCACTTTCCTGCCCACTTTCCTGCCCACTTTCCTGCCCACGTTGCTACCCATGTTCCTGCCCACGTTCATGCCCATGTTCCTGCTCATTTTCCTGCCCATGTTCCTGCCTATCTTCCTGCCCACATTTATGCCCTCATTCCTGCCCATGTTGCTACTTACTTTGCTACCCATGTTCCTGCCCACATTTCTGACCATGTTCCTGCCCTTGTTCCTGCCCACATTTCTGACCACATTCCTGCCCACGCTCCTGCTCACTCTCCTGCTCACTCTCCTGCTCACTCTCCTGCTCACACTCCTGCTCACGCTCCTGATCACTCTCCTGATCACTCTCCTGATCACGCTCCTGCTCACGCTCCTGCTCACACTCCTGCTCACGTTTCAGCCCACGTTCCTGCCCACATTCCTGCCCATGCGCCTGCCCACACTCCTGCCCACGCTCCTGCCCACATTCCAGCACACATGACTGCCCATGTTCCTGCCACGTTCATGCCCACATTCCTGCCCACATTCCTGCCCACGCGCCTGCTCCCGCACCTGCCCACATTCCTGCCCACGCTTCTGCGCATGTTCCTGCCCATGCTACTGCCCATGTATCTGCCCACATTCCTGCCTACATTCCTGCCCAAATTCCTGCCCATGCCCCTGCCCTGGTTCCTGCCCATATTTATGCCCACATTCCTGCCCATGTTTCTGCACACATTCCTGCACACATTCCTGCCCACGCTCCTCCCACGTTCCAGCCCACGTTCCTGCCCATGTTTCTGCCCACATTCCTGCCCTCATTCCTGCCCACGCTCCTTCCACGTTCCAGCCCACTTTGCTGCCCATGCTCCTGCCCACGTTCCAGCCCACGTTCCTGCTCACGTTCCTGCCCATGTTCCTGCCATACTCCTGCCCGTATTCCAGCCCACGTTCCTGCCCATGTTCCTGCCCACATTCCTTCCCAGGCTCCTGCCCATGTTCCTGCCCACGGTCCTGCCCACGTTCCTGCCCACGTTCCTGCCCATGCTCCTGCCCACTTTCCTGCCCACATTCCTGCCCTCCTTCCTGCCCACGTTTCTGCCCACATTCCTTCCCACATTCCTGCCCACATTCCTGCCCATGTTCCTACCCATGTTCCTGCCCACATTCCTACCCATGTTCCTGCCCATGTTCCTTCCCATGTTCCTGCCCATGTTCCTGCCCATGTTCCTGCCCATGTTCCTGCCCATGCTCCTGCCCATGTTCCTGCCCACGCTACTGCCCATGTATCTGCCTACATTCCTGCCCACATTCCTGCCCACATTCCTGCCCACGCACCTGCCCATGTTTCTGCCCACATTCCAGCCCATGTTTCTGTCCACATTCCTGCCGACGCTCCTGCCCACGTTCCTGCCCATGTTCCTGCTCACACTTCTGCCCACGTTTCTGCCCACATTCCTGCCCTCATTTCTGCCCACATTCCTGCCCTCATTTCTGCCCACGCTCCTGCCCATGTTTCTGCCCGATATTCCTGCCCACATTCCTGCCCACGTTCCTGCCCACGCTCCTGCCCATGTTCCTGCCCACATTCCTGCCTGCATTCCTGCCCATGTTCCTGCCCACACTCCTGCCCATGTTCCTACCCATGTTCCTGCCCACGTTCCTGCCCACGTTCCTGCCCCTGCTCCTGCCCATGTTCCTGCCCACGTTCCTGCCCACGGTACTCCCCACGCTCCTGCCCACGTTCCTGCCCATGCTCCTGCCCATGCTCCTGCACATTTTTCTGCCCACATTCCTGCCCACTCTCATGCCCATTTTTCTGACCACATTCCTGCCCCTGCTCCTGCCCACGCTCCTGCCCATGCTCCTGCCCACGTTCCTGCCCTTGTTCCTGCTCACGCTCCTGCTCACAGTACAGCCCACGTTCCTGCCCACATTCCTGCCCTCAATCCTGCCCATGCTCCTGCCCATGTTCCTGCCCATGTTCCTGCCCACATTCCTGCCCATGCTCCTGCCCATGTTTCTGCCCACATTCCTGCCCACATTCCTGCCCTCAATCCTGCCCATGCTCCTGCCCATGTTCCTGCCCATGTTCCTGCCCACATTCCTGCCCATGCTCCTGCCCATGTTTCTGCCCACATTCCTGCCCACATTACGGCCCACATTCCGGCCCACGCTCCTCCCCACACTCCTGCCCACATTCCTGCCCACGCTCCTGCCCACATTCCTGCCCACGTTCCTCCCTGCATTCCTGCCCACGTTCCTGCCCACATTCCTGCCTACATTCCTGCCCTCGTTCCTGCCCACATTACTGCCCACATTCCTACCCATGTTCCTGCCCATGTTCCTGCCCATGTTCCTGCCCATGTTCCTGCCCATGCTCCTGCCCATGTTCCTGCCCACGCTACTGCCCATGTATCTGCCTACATTCCTGCCCACATTCCTGCCCACATTCCTGCCCACGCACCTGCCCATGTTTCTGCCCACATTCCAGCCCATGTTTCTGCCCACATTCCTGCCGACGCTCCTGCCCACATTCCTGCCCACATTCCTGCCCACGCTCCTGCCCACATTCCTGCCCATGTTCCTCCCTGCATTCCTGCCCACGTTCCTGCCCACGTTCCTGCCCACGTTCCTGCCCACGTTCCTGCCCACATTTCTGCCCACATTTCTGCCCACATTCCTGCCCACATTCCTGCCCACATTCCTGCCCACATTCCTGCCCACAGGAACGTGGGCAGGAACATGGGCAGGAACATGGGCAGGAACATGAGCAGGAGCGTGGGCAGGAACGTGGGCAGGAATGTGGGCAGGTGCGGGAGCAGGAGCGTGGGCAGGAATGTGGGCAGGAACATGGGCAGGAACATGGGCAGGAACATGAACAGGCACATGTGATGGAACGTGGGCAGGAGCGTGGACAGGAGCGTGAGCAGGAATATGGGCAGGACTGTGGGCAGGAGCATGGGCAATACGTGGGCAGGAATGCAGGCAGGAACGTGGGCAGGAGCGTGGGCAGGAGCGTGGGCAGGAGTGTGGGCAGGAACGTGGGCAGGAGCGTGGGCAGGAACATGGGCAGGAGCGTGAGCAGGAATATGGGCAGGACTGTGGGCAGGAGCATGGGCAGGAGCGTGGGAAGGAATGCAGGCAGGAACGTTGGCAGGAACATGGGCAGGCGCGTGGGCAGGCGCGTGAGCAGGAGTGTGAGCAGGAGTGTGAGCAGAAACAAGGGCAGGAACATGGTCATAAACATGGGTAGCAACGTGGGCAGGAATGAGGGCATAAATGTGGGCAGGAACATGGACAGGTAAATGGGCAGGAACACGGGCATGAACGAGGGCAGGAACATGGGTAGCAACGTGGGTAGCAACATGGGCAGGAAAGTGGGCAGGAAAGTGGGCATGAAAGTGGGCAGGAACGTGGCCGCTTGCCGGAAAACACTCTGAATCTCCCCACCCATCATTAATTATTCAACTGGGTGTTTTCCGCTGTTTTCAGCAGTGGGTCAGGCCTGGATTCAGATCTGACTCCCGTTAACAGGTGACCCATTCACAGGTTTGTCTGGTGCAGTAAATAATCCATCGTCTTCTAGTCTTTGTTTGTCTTTTGTTTTTCAAACTGCTGGGAATGGATTCTCACTGTGAAATAAAGAGGGTGATGCATTTACACATTTGGTCTCGTGTTAGATTCCTCCTCACAAATAAATCTGGGTCACTGATCACATCACTAGTTTCATATCAGATCAACTCTCCACATTTCAGTGAAATGATTCTGTGAAGATGTTGAGGTGTAAAGTTAAAGAATGAAGAGACAGAGAGTAATTCATTGGGAGATGTGACAATTGGAGAGTGGAAACATTCTCTCCACATCCACTCTATCCAGGCCTCGCAGTGTCCTGTAAGTTTCAATAAGATCCCCCCTCATCCTTCTAAACTCCAACAAGTACAGACCCAGAGTCCTCAACCGTTCCTCATCCGACAAGTTCTTCATTCCAGGGATCATTCTTGTGAGCCTCCTCTGGACCTTTTCCAAGGCCAGCCCATCCTTCCTTAGATACAGGGCCCAAAACTGCTCACAATACTCCAAATGGGGTCTGACCAGAGCCTTATACAGCCTCAGAAGTACATCCCTGCTCTTTAGCCCTCTTGACATGAATGCTAACATTGCATTTGCCTTCCTAACTGCCGACTGAACCTGCACATTAACCTTAAGAGAATCGTGAACAAGGACTCCCAAGTCCCTTTGTGCTTCTGATTTCCTGAGCATCTCCCCATTTAGGAAATAGTCTATTGTTATGGGTCAGGGTTTAGGGAACCCCAAAGTGTATCATGGAGTTCACCTGACCCACAACCATTAATAGATTGTGGTATGGGGAGCACACGGCCCACTCAACAGGCGTGGTACAGCAGAAATGGAAAAGGATTTTTAAAAGCAAAACAATGATTATTGTATGAACTCAAGTTAACCTTTCTAAAACAAACAGTGAACATCTTAGCAGCCAGTAAATCAAATACACCCCCCAAAGAATACAACACGAAGTAACCCTACAAGCTGCCTTTTGACATTCAAAAGACTTAACAAACCTTCAAACAGGAGCACATTAGGTTTACATTCAATATTGAGACCTTTTACAATTCTGGGTTCACCAAATGATTCATAGATAGTCTTTGGATGGCAGACTTCAGATGCAGCTCACTGAAAATACACAGACACAGCCAAGTTTTTTCTCAAACTGAATCTAAAAAGCAGAAGTAGAGCTCAGCTCCACCCACAAAGAACAAACAAAGAACAAAGAAATGTACAGCACAGGAACAGGCCCTTCGGCCCTCCAAGCCCGCGCCGACCATACTGCCCGACTAAACTACAATCTTCTACACTTCCTGGGTCCGTATCCTTCTATTCCCATCCTATTCATATATTTGTCAAGATGCCCCTTAAATGTCCCTATCGTCCCTGCTTCCACTACCTCCTCCGGTAGCGAGTTCCAGGCACCCACTACCCTCTGCGTAAAAAACTTGCCTCGTACATCTACTCTAAACCTTGCCCCTCTCACCTTAAACCTATGCCCCCTAGTAATTGACCCCTCTACCCTGGGGAAAAGCCTCTGACTATCCACTCTGTCTATGCCCCTCATAATTTTGTAGACCTCTATCAGGTCGCCCCTCAACCTCCTTCGTTCCAGAGAGAACAAACCGAGTTTATTCAATCGCTCCTCATAGCTTATGCCCTCCATACCAGGCAACATTCTGGTAAATCTCTTCTGCACCCTCTCTAAAGCCTCCACATCCTTCTGGTAGTGTGGCGACCAGAATTGAACACTATACTCCAAGTGTGGCCTAACTAAGGTTCTATACAGCTGCAACATGACTTGCCAATTCTTATACTCAATGCCCCGTCCAATGAAGGCAAGCATGCCGTATGCCTTCTTGACTACCTTCTCCACCTGTGTTGCCCCTTTCAATGACCTGTGGACCTGTACTCCTAGATCTCTTTGACTTTCAATACTCTTGAGGGTTCTACCATTCACTGTATATTCCCTACCTGCATTAGCCCTTCCAAAATGCATTACCTCACATTTGTCCGGATTAAACTCCATCTGCCATCTCTCCGCCCAAGTCTCCAGACAGTCTAAATCCTGCTGTATCCTCAGACAGTCCTCATCGCTATCCGCAATTCCACCAACCTTTGTGTCGTCTGCAAACTTACTAATCAGACCAGTTACATTTTCCTCCAAATCATTTATATATACTACAAACAGCAAAGGTCCCAGCACTGATCCCTGTGGAACACCACTGGTCACAGCCCTCCAATTAGAAAAGCATCCCTCCATTGCTACCCTCTGCCTTCTATGGCCTAGCCAGTTCTGAATCCACCTTGCCAGCTCACCCCTGATCCCGTGTGACTTCACCTTTTGTACTAGTCTACCATGAGGGACCTTGTCAAAGGCCTTACTGAAGTCCATGTAGACAACATCCACTGCCCTACCTGCATCAATCATCTTAGTGACCTCCTCGAAAAACTCTATCAAGTTAGTGAGACACGACCTCCCCTTCACAAAACCGTGCTGCCTCTCACTAATACGTCCATTTGCTTCCAAATGGGAGTAGATCCTGTCTCGAAGAATTCTCTCCAGTAATTTCCCTACCACTGAAGTAAGGCTCACCGGCCTGTAGTTCCCGGGATTATCCTTGCTACCCTTCTTAAACAGAGGAACAACATTGGCTATTCTCCAGTCCTCCGGGACATCCCCTGAAGACAGCGAGGATCCAAAGATTTCTGTCAAGGCCTCAGCAATTTCCTCTCCAGCCTCCTTCAGTATTCTGGGGTAGATCCCATCAGGCCCTGGGGACTTATCTACCTTAATATTTTTTAAGACACCCAACACCTCGTCTTTTTGGATCACAATGTGACCCAGGCTATCTACACCCCCTTCTCCAGACTCAACATCTACCAATTCCTTCTCTTTGGTGAATACTGATGCAAAGTATTCATTTAGTACCTCGCCCATTTCCTCTGGCTCCACACATAGATTCCCTTGCCTATCTTTCAGTGGGCCAACCCTTTCCCTGGCTACCCTCTTGCTTTTTATGTAAGTGTAAAAAGCCTTGGGATTTTCCTTAACCCTATTTGCCAATGACTTTTCATGACCCCTTCTAGCCCTCCTGACTCCTTGCTTAAGTTCCTTCCTACTTTCCTTATATGCCACACAGGCTTCGTCTGTTCCCAGCCTTTTAGCCCTGACAAATGCCTCCTTTTTCTTTTTGACGAGGCCTACAATATCACTCGTCATCCAAGGTTCCCGAAAATTGCCGTATTTATCTTTCTTCCTCACAGGAACATGCCTGTCCTGTATTCCCTTCAACTGACACTTGAAAGCCTCCCACATGTCAGATGTTGATTTGCCCTCAAACATCCGCCCCCAATCTATGTTCTTCAGTTCCCGCCTAATATTGTCATAATTAGCCTTCCCCCAATTTAGCACATTCATCCTCGGACCACTCTTATCCTTGTCCACCAGTACTTTAAAACTTACTGAATTGTGGTCACTGTTACCGAAATGCTCCCCTACTGAAACATCTACCACCTGGCCGGGCTCATTCCCCAATACCAGGTCCAGTACCGCCCCTTCCCTAGTTGGACTGTTTACATATTGTTTTAAGAAGCCCTCCTGGATGCTCCTTACAAACTCTGCCCCGTCTAAGCCCCTGGCACTAAGTGAGTCCCAGTCAATATTGGGGAAGTTGAAGTCTCCCATCACCACAACCCTGTTGTTTTTACTCTTTTCCAAAATCTGTCTACCTATCTGCTCCTCTATCTCCCGCTGGCTGTTGGGAGGCCTGTAGTATACCCCCAACATTGTGACTGCACCCTTCTTATTCCTGATCTCTACCCATATAGCCTCACTGCCCTCTGAGGTGTCCTCTCGCAGTATAGTTGTGATATTCTCCCGAACAAGTAGCGCAACTCCGCCTCCCCTTTTACATCCCCCTCTATCCCGCCTGAAACATCTAAATCCTGGAACGTTTAGCTGCCAATCCTGCCCTTCCCTCAACCAGGTCTCTGTAATGGCAATAACATCATAGTTCCAAGTAGTAATCCAAGCTCTAAGTTCATCTGCCTTACCCGTAATGCTCCTTGCATTAAAACATATGCACTTCAGGCCACCAGACCCGCTGTGTTCAGCAACTTTTCCCCGTCTGCTCTGCCTCAGAGCCACACTGTCCCTATTCCCTAGTTCTCCCTCAATGCTCTCACCTTCTGACCTATTGCTCCCGTACCCACCCCCCTGCCATACTAGTTTAAACCCTCCCGTGTGACACTAGCAAACCTCGCGGCCAGGATATTTATGCCTCTCCGGTTTAGATGCAACCCGTCCATCTTATACAGGTCACACCTGCCCCGGAAGAGCTCCCAGTGGTCCAGAAAACGGAAACCCTCCCTCCTACACCAGCTGTTTAGCCACGTGTTTGTCTGCTCTATCTTCCTATTTCTAGCCTCACTGGCACGTGGCACAGGGAGTAATCCCGAGATTACAACCCTCGAGGTCCTGTCCTTTAACTTTCTGCCTAGCTCCCTGAACTCCTGCTGCAGGACCTCATGCCCCTTCCTGCCTATGTCGTTAGTACCAATATGTACAACGACCTCTGCCTGTTTGCCCTCCCCCTTCAGAATTCCCTCTACCCGTTCGGAGACATCCTGGACCCTGGCACCAGGGAGGCAACATACCATCCTGGAGTCTCTTTCACGTCCACAGAAGCGCCTATCTGTGCCCCTGACTATAGAGTCCCCTATTACTATTACTCTTCTGCGCTTTGACCCTCCCTTCTGAACATCAGAGCCAGCCGTGGTGCCACTGCTCTGGCTGCTGCTGTTTTCCCCTGATAGGCTATCCCCCCCGACAGTATCCAAAGGGGTATATCTGTTCGAGAGGGGGACAACCACAGGGGATTCCTGCACTGACTGCCTGCCCTTTCTGGTGGTCACCCATTTCTCTGCCTGCACCTTGGGTGTGACCACATTTACATAACTGCGATCTATGACGCTTTCCGCCACCTGCATGCTCCTAAGTGCATCCAATTGCTGCTCCAACCGAACCATGCGGTCTGTGAGGAGCTCCAGTTGGGTGCACTTTCTGCAGATGAAGCCACCCGGGACGCTGGAAGCCTCCCGGACCTGCCACATCTCACAGTCAGAGCACAGCACCCCTCTAACTGACATTGCGTCAATTAATTAAAATTAAAATTGGTCTTTTTTTTTTTTATAAATACTTTTTTTTTTTTAAATTGCAAAGTTACTGTCAACTATCTGTTTATAGCACTAAATTTCTAATAGAAATGCGATAGCTAACTATAATACTCTCCGATCTCTGGCTTAGATATCCTCTAAATTATAATTAAGTTATTATGTTTAATTAGTTCCCAAATACTCAAATATTATTTAAATTTAGGTTAGAATCCCAACCAGCCACTCAGGTCACAGCTTTTCTGTGATGTCACTTCAATTTCCCCCCCACACACACAATTTGAAAAAAGGGTATAAAAGTAAAAATCACTTACTTGCCTTCTGAGTGTCTGAGATGTTCTCAGGTTCTCTCGCTGACAGAGACTGCTCCTCCACCACCGAACCTTGACCTGCACAATGCTAATAATATAATAAGGCACTTACCTTACACCAATGGGTCTTATTATTAGGTTAGAGGAGGAGGGCGGGTGGGAGACACTACACGTGTAGTGTCTCGGGTTTCCTCTCCACCAGAATTTATTGGTTGGGGGGGCACTTGCCAGAGGTAGAACTTCCGGTTCCCGCCTTATATAAAAAAACAAATAAAACTGCTGTCACTACTCACCTCCAAGAAGGCCCCTGCGCACCAAAATCCAATGGGCTGCTCCTGTAAAGGTAAGTGGTTTTAAATTCACTACTCACCTCCAAGAAGGCCCCTGCGCACCGCTGCCGCCGAAATCCAATGGGCTGCTCCTGCAAAGGTAAGTGGTTTTAAATTCACTACTCACCTCCAAGAAGGCCCCTGCGCACCGCTGCCGCCGAAATCCAATGGGCTGCTCCTGTAAAGGTAAGGTTTTTAAACTAACTACTCACCTCCCAGAAGGCCCCTGCGCACCGCTGCCGCCGAAATCCAAAGGGCTGCTCCTGCAAAGGTAAGTGGTTTTAAATTCACTACTCACCTCCAAGAAGGCCCCTGCGCACCGCTGCCGCCGAAATCCAAAGGGCTGCTCCTGCAAAGGTAAGTGGTTTTAAATTCACTACTCACCTCCAAGAAGGCCCCTGCGCACCGCTGCCGCCGAAATCCAATAGGCTGCTCCTGTAAAGGTAAGGTTTTTAAACTAACTACTCACCTCCCAGAAGGCCCCTGCGCACCGCTGCCGCCGAAATCCAAAGGGCTGCTCCTGCAAAGGTAAGTGGTTTTAAATTCACTACTCACCTCCAAGAAGGCCCCTGCGCACCGCTGCCGCCGAAATCCAATGGGCTGCTCCTGCAAAGGTAAGTGGTTTTAAATTCACTACTCACCTCCAAGAAGGCCCCTGCGCACCGCTGCCGCCGAAATCTAAAGGGCTGCTCCTGCAAAGGTAAGTGGTTTTAAATTCACTACTCACCTCCAAGAAGGCCCCTGCGCACCGCTGCCGCCGAAATCCAAAGGGCTGCTCCTGCAAAGGTAAGTGGTTTTAAATTCACTACTCACCTCCAAGAAGGCCCCTGCGCACCGCTGCCGCCGAAATCCAATGGGCTGCTCCTGCAAAGGTAAGTGGTTTTAAATTCACTACTCACCTCCAAGAAGGCCCCTGCGCACCGCTGCCGCCGAAATCCACTCTGACATCACTCCAGTAACATGAGCAGATACATTTCTTAAAGGTACATTTCTTCAAAACTCATTACTTGAAGGCACTCTCACATGACACCTCCCCCCAAGAATAAAAAAATAAACCATGAACTTCAAGATGGTTTCATTTTTCACCTTTGCACTATCCTTTAAGAAATGCACACTGTAAATACACTTTTCGTTTAAAAAAAAAAACAACACACTCAAACAGGTATAATAATATAGTCCATTTTTTTTTCGTTCTTCTTCCTCCAACTGAAATCTTTCTCGATTGACAGTCCCTTTGAACAAGAAGGTCTCTGCACGATCTGTCCATTTCTCTATGCCTCAGCATTTCTCTTTAAAGTCAGATACTTTAGTTCAATCTGAACACAGAGTCCCTTGTAATTCTCCAACACAGGAGCATTGGTTATCGCAGCTTTCAGGCAATCAAATGCCTGTTGAAAGTCCGCTGTCCATTGAAATTTTTCACGTTTCTTACGCAAGTCCATCAGTGGAGCAATCACGCTACAATATGTTTGCACAAATGTTCGATCAAATCCACTCATGCCAAGAAATCGCATTATTTCCCTTCGTCTCGAGGGTATCGGAAACTCCTCAAGGAAAATGTTTCGGGCTTTTCCAAATTCACTTTTGACTAGGTTTATCACCAAACCCGCCTTTTTAAATGTTCTGTCCATGTCTGGCTGAAAACTACCAGATCGTCCATGTATACCGCGCAATTGGGTAATCCTGAAACAACTTTGTTAGTTAACCGTTGAAATGTGGCTGGGGTGTTTTTCATGCCAAGTGGCATAATTTTGAATTGGTATTTACCACCTGGAGTCACAAAAGCTGAAATCTCCTTCGCCCTTTCGGATAAAGGTACCTGCCAGTAACCTTTAAGTAAATCCAATTTGGAAATAAAAGCGGACTGCCCCACTTTCTCAGTGCAATCCTCCAAACGTGGGATAGGATAAGAGTCCCTTCTTGTAACTGCATTAACCTTTCTATAGTCCACACACAACCGTTGGGTACCGTCTGGTTTTGGTACCATCACTATGGGTGAGCTCCATTGGCTGCAACCCACTTCAATTATGCCATTTTGCACCATACTCTCAATCTCTTTGTTAACCTGTGCCAATTTTAAAGGATTAAGTCTATATGGTGTTGTTTGATTGGAACAGCATTTCCCACATCTACATCATGTATAGCAATTTTAGTACTTCCCAATTTACCTCTACAAACTTGCCCATGTGATATCAATAACTCTTTCAGGTCAGTTCATTTTTCCCCTGGAAGGTATCTCAACAATGTCTCCCAATTTTTAAGAACAACCTCATTTTTCAATTTAATTTGAGATGTGTCAAATTCACAGTCATCTGGACTTGTTTCGTCACTTTGAGTTAGAATCATTAAAACCTCCTCCTTTTTCTCCCCCTCCCTTTCAAAGTACCTTTTAAGCATATTCGCAAGACACACTCGGTGAGTCTTCCTTCTGCCTGGTGTTTTTCCCACATAATTCACCTCACTTAATTTTCTTTCAATCTGATAAGGTCCACAAAACCTAGCTTTAAAAGGTTCACCTACCAGTGGTAACAACACTAAAACTGTATCTCCACTGGCAAAACTACGAACTTTGGATTTCTTGTCCGCGACCCGTTTCATCACATTTTGTGCAACTTTCAAATGTTGTCTAGCCAATTCACCTGCTCTATTTAATCGTTCCCTAAAATTTGACACATAATCCAATCACGTAATTTCCGATTTCTCACCCTCCAATTTTTCCTTAATCAATTTAAGTGGTCCTCTTCCCTCATGACCAAAAATTTGTTCAAAAGGACTAAATTTGGTTGACTCATTAGGTGCATCCCTAATTGCAAACAGTACGAATGGAATTCCTTTATCCCAATCCTCTGGACAATCTTGACAATAAGCCCTCAACATTGTCTTTTATGTCTGATGCCACCTTTCTGATGCTCCCTGTGATTCTGGATGGTTCGCAGTTGATTTAAATTGTTTTATTCCTAAGCTGTCCATAACTTCTTTTAATAACCTTGAGGTAAAATTTGATCCTTGATCCGATTGTATTTCTGTGGGTAGTCCATATCTAGTAAAGAATTTAAGTAACTCCTCCACAATCGTTTTAGCTGTAATATTACGTACTGGAATGGCCTCTAGAAACCTAGTAGACACATCCATTATAGTCAAAAGATATAGATTCGCACTTTTTGTTTTAGGAAGCGGTCCGACACAATCAATTAGGACCCTTGTAAAAGGTTCCTCAAATGCTGGAATTGGTATTAAGGGCGCTAGTTTTATCACTGCTTGAGGTTTCCCTATCACTTGACATGTGTGACATGATTGACAAAATTTAACTACATCTTTATGTAGTCCAGGCCAATCAAAATGTTTCTGGATTTTGGCTTGAGTTTTCCTTATTCCCAAATGACCTCCCACTGGTGCCTCATGTGCAACTCGCTCCACCTCCTTTCTATTCCCTACCGGCAATACGACTTGATGAACGTCTGCCCACTTTTCATCCGCCTGCATATGTACAGGTAATAACACTCTGGTTTACTCTCAGATTCCTCTTCCGTATATGCTTTCTGATATATCCGTTTTATTTCTACATCTTTCTGTTGTAACTCCGCCAATTTTCCTGAACTAAAAATATCCGCCTCATCCTCCACCTGTTCTTGTTCTTTTTCAACCACCTGATCAAAAACCGTTTCTGGTAATTGCACTTCAACTTCATCTTCACTCTTTGATTTCTCCTCTTGTCTTCACCTGTGACTTTGCGACCTTGTTACTACACAATCCGGACAAATCCCAGGATATTCGTCCTTCAACCCTTCAGTTGTCTGATTTTCCAGTGGATAAATCTCCAGGGCCTGATAATCTTCATCCTGCAGTACTTCAGAAATGGCTCCAGAGATCGAGATTAATTGGTGGTCAGTTTGCTAAAATTCTTTGGATTCTGGAATGGTTCTTACAGATTGGAGGGTGGTGAATAGAACCCCGCTATTCATAAAGCCCATTATCAAGGATTTCATAGCACAGCATTTGGAAAGCAGAGGTACAATCAGACAAAGTCAGCATGGATTTCTGAGAGGGAAATAAATCATGCTCGACAAATCTACTGGAATTCTTTGAAGATGTAACTAGCTGGTCTGATTAGCAAGTTTGCGGATGATACTAAGATTGCAGGAGTTGCGGATAGTGATGAAGATTGTCAGGGAATGCAGCAGGATATCGATAGGCTGCAAAATTGGGTGTTGAAATGGCAGATGGAATTTAACCCGGACAAATGCGAGGTGATGCATTTTGGGAGATCCAATTCAGGTGGGAGCTATAAAATAAATGGCAGAACCATCAGGAGCATAGAGAGAGAAATCTGGGCGTGCAGGTCCACAGATCCTTAAAAGTGGCAGCACAGGTAGAAATGGTGGTAAAGAAAGCAGAAGACATGCTTGCCTTCATTGGACAGGGTATCGAGTGTAAAAGCTCGCAAATTATGTTACAGTTATATAGAACGTTGGTTAGGCCACATTTGGAATACTGTGTCCAATTCTGGTCACCGCACTACCACAAGGACGTGGAGGCTTTGGAGAGAGTCCAGAAAAGGTTGACCAGCATGTTGCCTGGTATGGAGGGTATTAGCGAAGAGGGGAGATTGAATAAACTGGGATTGTTCTCCCTGGAGAGACAGTGGCTGAGAGGCGACCTGACAGAAGTTTATTAAATTATTCGGGGTATAGATGGGGTGAACAGTTGGAGGCTTTTTCCCAGGGAGGAAATGACAATTAAAGGGGGCACAAGTTCAAGGTGAGGGGGGAAAGGTTCAGTGGAGATGTGTGGGGGAAGTTTTTTACACAGAGGGTGGTGGTGGCCTGGAATGCACGGCCAAGTGTGGTGGCTGAGGCAGATATGTTCGAGACCTTTAAGTCATATCTGGATGGGCACATGAACAGACGGGGTATAGAGAGATACAGGCGGTTGGTCGAGATAGGACACGTGACTGGTCCAGGCTTGGCGGGCCGAAGGGCCTGTTCCTGTGCTATACTGTTCTTTGTTCTTGTTTTTTGTTGGTAGAGCTGACCAGGGAGGACCGGTGGATGTGGTTTATTTAGACTTTCTGAAGGCTTTCCACAGTTTCACATAGCAGATTATTATGTCTAGTTAAAGTGTGTGGGATTGCGGGTAGTGTCCTGAGATGGATAACAGTCTGGTTAGCAGACAGGAAACAAAAGATTAGGATAAATGGGTCTTTTCCCAATTGGCAGACAGTGAATAGTGGGGTACCGCAGGGATCTGTGCTCGGACCCCAACTGTTCACATTATATATTAATGATTCAGACATTATCTCCAAATCTGAGGGCGGTATGGTAGCCTCGGGTTCCAGGTTCAATTCCTGGCTTGGGTCACTGTCTGTGCGGAGTCTGCACGTTCTCCCCGTGTCTGCGTGGGTTTCCTCCGGGTGCTCCGGTTTCCTCCCACAAGTCCCGAAAGACGTGCTGTTGGTGAATTGGACATTCTGAATTCTCCCTCTGTGACCCGAACAGGCGCCGGAATGTGGCGATGAGGGGGTTTACACAGTAACTTCATTGCAGTGTTAGTGTAAGCCTACTTGTGACACTATTAAAGATTATTATTATTACGATATAAAGTTGGCTGGGAGGGTGAGCTGTGAGGAGGTTGCAGAGACAGGCTGAGTGAGTGGGCAGATACATGGCAGATGCAGTATAATGTGGATAAATGAGGGGCAAAATTCTCCCCAAACGGCGCGATGTCTGCCGACTGGCGACCAAAACGGCGCCAATCAGACGGGCATCGCGCCGCCCCAAAGGTGCGGAATGCTCCGCATCTTTGGGGGCCGAGCCCCAACATTGAGGGGCTAGGCCGGTGCCGTAGAGATTTCTGCCCCGCCAGCTGGGGGAAACGGCCTTTGTTGCCCCGCCAGCTGGCGCGGAAATGACATATCGTGGCGGCGCATGCGCGGGAGCGTCAGCGGCCGCTGACAGTTTCCCGCGCATGCGCAGTGGGGAGATTCTCTTCCGCCTCCGCCATGGTGGAGACCGTGGCGGAGGCGGAAGGGAAAGAGTGCCCCCACGGCACAGGCCCGCCCGCGGATCGGTGGGCCCCGATCGCGGGCCAGGCCACCGTGGGGGCACCCCCTGGGGTCAGATCGCCCCGCGCCCCCCCCAGGACCCCAGAGCCCGCCCACGCCGCCTTGTCCCGCCGGTAAATAGGTACTCTAATTTACGCCGGCGGGACAGGCAATTTATCGGCGGGACTTCGGCCCATCCGGGCCGGAGAATCCAGTGGGGGGGCCGCCAACCGGCGCGGCCCGATTCCGCGGAATTCACTCCCATAGAAAGTAATTGAGGCCAAAACGAGAGTCACTCGGGATGATTTAAACTAGTACGGCAGGGGGTGGGAACCAGAACGTTAGCTTAGAAGGTGTAATAACTGAGGGGAAATAGAGAACCAAAATAAGAGAACAACATCACCCTCAGGCAGAGCAGAAAAGGTGACGAGCGTGAGACGGGAGGTGGTCAATGCAGGACTGAGGGTGTTGGACCTAAATGCGCGCAGTATACGGAACATGGTAAATGAGCTTGTTGCACATATTGAAATTGGCCGGTACGATGTTGTGGGCATCACAGAGACGTGGCTGCAAGGGGATCAGGGCTGGGATCTAAATATCCAAGATATGTGTCCTATCGAAAGGACAGGCAGATGGGCAAAGGGAGCGGGGTTGCATTGTTAGTAAGGAGTGAAGTTAAATCGATAGCAAGGAGCGATATAGGATCAGAAGGCATAGAATCTCTGTGGGTAGAGTTGGGGAATTGCAAAGGTAAAAAGACCCTGATGGGAGTTATGTACAGGCCCCCGAGCAGTAGTCAGGATGTGGGGCAGAAAATAACTCAGGAGATAGAAAAGTCAATATTACAATAATCATGGGGGACTTCAATATGCAGGCGGACTGGGAAAATCAGGTTGGTCGTGGATCCCAAGAAAAGGAATTTGTGGAATGTCGAAGAGATGGTTTTTTGGAGCAGCTTGTGACAGAGCCCACGAGGAAACAGGCAATTCTGGATTTGGTGATGTGTAATGAGGCAGACTTGATTAGGGAACTTAAGGTGAAGGAACCCTTAGGGAGCAGTGACCACAATATGATAGAATTTACCCTGCAGTTTGAGAGGGAGAAGCTACAATCAGCCCTTAGGATGCCCTTAGTGTTGGGTGGGGTTACTGGGTTATGGGGATAGGGTGGAGGTGTTGACCTTGGGTAGGGTGCTCTTTCCAAGAGCCGGTGCAGACTCGATGGGCCGAATGGCTTCCTTCTGCACTGTAAATTCTATGATAATCTATGATAATCAGATGTAACGCGATTACAATTAAATAAGGGTAACTACAAAGACATGAGGGAGGAGATGGCCAGAGTTGATTGTAAAAGGAGCCTAGCAGGGAAGACAGTGGAACAGCAATGTCAGGGGTTTTTGGGGGTTATTGGGGCGGCACAACAGAAATTCATCCCAAGGCGGAGGAAATACGCTGAGGGGAGGACAAGGCATCCATGGCTGACGAGGGAAGTCAAGGACAGCATAAAAGCTAAAGAAAAAGCAGACAAAGTGGCGAATATTAGTGGGAAGCCAGAGGATTTGGAATCATTTAAAAGTGAGCAGAGGACAACTAAAAAAGCAACAGGGGGGGCGAAGATGAAATATGAGTGCAAGCTAGGTTGAGAGGTTGAATAAACTTGATTTGTTCTCACTGGAACGAAGGTAGTTGAGGGGAGACCTAATAGAGGTCTACAAAGTTATGAGGGACATAGACAGAGTGGAAAGTCAGAGACTTTTTCCCAGGGTAGAGGGGTCAATTACTAGGGGGCATAGGTTTAAGGTGCGAGGGGCAAGATTTAGAGGAGATGTACGAGGGAAGTTTTTTACACAGAGGGTAGTGGGTGCCTGGAACTTGCTGCCGGAGGAAGTGGTGGAAGCAGGGACGATAGTGACGTTTAAGGGACATCTTGACAAATACATGAATAGGATGGGATTATCGGGATACGGACCCCGGAAGTGTGGAAGATTTTAGTTTAGACGGGCAGCATGGTCGGTACGGGCTTGGAGGGCCGAAGGGCCTGTTCCTGTGCTGTACTTTTCTTTGTTCTTTGTTCTTTGTTCTAGCTAGTAATATTAAAGAAGATCGGAAGAGATTTTTTCAATATATAAAAGGTAAGAGAGGCAAAAATAGACATTGGGCCACTGGAAAATGTGGCTGGAGAAGGAAAATAGGAAACAAAGAACTGGCAGAGGAACTGAGTAGTTACTTTGCATCAGTCTTCACGGTGGAAGACACCAGTGGGATGTCAGAGCTCCAGATCCAGGGGGCAGAGGTGAGTGCAGTGACCATTACTAAGGAGAAGGTTTGGGGAAACTGAAAGGTCTGAAGGTGGATAAGTCACCTGGACCGGATGGACAACACCAAAAGAGATAGCTGAGGAGATAATAATTATAATATAAGAATCGCTTATTGTCACAAGTAGGCTTCAATGAAGTTACTGTGAAAAGCCCCTAGTTACCACATTCTCAGCCTGTTCGGGGAGGCTGGTACGGGAATTGAACCCATGCTGCTGCCCTTGTTCTGCATTACAAGCCAGCTGTTTAGCCCGCTGTGCTAAACCAGACCCTTGTGGAGGCATTGGTGGTGATCTTTCAGGAATCACTGGAGGCAGGGAGGGTCCCAGAGGACTGCAAAGTGGTTAATGTAACACCCCTGAAAAAGAAGGGAGGGAGGCAGAAGACGGGAAATGATAGGCCGGTTAGCCTGACTTCGGCCATTGGTAAGATTTTAGAGTCTGTTATTAAAGATGAGATCGCGGAGTACTTGGAAGTGCATGGTAAAATAGGACTGAGTCGGCACGGCTTCGTCAAGGGAAGGTCATGTCTGACAAATCTGTTAGAGTTCTTTGAGGAAGTAACAAGCAAGTTAGACAAAGGAGAACCAGTGGACGTGATGTATTTAGATTTCCAGAAGGCCTTTGACAAGGTGCCGCATAGGAGACTTCCAAATAAATTAAGAGCCCGTGGTGTTCAGGGTAAGATCCTGGCATGGACAGAGGATTGGCTGACTGGCAGAAGGCAGAGAGTGGGGCTAAAGGGGGCTTTTTCAGGATGGCAGCCGGTGACTAGTGGTGTGCCTCAGGGGTCTGTGCTGGGACCACAACTTTTCACAATATACATTAATGATCTGGAAGAATCTGTTGCTACGTTTGCAGATGATACAAAGATCTGTCGAGGGACAGGTAGAATTGAGGAAGCAGGCGGGCTGCAGAAGGACTTGGACGAGCTTGGAGAGCGGGCAATGAAGTGGCAGATGGAATACAATGTGGAAAAGTGTGAGGTTATGCACTTTGGAAGGAGGAATTTAGGCAGAGACTATTTTCTAAATGAGGAGATGCTCAGGAAATCAGAAGCACAAAGGGACTTGGGCGTCCTTGTTCACGATTCTCTTAAGGTTAACGTGCAGGTTCAGTCGGCAGGTAGGAAGGCAAATGCAATGTTAGCTTTCATGTCAAGAGGGCTAGAATACAAGACCAGGGATGTACTTCTGAGGCTGTATAAGGCTCTGGTCAGACCCCATTTGGAGTATTGTGAGCAGTTTTGGGCCCCGTATCTAAGGAAGGATGTGCTGGCCTTGGAAAGGGTCCAGAGGAGGCTCACAAGAATGATCCCTGGAATGAAGAGCTTGTCGTTTGAGGAACGGTTGAGGACTCTGGGTCTGTGCTTGTTGGAGTTTAGAAGGATGAGGGGGGATCTTATTGAAACTTACAGGACACTGCGAGGCCTGGATAGAGTGGATGTGGAGAGAATGTTTCCACTCTCCAATTGTCACATCTCCCAATAAATTACTCTCTGTCTCTTCATTCTTTAACTTTACACCTCAACATCTTCACAGAATCATTTCACTGAAATGTGGAGAGTTGATCTGGTATGAAATTAGTGATGTGATCATTGACTCAGAGTTGTTTGTGAGGAAGAATCTAACACGAGACCAAATGTGTAAATGCATCACCCTCTTTATTTCACAGTGAGAATCCATTCCCAGCAGTTTGAAAAACAAATGACAAACAAAGACTAGAAGACGATGGATTATTTACTGCACCAGACAAACCTGTGAATGGGTCACCTGTTTACGGGAGTCAGATCTGAATCGATCATTTTCTCAGTCACAGATTCAGTCTGTCGATATTCCCAAAGTCAGCTCCCAGTGTGGGTTTGAGGAGATCTGAATGGAAACTTTATTCCACCTTCAGTCTCTGGATTCTAATTTTAAACTGGGATTCTTTCTTCGGTTTAAGGACCAGTTTTCAGCTGCTTCACACCTGGGTCACAAAACTCCCACTTTCACTTTCCTGATCTGGGCCCATCTGTTTCCTGAACTTGGACTGATCTGAGTCAGACCAAACCGGGTTGAGAAACAACCTTTTTAATCATCCCCACCACAATGTCCAGTGTTTGATTCTCAGGACTGGCAGGAAAAGGGAATATTTTACTGCCCACACAAGGTGTTGTCTCCATTAGCAGGTTTCTCCAGTGAGTGACGTGTTCTTCCTACAGTGTCCAGTGTCTATTCCACACAGTCTGTTATATGTTCCATTCCCATTATATTTCAGAGCACAGGACACAGAACTATTCAAACATTGAAGCAAAATCTTCCCGATGATGTGATGAAAATCTCATTATTTTACAAATGGTGAACACACTGTCTCTTTACAGTTTAAACATTCCCTTGTAATGAAATAATTCCATCTGGAACTAACTCCGAGTGAGAGAGCCCAGGAACAGTCCCACATCTGATCACTCCATGATTTCACATTTAACAGCTTCAATACTCTGTGCTCTGTAACAAATCCCAACTCTTTTCACATCAACTTGAAACATTCTGGTCAGTATGATGGATAAATATGAATATATTCCATGGCTGTGTGAAGATGGAAAATTCTGGAACTATATCTGACACTAGGACCATCTCAGTCTCAGTCTCACAATTCATTGAAAGCAAGATTACAGAAAAAGCAAATTAGTGCAGTGATTAATCTCCGTTCCCCAATAGAGGGCCCACCACCCGGTACAATTGAGTTTTGCCCTGTATCTGTGCAGTGTGGAGACGTGTTCAGCAATGAATTTCAGACGTTGAAGGGAGACCTAATTATAAATAATATTAACGGGAAATAGAGCAGGCGGGACTCAGAGACAGTCAAATATATCAGGGCTGGAGTCACATGTACGGCTAACGTGTGGGTGGACGATCACGTGTTTGCTCCACATTTGGTTGGTTAAGTGAGTGGTTAAGAACATGGCAGGTAGAATATGATGTGGTGATGTTTGGGCTCCTTAGTTAAGGGTAGATGAACCGAGTTTAGTGGGAGTGCATTCCCTGTTTATCAGACAGATTACACACTCGAGGGACAGTGTGGGAAGGTGGAGTTAAGGTCGAAGATCAGCCATGATCTTCCTGAATGGTGGAGCGGATTGAAGAGTCTCTGTTTTTATTTAATTTTGAGGCAGACAAAACGGTCCAGACCCAGGTGAGAACCAAGATGACCGGACAATGTGGGGAGAAACTGGACATCGAGAAAAGAACATTGTTTAGAATCATTGAGCTAAATAATCAATGGGACAGTGTGTGGAAATGAGGAAGAAATGTTCACTGTTGATATGAATGTCGCTGAATAATTTTGAATCTAGAATAAATGCTGCAGTGTGTGTGTGGGAGTCATAATTACTAACTGCCAGTAGAGGGCAATATTTCTAAACAGGGTCACAGGGATTTGGAGATGGACATTGGTGGAATTGTCCAAAATGCCAATATTGACACATATACGTCACCTGTCTGATGAGCAGACATTGCGTTCCCTCAAAGGTAAATATAACCGTCTTGAGGTAAGGAGATTAAAACTATGCTCAGTATTCCAGATTAAACCCAATGGAAAGTTAAACAGTTTTAGAATAGAGTTAAGCACATCTCACTGTTTGATGCCATGAAAGGTACAGAACCTTCCAGAAAACCTTCATTCTCCTGTCTTCATAAAACCTATTTCCATTAACCCTTCTGTGTTCAAATAAGTGATGTCAAAAAATGTGCTATTGAAGGGCTGGTTGTCTTGTTCCAAATCCTTCAGGAATTGAATCACAAGTTCTTCAGTTTGTTGTTCATCAACTTTCTTGTCAAAAGCCCTGCAACAGAATTAAGAACAGAGGATTTAATTTTTATCCTCCTGACAAATCCTGTTTGGAAAGTCGGTTGCCAGGACAACAGGGACAGGAGTTGACCATTCAGCCCATTGAGTCGCCTCCGCCAATCAGTTAGTCCACAGCTGGAGTAAGACCATCGAGAAGCTGGCCAAATGGGCAGACAAGTGGCAGATAGAGTTTAACACAGAGAAATGTGAGGTGATGCATTTTACAGAGAGGGTGGAGAGAGTCTATCCAGACTTAATGGCTCAGTTCTAAAGAGAGTGCAGTAGCAGAGGGACCTCGGGGTGCCCCCCCAGGATAGATTCTCTGCCATTCCGGCGGGAAAAACGCCAGTGTGAGAAACATTCTTCACAATGTAGTGTGCCAAAGTCAGGATGCGTGGCGCTGCCCACAGAGTTGAGGATGGAGAGCGCCCACAACCCTGGACCCTGGATCACCACAGCAGTGGGTTGGGGGAGATTGGACCCTTGGATCTTCCGGAAGTCTGCAGAAGGATTTGGATAGGGTAGGTGAATGGGCTAGGGTCTGCCAGATGGAATTCAACGTTGCCAAGTGTGAGGCGATCCATTTTGGGAGGAATAACAGCAGAATGGATTATTATTTAAACGGTAAGATGTTAAAACATGCTGCTGTGCAGAGGGACCTGGGTGTGCTGGTGCACGAGTCGCAAAAAGTTGGTGTGCAGGTGCAACAGGTGATTAATAAGGCTAATCGAGTTTTGTCCTTCATTGCTAGAGGGATGGAGTTCAAGACTAGTGAGGTTATGCTGCAATTGTATAGGGTGTTGGCGAGGCCACATCTGGAGTATTGTGTTCAGTTTTGGTCTCCTTACCTGAGAAAGGACATATTGGCACTGGAGGGAGTGCAGAGGAGATTCACTAGGTTGATCCCAGAGTTGAGGGGATTAGATTATGACGAGAGTTTGAGTAGAGTGGGACTGTACTCATTGGAGTTTAGAAGGATGCGGGGGAATCTTATTGAGACATATAAAATTATGAAGGGAATAGATAGGATAGATGCGGGCAGGTTGTTTCCACTGGTCGGGGAAAGCAGAACTAGGGGGCATAGCCTCAAAATAAGGGGAGGTAGATTTAGGACGGAGTTCAGGAGGAACTTCTTCACCCAAAGGGTTGTGAATCTCTGGAATTCCTTGCCCAGTGAAGTAGTTGAGGCTCCTTCTTTAAACGTTTTTAAGAAAAAGATAGATGCCTTTCTAAAGAATAATGGGATTCGGGGATATGGTGTCCGGGACGGAGAGTGGAACTGAGTCCACAAAGATCAGCCATGATCTCATTGAATGGTGGAGCAGGCTCGAGGGGCCAGGTGGCCTACTCCTGTTCCTAGTTTTTATCTTATGTTATCTTATGTAATATGTGTTCTGGAGGGGGTCCTTCTGCTGGCCTGTTTCTGGGTGACCAATGTTGCTGGAAATCGATCTGCATTTTCAGGAGGTCCACCTTCTTTTGTCAACATGGCTCAGTGTTGTTGGACATCTTTTCAATATGACACCCGGGCAGGAGGGCGGACTACACACCATCCAGGCCTGACCCACTGCTGAAAACAGCGGAAAACACCCAGGTGAATAATTAATGATGGGTGGGAAGATTCAGAGTGTTTTCCGGCAAGCGGCCACGTTCCTGCCCACGTTCCTGCCCACTTTCCTGCCCACATTCCTGCCCATGCTCCTGACCACGTCCCTGCCCACACTCCTGCCCACATTCCTGCCCACGCTCCTGCCCACATTACTGCCCACGTTTCTGCCCTCATTCCTGCCCTCGTTCCTGCCCACATTCCTGCCCACGTTCTTACCCACGTTCCTGCCCCTGTTCCTGCCCACATTCCTCCCCACGTTCCTGCCCTCGTTCCTCCCCACGCTCCTGCCACGTTCCTGACCATGCTTTTGCCCGCATTCCTGCCCACGTTCCCGTCCACACCACAGCACTTAGTCTCAAAATGGGAGAATTGCTCCCCGGCTGATGTTGATACAAGAGCTGACAGAAAGGAACATCAATCACAATATATCAGTCACTAAACTCACCTGCCATAGAACCAAACAGGAGGGGCTGTCACTATTTCAACTGTTGGATCTGTTGGTTGAGGCGGGTTGGTGACTTGAGGAACTATCTCAAGAAATACCCGGAATCTCTGCTGTATTTCGCCATTTTTCACGTATCCAAAAAGTCCCCAAGGTGCAGAGAGAGGAACAATAGTACCTGTGGACAGAGAGACACTGTTACAGCATTTAACTGGGTGATCAGCTGATAGATAGTCAGAGGTTACAGGTCAGGGGGCAGGGTCACTTTGGTGACATGTGGAAAATGTTGTGATATCACTTTAAGGGAATATGCAAATGCCCAAGTTGCCAGGATGGAGAGCAGCATGTGACCAGCATGGTCCCACTCGCAGTGTGAGTGCCGACTGTTGTGTTCTGCTTCTTCATGTAGCATAAGCTGCTTCCTTGATGTCGGCTCTGACAAAGGAAGGTTCAGACTTGGAGATAGTTTAACACATTTATTGAACGGTTAACAATTCTCCTCCTTGAGTTCGACTCTCCTGCTAATCTTGCTATAGTAACTCAGTCTAACTAACCAGTCTGCTCTCAGCCATGCGGTGAGTGTGATGCTTCCTGATCTGCCCCTGTCTCTCTGAGTGTCCTTTTATATGGGTACCTTGTGGTAGTGTCACCTCTGGGTGTCTTGACTGCTCATTGGACGTGTCCTATCTTACTGACCTATCGGTTGAATGTCTGTGTGTCATGATGTCTCTGGTGCTCCCTCTAGTGTTTATTTAGTTGCAGTGTGTTTACATTAACCCCTTGTGTATTTACAGTGATGCACATCACCACACCGACACCATATTGAAATGTCCGTCCCGCTCACTCATATCACTCTGTGCAGCCCCCTCCCTTCACCAGACTGTACAGCACGTTAACACCCAGCTGGGAAAGTGTCACAGCCTCGAGGGACAGTCTGTTCCTCAATCTACCCCCTGCTGCCCCCCGAGCCCTACCCCCCAAACCCCCCTCCCTGCCCCCCGAGCCCTACCCCCACACCCCCCTCCCTGCCCCCCGAGCCCTACCCCCTACACCCCCCTCCCTGCCCCCCGAGCCCTACCCCCACACCACCCTCCCTGCCCCCCCCGAGCCCTACCCCCACACCACCCTCCCTGACCCCCGAGCCCTACCCCCACACCCCCCTCCCTGCCCCCCGAGCCCTACCCCCCACACCCCCCTCCCTGCCCCCCGATCACTACCCCACTCCCTGCCCCCCGAGCCCATCCTCCCCTCTCCCTGACCCCCGAATCCTCCCCCCCACACCTCCCTCCCATCCCCCCGAGCCCTACCCCCCTACACCCCCCTCGCTGCCCCTCGAGCCCTACCCCCCTCACCCCCGTCCCTGCCCCGAGCCCTACACCCCCCTCCCTGCCCCGAGCCGTACACCCCCCTCCCTTCCCCCCGAGCCCTACCCTGCTCCCTGCCCCCCGAGCCCTACCTCCCCACACACCCCTCCCTGCCCCCCGAGCCCTACCCCTCAAGCACCCCTCCCTGCCCCCGAGCCCTACACCCCACACCACCCTCCCTGCCCCCGATCACTACCCCCCTCCCTGCCCCCCCGAGCCCTACCCCCCTCCCTGCCCCCCGAGCCCTACCCGCAGACCACTCCCCCTTCCCCCCGATCACTACCCCCCTCCCTGTCCCCCCGAGCCCTATCCCCCTCCCTGCCCCCCGAGTCTACACCCCCTCCCTGCCCCCCGAGCCAACCCCCCACACCACCCTCCCTGCCCCCTGATCACTACCCCCCTCCCTGCCCCCCGAGCCCTACCCCCTCCCTGCCACCCGAGCCTACCCCCCACACCACCCTCACTGCCCTCCGAGCCCTACCCCCCTCCCTGTCCCCCAAGCCCTACCCCCCACGCTCCCCTTCCTGCCCCCCTCTCCCTACCCCCCACACCACCCTTCCTGCCCTCCGATCCCTACCCCCCCTCCCTGTCCCCCAAGCCCTACCCCCCACGCTCCCCTTCCTGCCCCCCTCTCCCTACCCCCCCACACCACCCTCCCTGCCCCCCGAGCCCTACCCCCCCCACACCCCCTATCCCTACCCACCCACATACCCCCTTCCCTGCCCCCCGAGCCCATCTCCTGTCAGGCGCTGAAGCCCCACATGGATCTCCACCCACAGCCTCTGGTGTTTTTGTCCTTGGCCTTCCCGTGAATTGTGTGCTTGCCCTTTGACCCCATTGTTTGTGAACATTTCACCATCGTTATCGAGCTCCAGCCTCCCTCCCATTGGCTCCCCTCTGCCTGCCAGTCTTCACTTTCCTCATCAACCTCCTTCCCCTCTGCCTGGAATCGTGACCCCCTCAACCTACCCCCCTACACACGTTGCACAACCCTCCATCCACATTGACCCTCTCGTCTACGTCAACCCATCAGTAACCCCCCTCCCCCTGACCCCACAGCTCACCTCACACTCCGCCCCTTGTCAAACTTTGTACCTTTATTGTGGTGGATGCTGAGGGTCACAGAGCTGTCCAGATAGACACTGGTGTGTGTCACTGCTGGAAGGGACAGGCAGCACAGAGCTGTCCAGATAGACACTGGTGTGTGTCACTGCTGGAAGGGACAGACAGCACAGAGCTGTCCAGATAGACACTGGTGTGTGTCACTGCTGGAAGGGACAGACAGCACAGAGCTGTCCAGATAGACACTGGTGTGTGTCGCTGCTGGAAGGGACAGACTGCACAGAGCTGTCCAGATAGACACTGGGGTGTGTCACTGCTGGAAGGGACAGACAGCACAGAGCTGTCCAGATAGACACTGGTGTGTGTCACTGCTGGAAGGGACAGACAGCACAGAGCTGTCCAGATAGACACTGGTGTGTGTCACTGCTGGAAGGGACAGACAGCACAGAGCTGTCCAGATAGACACTGGTGTGTGTCACTGCTGGAAGGGACAGACAGCACAGAGCTGTCCACATAGACACTGGTGTGTGTCACTGCTGGAAGGGACAGACAGCACAGAGCTGTCCAGATAGACACTGGTGTGTGTCACTGCTGGAAGGGACAGACAGCACAGAGCTGTCCAGATAGACACTGGTGTGTGTCACTGCTGGAAGGGACAGACAGCACAGAGCTGTCCAGATAGACACTGGTGTGTGTCACTGCTGGAAGGGACAGACAGCACAGAGCTGTCCAGATAGGCACTGGTGTGTGTCACTGCTGGAAGGGACAGACAGCACAGAGCTGTCCACATAGACCCTGGTGTGTGTCACTGCTGGAAGGGACAGACAGCACAGAGCTGTCCAGATAGACACTGGTGTGTGTCACTGCTGGAAGGGACAGACAGCACAGAGCTGTCCAGAGAGACACTGGTGTGTGTCACTGCTGGAAGGGACAGACAGCACAGAGCTGTCCAGATAGACACTGGTGTGTGTCGCTGCAGGAAGGGACAGACAGCACAGAGCTGTCCAGATAGACACTGGTGTGTGTCACTGCTGGAAGGGACAGACAGCACAGAGCTGTCCACATAGACACTGGTGTGTGTCACTGCTGGAAGGGACAGACAGCACAGAGCTGTCCAGATAGACACTGGTGTGTGTCACTGCTGGAAGGGACAGACAGCACAGAGCTGTCCAGAGAGACACTGGTGTGTGTCACTGCTGGAAGGGACAGACAGCACAGAGCTGTCCAGATAGACACTGGTGTGTGTCGCTGCAGGAAGGGACAGACAGCACAGAGCTGTCCAGATAGACACTGGTGTGTGTCACTGCTGGAAGGGACAGACAGCACAGAGCTGTCCACATAGACACTGGTGTGTGTCACTGCTGGAAGGGACAGACAGCACAGAGCTGTCCAGATAGACACTGGTGAGTGTCACTGCTGGAAGGGACAGACAGCACAGAGCTGTCCAGATAGACACTGGTGTGTGTCGCTGCTGAAGGGGGAGACAGCACAGAGCTGTCCAGATAGACACTGATGTGTGTCGCTGCTGGAAGGGACAGACAGCACAGAGCTGTCCAGATAGAAACTGGTGTGTGTCGCTGCTGGAAGGGAAAGACAGCACAGAGCTGTCCAGATAGACACTGGTGTGTGTCACTGCTGGAAGGGGGAGACAGCACAGAGCTGTCCAGATAGACACTGGTGTGTGTCACTGCTGGAAGGGACAGACAACACAGAGCTGTCCAGATAGACACTGGTGTGTGTCACTGCTGGAAGGGGGAGACAGCACAGAGCTGTCCAGATAGACACTGGTGTGTGTCACTGCTGGAAGGGGGAGACAGCACAGAGCTGTCCAGATAGAAACTGGTGTGTGTCACTGCTGGAAGGGACAGACAGCACAGAGCTGTCCAGATAGACACTGGTGTGTGTCACTGCTGGAAGGGGGAGACAGCACAGAGCTATCAAGATAGACACTGGTGTGTGTCACTGCTGGAAGGGACAGACAGCACAGAGCTGTCCAGATAGAAACTGGTGTGTGTCACTGCTGGAAGGGACAGACAGCACAGAGCTGTCCAGATAGACACTGGTGTGTGTCACTGCTGGACGGGGGAGACAGCACAGAGCTATCAAGATAGACACTGGTGTGTGTCACTGCTGGAAGGGACAGACAGCACAGAGCTGTCCAGATAGACACTGGTGTGTGTCACTGCTGGAAGGGACAGACAGCACAGAGCTGTCCAGATAGAAACTGGTGCGTGTCACTGCTGGAAGGGGGAGACAGCACAGAGCTGTCCAGATAGACACTGGTGTGTGTCACTGCTGGAAGGGACAGACAGCACAGAGCTGTCCAGATAGACACTGGGGCGTGTCACTGCTGGAAGGGGGAGACAGCACAGAGCTGTCCAGATAGACACTGGTGTGTGTCACTGCTGGAAGGGACAGACAGCACAGAGCTGTCCAGATAGACACTGGTGTGTGTCACTGCTGGAGGGGGAGACAGCACAGAGCTGTCCAGATAGACACTGGTGTGTGTCACTGCTGGAAGGGACAGACAGCACAGAGCTGTCCAGATAGACACTGGTGTGTGTCACTGCTGGAAGGGACAGACAGCACAGAGCTGTCCAGATAGACACTGGTGTGTGTCACTGCTGGAAGGGACAGACAGCACAGAGCAGTCCAGATAGATACTGGTGTGTGTCGCTGCTGGAAGGGACAGACAGCACAGAGCTGTCCAGATAGACACTGGTGTGTGTCACTGCTGGAGGGGGAGACAGCACAGAGCTGTCCAGATAGACACTGGTGTGTGTCACTGCTGGAAGGGACAGACAGCACAGAGCTGTCCAGATAGACACTGGTGTGTGTCACTGCTGGAAGGGCCAGACAGCACAGAGCTGTCCAGATAGACACTGGTGTGTGTCACTGCTGGAAGGGACAGACAGCACAGAGCTGTCCAGATAGACACTGGTGTGTGTCACTGCTGGAAGGGACAGACAGCACAGAGCTGTCCAGAGAGACACTGGTGTGTGTCACTGCTGGAAGGGACAGACAGCACAGAGCTGTCCAGATAGACACTGGTGTGTGTCGCTGCAGGAAGGGACAGACAGCACAGAGCTGTCCAGATAGACACTGGTGTGTGTCACTGCTGGAAGGGACAGACAGCACAGAGCTGTCCACATAGACACTGGTGTGTGTCACTGCTGGAAGGGACAGACAGCACAGAGCTGTCCAGATAGACACTGGTGAGTGTCACTGCTGGAAGGGACAGACAGCACAGAGCTGTCCAGATAGACACTGGTGTGTGTCGCTGCTGAAGGGGGAGACAGCACAGAGCTGTCCAGATAGACACTGATGTGTGTCGCTGCTGGAAGGGACAGACAGCACAGAGCTGTCCAGATAGAAACTGGTGTGTGTCGCTGCTGGAAGGGAAAGACAGCACAGAGCTGTCCAGATAGACACTGGTGTGTGTCACTGCTGGAAGGGGGAGACAGCACAGAGCTGTCCAGATAGACACTGGTGTGTGTCACTGCTGGAAGGGACAGACAACACAGAGCTGTCCAGATAGACACTGGTGTGTGTCACTGCTGGAAGGGGGAGACAGCACAGAGCTGTCCAGATAGACACTGGTGTGTGTCACTGCTGGAAGGGGGAGACAGCACAGAGCTGTCCAGATAGAAACTGGTGTGTGTCACTGCTGGAAGGGACAGACAGCACAGAGCTGTCCAGATAGACACTGGTGTGTGTCACTGCTGGAAGGGGGAGACAGCACAGAGCTATCAAGATAGACACTGGTGTGTGTCACTGCTGGAAGGGACAGACAGCACAGAGCTGTCCAGATAGAAACTGGTGTGTGTCACTGCTGGAAGGGACAGACAGCACAGAGCTGTCCAGATAGACACTGGTGTGTGTCACTGCTGGACGGGGGAGACAGCACAGAGCTATCAAGATAGACACTGGTGTGTGTCACTGCTGGAAGGGACAGACAGCACAGAGCTGTCCAGATAGACACTGGTGTGTGTCACTGCTGGAAGGGACAGACAGCACAGAGCTGTCCAGATAGAAACTGGTGCGTGTCACTGCTGGAAGGGGGAGACAGCACAGAGCTGTCCAGATAGACACTGGTGTGTGTCACTGCTGGAAGGGACAGACAGCACAGAGCTGTCCAGATAGACACTGGTGTGTGTCACTGCTGGAAGGGACAGACAGCACAGAGCTGTCCAGATAGGCACTGGTGTGTGTCACTGCTGGAAGGGACAGACAGCACAGAGCTGTCCAGATAGACACTGGGGCGTGTCACTGCTGGAAGGGGGAGACAGCACAGAGCTGTCCAGATAGACACTGGTGTGTGTCACTGCTGGAAGGGACAGACAGCACAGAGCTGTCCAGATAGACACTGGTGTGTGTCACTGCTGGAGGGGGAGACAGCACAGAGCTGTCCAGATAGACACTGGTGTGTGTCACTGCTGGAAGGGACAGACAGCACAGAGCTGTCCAGATAGACACTGGTGTGTGTCACTGCTGGAAGGGACAGACAGCACAGAGCTGTCCAGATAGACACTGGTGTGTGTCACTGCTGGAAGGGACAGACAGCACAGAGCAGTCCAGATAGATACTGGTGTGTGTCGCTGCTGGAAGGGACAGACAGCACAGAGCTGTCCAGATAGACACTGGTGTGTGTCACTGCTGGAGGGGGAGACAGCACAGAGCTGTCCAGATAGACACTGGTGTGTGTCACTGCTGGAAGGGACAGACAGCACAGAGCTGTCCAGATAGACACTGGTGTGTGTCACTGCTGGAAGGGCCAGACAGCACAGAGCTGTCCAGATAGACACTGGTGTGTGTCACTGCTGGAAGGGACAGACAGCACAGAGCTGTCCAGATAGATACTGGTGTGTGTCGCTGCTGGAAGGGACAGACAGCACAGAGCTGTCCAGATAGACACTGGTGTGTGTCACTGCTGGAGGGGGAGACAGCACAGAGCTTTCTAGATAGACACTGGTGTGTGTCACTGCTGTAAGGGACAGAGAGCACAGAGCTGTCCAGATAGACACTGGTGTGTGTCACTGCTGGAAGGGACAGACAGCACAGAGCTGTCCAGATAGGCACTGGTGTGTGTCACTGCTGGAAGTGACATACAGCACAGAGCTGTCCAGATAAACACTGGTGTGTGTCACTGCTGGAAGGGACAGACAGCACAGAGCTGTCCAGATAGGCACTGGTGTGTGTCACTGCTGGAAGTGACATACAGCACAGAGCTGTCCAGATAAACACTGGTGTGTGTCACTGCTGGAAGGGACAGACAGCACAGAGCTGTCCAGATAGACACTGGTGTGTGTCACTGCTGGAAGGGACAGACAGCACAGAGCTGTCCAGATAGACACTGGTGTGTGTCACTGCTGGAAGGGACAGGCAGCACAGAGCTGTCCAGATAGTCACTGGTGTGTGTCACTGCTGGAAGGGACAGACAGCACAGAGCTGTCCAGATAGACACTGGTGTGTGCCACTGCTGGAAGGGACAGACAACACAGAGCTGTCCAGATAGACACTGGTGTGTGTCGCTGCTGGAAGGGACAGACAGCACAGAGCTGTCCAGATAGACACTGGTGTGTGTCACTGCTGGAAGGGACAGACAGCACAGAGCTGTCCAGATAGGCAATGGTGTGTGTCGCTGCTGGAAGGGACAGACAGCACAGAGCTGTCCAGATAGACACTGGTGTGTGTCACTGCTGGAAGGGACAGACAGCACAGAGCTGTCCAGATAGACACTGGTGTGTGTCACTGCTGGAAGGGACAGACAGCACAGAGCTGTCCAGATAGGCAATGATGTGTGTCGCTGCTGGAAGGGACAGACAGCACAGAGCTGTCCAGATAGACACTGGTGTGTGTCACTGCTGGAAGGGACAGACAGCACAGAGCTGTCCAGATAGACACTGGTGTGTGTCACTGCTGGAAGGGACAGACAGCACAGAGCTGTCCAGATAGACACTGGTGTGTGTCACTGCTGGAAGGGACATACAGCACAGAGCTGTCCAGATAGACACTGGTGTGTGTCACTGCTGGAAGGGACATACAGCACAGAGCTGTCCAGATAGACACTGGTGTGTGTCGCTGCTGGAAGGGACAGACAGCACAGAGCTGTCCAGATAGACACTGGTGTGTGTCACTGCTGGAAGGGACAGAGAGCACAGAGCTGTCCAGATAGAAACTGGTGTGTGTCACTGCTGGAAGGGACAGACAGCACAGAGCTGTCCAGATAGATACTGGTGTGTGTCGCTGCTGGAAGGGACAGACAGCACAGAGCTGTCCAGATAGACACTGGTGTGTGTCACTGCTGGAAGGGGGAGACAGCACAGAGCTGTCCAGATAGACACTGGTGTGTGTCACTGCTGGAAGGGACAGGCAGCACAGAGCTGTCCAGATAGTCACTGGTGTGTGTCACTGCTGGAAGGGACAGACAGCACAGAGCTGTCCAGATAGACACTGGTGTGTGCCACTGCTGGAAGGGACAGACAGCACAGAGCTGTCCAGATAGACACTGGTGTGTGTCACTGCTGGAAGGGACAGACAGCACAGAGCTGTCCAGATAGGCAATGGTGTGTGTCACTGCTGGAAGGGACAGACAGCACAGAGCTGTCCAGATAGACACTGGTGTTTGTCGCTGCTGGAAGGGACAGACAGCACAGAGCTGTCCAGATAGACACTGGTGTGTGTCGCTGCTGGAAGGGACAGACAGCACAGAGCTGTCCAGATAGACACTGGTGTGTGTCACTGCTGGAAGGGACAGACAGCACAGAGATGTCCAGATAGACACTGGTGTGTGTCACTGCTGGAAGGGACAGACAGCACAGAGCTGTCCAGATAGACACTGGTGTGTGTCACTGCTGGAAAGGACAGAGAGCACAGAGCTGTCCAGATAGACACTGGTGTGTGTCACTGCTGGAAGGGACATACAGCACAGAGCTGTCCAGATAGACACTGGTGTGTGTCACTGCTGGAAGGGACATACAGCACAGAGCTGTCCAGATAGACACTGGTGTGTGTCACTGCTGGAAGGGACATACAGCACAGAGCTGTCCAGATAGACACTGGTGTGTGTCGCTGCTGGAAGGGACAGACAGCACAGAGCTGTCCAGATAGACACTGGTGTGTGTCACTGCTGGAAGGAACAGACAGCACAGAGCTGTCCAGATAGACACTGGTGTGTGTCACTGCTCGAAGGGACAGACAGCACAGAGCTGTCCAGATAGACACTGGTGTGTGTCACTGCTGGAAGGGACAGACAGCACAGAGCTGTCCAGATAGACACTGGTGTGTGTCACTGCTGGAAGGGACAGACAGCACAGAGCTGTCCAGATAGATACTGGTGTGTGTCGCTGCTGGAAGGGACAGACAGCACAGAGCTGTCCAGATAGACACTGGTGTGTGTCACTGCTGGAAGGGGGAGACAGCACAGAGCTGTCCAGATAGACACTGGTGTGTGTCACTGCTGGAAGGGACAGACAGCACAGAGCTGTCCAGATAGACACTGGTGTGTGTTACTGCTGGAAGGGACAGACAGCACAGAGTTGTCCAGATAGGCACTGGTGTGTGTCACTGCTGGAAGGGTGAGACAGCACAGAGCTGTCCAGATAGACACTGGTGTGTGTCACTGCTGGAAGTGACAGACAGCACAGAGCTGTCTAGATAGACACTGGTGTGTGTCGCTGCTGGAAGGGAGAGACAGCACAGAGCTGTCTAGATAGACACTGGTGTGTGTCACTGCTGGAAGGGACAGACAGCACAGAGCTGTCCAGATAGACACTGGTGTGTGTCACTGCTGGAAGGGACAGACAGCACAGAGCTGTCCAGATAGACACTGGTGTGTGTCATTGCTGGAAGGGACAGACAGCACAGAGCTGTCCAGATACATACTGGTGTGTGTCACTGCTGGAAGGGACAGACAGCACAGAGCTGTCCAGATAGACACTGGTGTGTGTCACTGCTGGAGGGGGAGACAGCACAGAGCTGTCCAGATAGACACTGGTGTGTGTCACTGCTGGAAGGGGGAGACAGCACTGAGCTGTCTAGATAGACACTGGTGTGTGTCACTGCTGTAAGGGACAGACAGCACAGAGCTGTCCAGATAGGCACTGGTGTGTGTCACTGCTGGAAGTGACATACAGCACAGAGCTGTCCAGATAAACACTGGTGTGTGTCACTGCTGGAAGGGACAGACAGCACAGAGCTGTCCAGATAGACACTGGTATGTGTCACTGCTGGAAGTGACAGACAGCACAGAGCTGTCCAGATAGACACTGGTGTGTGTCACTGCTGGAAGGGACAGACAGCACAGAGCTGTCCAGATAGACACTGGTCTGTGTCACTGCTGGAAGGGACAGGCAGCACAGAGCTGTCCAGATAGACACTGGTGTGTGCCACTGCTGGAACGGACAGACAACACAGAGCTGTCCAGATAGACACTGGTGTGTGTCGCTGCTGGAAGGGACAGACAGCACAGAGCTGTCCAGATAGGCAATGGTGTGTGTCACTGCTGGAAGGGACAGACAGCACAGAGCTGTCCAGATAGACACTGGTGTGTGTCACTGCTGGAAGGGACAGACAGCACAGAGCTGTCCAGATAGACACTGGTGTGTGTCGCTGCTGGAAGGGACAGACCGCACAGAGCTGTCCAGATAGACACTGGTGTTTGTCGCTGCTGGAAGGGACAGACAGCACAGAGCTGTCCAGATAGACACTGGTGTGTGTCACTGCTGGAAGGGACAGACAGCACAGAGCTGTCCAGATAGACACTGGTGTGTGTCGCTGCTGGAAGGGACAGACAGCACAGAGCTGTCCAGATAGACACTGGTGTGTGTCACTGCTGGAAGGGACAGACAGCACAGAGCTGTCCAGATAGGCAATGGTGTCTGTCGCTGCTGGAAGGGACAGACAGCACAGAGCTGTCCAGATAGACACTGGTGTGTGTCACTGCTGGAAGGGACAGACAGCACAGAGCTGTCCAGATAGACACTGGTGTGTGTCACTGCTGGAAGGGACAGACAGCACAGAGCTGTCCAGATAGACACTGGTGTGTGTCACTGCTGGAAGGGACATACAGCACAGAGCTGTCCAGATAGACACTGGTGTGTGTCACTGCTGGAAGGGACATACAGCACAGAGCTGTCCAGATAGACACTGGTGTGTGTCGCTGCTGGAAGGGACAGACAGCACAGAGCTGTCCAGATAGACACTGGTGTGTGTCACTGCTCGAAGGGACAGACAGCACAGAGCTGTCCAGATAGACACTGGTGTGTGTCACTGCTGGAAGGGACAGACAGCACAGAGCTGTCCAGATAGACACTGGTGTGTGTCACTGCTGGAAGGGAAGACAGCACAGAGCTGTCCAGATAGATACTGGTGTGTGTCGCTGCTGGAAGGGACAGACAGCACAGAGCTGTCCAGATAGACACTGGTGTGTGTCACTGCTGGAAGGGGGAGACAGCACAGAACTGTCCAGATAGACACTGGTGTGTGTCACTGCTGGAAGGGACAGACAGCACAGAGCTGTCCAGATAAACACTGGTGTGTGTTACTGCTGGAAGGGACAGACAGCACAGAGTTGTCCAGATAGGCACTGGTGTGTGTCACTGCTGGAAGGGTGAGACAGCACAGAGCTGTCCAGATAGACACTGGTGTGTGTCACTGCTGGAAGGGGGAGACAGCACAGAGCTGTCTAGATAGACACTGGTGTGTGTCGCTGCTGGAAGGGGGAGACAGCACAGAGCTGTCTAGATAGACACTGGTGTGTGTCACTGCTGGAAGGGACAGACAGCACAGAGCTGTCCAGATAGACACTGGTGTGTGTCACTGCTGGAAGGGACAGACAGCACAGAGCTGTCCAGATAGACACTGGTGTGTGTCACTGCTGGAAGGGACAGACAGCACAGAGCTGTCCAGATAGACACTGGTGTGTGTCACTGCTGGAAGGGACAGACAGCACAGAGTTGTCCAGATAGACACTGGTGTGTGTCACTGCTGGAAGGGACAGACAGCACAGAGCTGTCCAGATAGACACTGGTGTGTGTCACTGCTGGAAGGGGGAGACAGCACAGAGCTGTCCAGATAGACACTGGTATGTGTCACTGCTGGAAGGGACAGACAGCACAGAGCTGTCCAGATAGACACTGGTGTGTGTCTCTGCTGGAGGGGGAGACAGCACAGAACTGTCCAGATAGACACTGGTGTGTGTCACTGCTGGAAGAGACAGACAGCACAGAGCTGTCCAGATAGACACTGGTGTGTGTCACTGCTGGAAGGGACAGACAGCACAGAGCTGTCCAGATAGACACTGGTGTGTGTCGCTGCTGGAAGGGACAGACAGCACAGAGCTGTCCAGATAGACACTGGTGTGTGTCACTGCTGTAAGGGACAGACAGCACAGAGCTGTCCAGATAGACACTGGTGTGTGTCACTGCTGGAAGGGGGAGACAGCACAGAGCTGTCCAGATAGGCACTGGTGTGTGTCACTGCTGGAAGTGACATACAGCACAGAGCTGTCCAGATAAACACTGGTGTGTGTCACTGCTGGAAGGGACAGACAGCACAGAGCTGTCCAGATAAACACTGGTATGTGTCACTGCTGGAAGGGACAGACAGCACAGAGCTGTCCAGATAGACACTGGTGTGTGTCACTGCTGGAAGGGACAGACAGCACAGAGCTGTCCAGATAGACACTGGTGTGTGTCTCTGCTGGAAGGGACAGACAGCACAGAGCTGTCCAGATAGACACTGGTGTGTGTCTCTGCTGGAAGG
Source organism: Scyliorhinus torazame (assembly GCF_047496885.1). Lineage (NCBI taxonomy): Eukaryota > Metazoa > Chordata > Chondrichthyes > Carcharhiniformes > Scyliorhinidae > Scyliorhinus > Scyliorhinus torazame. The sequence goes on from NC_092710.1 coordinate 365,447,555, forward strand.
GACAGACTGCACAGAGCTGTCCAGATAGACACTGGTGTGTGTCTCTGCTGGAAGGGACAGACAGCACAGAGTTGTCCAGATAGACACTGGTGTGTGTCGCTGCTGGAGGGGGAGAAGGAGACTCCTGTACTCGCAGCCCTGGCACAATACTGAACGGGAAACGGTGGCACAGGCGTGTCCATGGGTCCAGCAGCACGGTGCTGCCCATGAAGACTAGCTGGGCATGGAGACGGAGGGCAGGAAGTGTGGTGAACGATGCATCAGGAGCGGCGCAGCACTGTGGCAGTGTTGCATTCACCTCAAATCTCGGGTGAACCGAGAGCCCCCTGTTCACGCCAGCCTTCATCACCATTAACCCGCCATTGGGAGACTTGTAACGGAATTTTACACCAGCGGGTATTCGACGGTCTGGCTCCCACCAGATTCACCGCATCCAGCCGGCACGAAGAGAATTGGGAGAATGGGGTCCCTGGTTTAACAGAGCTGTGAGTGAGGTCGGTCTCATTGCTCTATTGGACTGATCCATTTAATTGCACGGACCCTCTCTTCACTTTCCCCATTCGTTAAACATTTCTCTGTTGAATTTTAGCCTTGCATTTGTTTCCAGTTCATTCCCGTGACTTCCGGCCTCCCCAGAGTTGGATTTGGAGAGGGTTTTCCAAAGATGTTACATTCGCGCCACACAAGTGCCCGGCAATGACCATCTCCGACAAGAGAGGGTCTCACCCTCGCCCCAGAGAGCGGGGAATCTGTGGAATTTGAAGAAGGAATTAGATTTGCTCTCGGGGCGAAAGGGATCGAGGGAGATGGGGGAAGGTGGGATCAGGGGATTGAACTTGATGATCAGCCATGATCAGAATGAATGGCGGGGCAGGTTCGAAGGGCCGAATGGCCTCCTCCTGCTTCTATTTTCCCGGTTTGTTTCTATGTGTGTAAGTAGCCCAAACAGCGCCTCAACCCACTGGTCACATGTGACCGCGGAACGCTCTGGGATTGACAATTCTTTGCTCAGTGTGTCAGTCTGTACAGAAAGTTTCAAGCGTGACAGGTTAAAGAGTGAGTGGCTGTTTTAGAATCTGTTGTTACTTTGAAGGAACATCTGACATACCTGCAACATTCCCACAACGTGCATAACTGAATAGTTTGTCCAGACCGATCGCCAGCGCACTTTTAATATCCACGGCATCAACGTCAGTTTCAATCCTCCGGCGTTCTTTGAATTGCACCTCAAGATAATTCTAAAACAAGAAAATAAAATCCATCACCATGTGACACAACTGAACTCGCACCAAAACACATCAGTGTTGAGGGGACTGTCCTCGGTTCCCAGGTGTGGGAGCAGTATTCATGTCCTGTGATAGGGAGACCCCCCCCTCACAGAGACCCCTGTGACAGGGAGACCCCCACAGAGACCCCTGTGACAGGGAGACCCCCACAGAGACCCCTGTGATAGGGAGACCCCCACATAGAGACCCCTGTGATAGGGAGATCCTCACAGAGACCCCAGTGATATGGAGACCCCCACAGAGACCCCTGTGACAGGGAGACCCCCACAGAGACCCCTGTGACAGGGAGACCCCCCCTCACAGAGACCCCTGTGATAGGGAGACCCCCACAGAGACCCCTGTGATAGGGAGACCCCCACGGAGACCCCTGTGATAGGGAGACCCCCACAGTGACCCCAGTGATAGGGAGACCCCCACAGAGACCCCTGTGATAGGTGAACCCCCGCAGAAACCCCTGTGATTGGGACACCCCCCCCCACAGAGACCCCTGTGATAGGGACACCCCCCCACAGGGACCCCTGTGATAGGTGAACCCCCCGAACGACCCCCTTCCTGCAGGAACCCCCTCCACAGGCGACTCCCCACACAAAGGCCCCCCCCCACATACAAACACAGAGCCTTCCCAGAAGATGGACCACCCCACCTGGAAGCTTAGAGCAGTCCAGACAGGGTCAGTTAGTGCCACCTATTACAGGGGTCCCTGTGGGGAGGGGTTCCGTATCACAGGGGTCTCTGTGCGGGGCGGAGCTATCAGGGGGCCCTCTGTGGGGGGGGGGCGGTCTCCCTATCACACGGGTCCCTGTGGGGAGGGGTTTCCTATCACAGGGTCTCTGTGGGGAGGGGTCTCCCTAACCCAGGGGTCTCTGTGCAGGGGGGGTGCTATCAGATGGGTCTCTGTGGGGGGGGGTCTCCCTATCATAAGGGGTCTCTGTGGGGGGGGATCTCCCTATCACAGGTGTCTCTGTGGGGAGGGGTCTCCCTAACCCAGGGGTCTCTGTGCAGGGGGGGTGCTATCAGATGGGTCTCTGTGGGTGGGGGGATCTCCCTATCACAGGTGTCTCTGTGGGGGGGTGGGTCTCCCTATCACAGGGGTCTCTATGGGGAGGGGTCTCCTTATCAGAGTGGTCTCTGTGGGGGGGTCTCCCTATCACAGGGGTCTCTATGGGGAGGGGTCTCCCTATCACAGGGGTCTCTCTGGGGAGGGGTCTCCCTAACACAGGGGTCTCTGTGGGGGGTCTCTCTTTCACAGTGGCCTCTGTGGGGCGGGGTCTCCCCATCACAGGGGTCTCTGTGGGGAAGGATCTCCCTATCACACAGGGTCACTGTGGGGGTCTCCCTATCACAGGAATCTCTGTGGGGAGGGTCTCACTATCACAGGGGTCTCTGTGGGGGGGAGGGGGGCTCCCTATCACAGGGGTCTCTGTGGGGAAGGTCTCACTATCACAGGGGTCTCTGTGGGGGTCTCCCTATCACAGGGGTCTCTGTGGGGGGGGGGGGGGGGGGGGGGGTCCCTATCACACGGGTCTCTGTGGGTGGTTCCCGTATTACTTTGCCCCCTGTTGGGGAATCCTCCTATTACAAGTGTCCAAGGATTGGGTCAACCCTGTACGTGTGGGTCAGGAGAGTCCGGATTCAACCCAGGTGGTTGGGGGCTGCTGTGCGGTGTGGTGGTTGAGAGGGGTCAGTGCTGATTTGCGGTCCGGGGGGTGGGCGGGAATGGGGGTGGGGGCTGTGTGGTGTGGTGGTTGAGAGGGGTCAGGGCTGATTTGCGGTCCGGGGGGTGGGTGGGAATGGTGGTGGGGGCTGTGTGGTGTGGTGGGGAGGGAGGGGTCAGGGCTGATTTGCGGTCCGGGGGGTGGGCGGGAATGGGGGTGGGGGCTGTGTGGTGTGTTGGGGAGGGAGGGGGTCAGGGTCGATTTGCGGTCCGGGTGGTGGGCGGGAATGGGGGTGGGGGCTGTGTGGTGTGGTGGGGAGGGAGGGGTCAGGGCTGATTTGTGGTCTGGGGGGTGGGCGGGAATGGGGATGGGGGCTGTGTGGTGTGGTCGGGAGGGAGGGGTCAGGGCTGATTTGTGGTCCGGGGGGGGTGGGCGAGGATGGGGGTGGGGGCTGTGTGGTGTGGTGGGGAGGGAGGGGTCAGGGCTGATTTGTGGTCCGGGGGGTGGGCGGGAAAGGGGATGGGGGCTGTGTGGTATGGTGGGGAGGGAGGGGTCAGGGCTGACGTGTGGTCTGGGGGGTGGGTTGGGCTGTGGATGGGCTCAGTTGGTCACTACTATCTCGTCCCAGGTGTGGTGGGCCTCACCAATGGGGCAAACGCTCCGATGTGACTCCCGGGGAGAGAGAATCCCGGGAGTGCAGAGCAAAGGGGTCATTCCCATCCATTCCCATTTATTTATGCTCCCGCTGGCGTGCGACATGGAACCCGTTCCCGCCGTCACTGAGGGGTCAGAGCATCGCGTTCCCGTTGTCACCAATCCCAATGTTACCCCAATTCACCGTCCCATTGGGAACACATCCCGGATATCCCGGGCCGCAGAATCCAGCCCTTCCAGTCACAGAATCATCCCTCCACCACCCTCAGCTTCCTGCCTCTCAGCCAATTGTGGGTCCAATGTGTCTCTTTGCCTTGGGTGCCATGGGCCCTGACTGGATCAGTCTGCCACGAGGGACCCTATCAAAAGCCTGGCTAAAGCCCATATCGACCACTCCAAATGCATTCCCCTCATCAACACTCCTGCTCACCGCCTCAAATAATTCAAATGTGTTTGTCAAGAAAGACCTTCCATGCTGACTATCCCTGATTAATCCGTGTCTAAAGTACAGATAGTTTCTGCTCCTCAGAATACTTTCCTGATCCCAGCCTTGAATTTAGAAATCATTAACTGTGTGAGTGCCGGGTCCCGGGATGTGTGAACCGCCCGGGGCAGATATTTCACTGTTTATTCCAGTTCACACACTCAGCATTGACAAGCCTCCCTGCCTGAGTCAGACAGATGTTTGACAGTAAAGAGAGTAAAGGGGACTCGACCCAAAAACACAGGCATTAAATAATTTCCACTGGTACGAACGTTACACAATGCAGTAAACTCTGAAGGGCAGCACGGTATCACAGTGGTTAGCACTGTGGCTTTACTGCTCCAGGGTCCTGGGTTCAATTCCCGGCTTGGGTCTCCGGGTGCTCCGGTTTCCTCCCACAAGTCCCGAAAGACGTGCTGTTAGATGAACTGGCCATTCTGAATTCTCCCTCTGTGACCCAAACAGGCGCCGGAATGTGGCGACTAGGGGCTTTTCACAGGAACATCATTGCAGTGTTAATGTAAGCCTACTTGTGACAACAATAAAGATTATTCTTTTTCTAATTATACTTACCTTGTCCTCAATGATTACTGCGGGTATAAGGCAGTCATCTTTTTCACAGAGGCCGAGCCCCTCGGCTACCGCATCCTGTGCAGCGAGTTGGTTCCAGAAGAGGACAGACACGGTTAAGAAGATTCTCAGCATCTTGGTGTCGGTACAGGTCACTGGTGAATTCACTGAATGACCCTCAGCACCTTCAGCTCGATCTGCAGTTTGAGCAGAGAGCTCAGGGATTTTTATACAGTTTTAAGGGGACTATTTTGAATAAAGTTCAGCTACGGGAACATCAGATGTTGAAGAAACGCCCAGCTGATTAACTATGGAAATGTTGTTTGGTGTTTTGATCACAGCCTGGAATTTAGAAACCATTTAGAAATCACGGGCAGCACGGTAGCACAATGGTTAGCACTGTTGCTTCAGTGCTCCAGGGTCCCTGGTTCGATTCCCGGCTTGGGTCACTGTCTGTGTGGAGTCTGCACGTTCTCCCCGTGTCTGCGTGGGTTTCCTCCGGGTGCTCCGGTTTCCTCCCACAAGTCCAGAAACAAGTGCAGTTGGTGAATTGGACATTCTGAATTCTCCCTCTGTGTACCTAAACAGGCGCAGGAATGTGGCGACCAGGGGCTTTTCACAGTAACATCATTGCAGTGTTAATGTAAGCCTGTATGTAACAATAATAAAGGTTATTATTATCTCTGTGATGCCGTTTACCGGGAAATGTGAACCGCCCGGGGCAGATGTTTCACTATTGATTCCAGTTCACACACTCAGCATTGACCCCCCTGCCTGAGTTAGACAGGAAATGTGAACCGCCCGGGGCAGATATTTCACTATTGATTCCAGTTCACACACTCAGCATTGACCCCCCTGCCTGAGTTAGACAGGAAATGTGAACCGCCCGGGGCAGATATTTCACTATTGATTCCAGTTCACACACTCAGCATTGATCCCCCTGCCTGAGTTAGACAGGAAATGTGAACCGCCCGGGGCAGATATTTCAATATTGATTCCACTTCACACACTGAGCATTGACCCCCCTGCCTGAGTTAGACAGGAAATGTGAACCGCCCGGGGCAGATATTTCACTATTGATTCCAGTTCACACACTCAGCATTGATCCCCCTGCCTGAGTTAGACAGGAAATGTGAACCGCCCGGGGCAGATATTTCACTATTGATTCCAGTTCACACACTCAGCATTAACCCCCCTGCCTGAGTTAGACAGGAAATGTGAACCGCCCGGGGCAGATATTTCACTATTGATTCCAGTTCACACACTCAGCATCGATCCCCCTGCCTGAGTTAGACAGGAAATGTGAACCGCCCGGGGCAGATATTTCACTATTGATTCCAGTTCACACACTCAGCATTGACCCCCCTGCCTGAGTTAGACAGGAAATGTGAACCGCCCGGGGCAGATATTTCAGTATTGATTCCAGTTCACACACTCAGCATTGACCCCCCTGCCTGAGTTAGACAGGAAATGTGAACCGCCCGGGGCAGATATTTCAATATTGATTCCAGTTCACACACTCAGCATTGATCCCCCTGCCTGAGTTAGACAGGAAATGTGAACCGCACGGGGCAGATATTTCACTATTGATTCCAGTTCACACACTCAGCATTGATCCCCCTGCCTGAGTTAGGCAGGAAATGTGAACCGCCCGGGGCAGATATTTCACTATTGATTCCAGTTCACACACAGCATTGACCCCCCTGCCTGAGTTAGACAGGAAATGTGAACCGCCCGGGGCAGATATTTCACTATTGATTCCAGTTCACACACTCAGCATTGACCCCTCTGCCTGAATTAGACAGGAAATGTGAACCGTCCGGAGCAGATATTTCACTATTGATTCCAGTTCACAGACTCAGCATTGACCCCCTGCCTGAGTTAGACAGGAAATGTGAACCGCCCGGGACAGATATTTCACTATTGATTCCAGTTCACACACTCAGCATTGACCCCACTTCCTGAATTAGACAGGAAATGTGAACCGTCCGGAGCAGATATTTCACTATTGATTCCAGTTCACACACTCAGCATTAACCCCCCTGCCTGAGTTAGACAGGAAATGTGAACCGCCCGGGGCAGATATTTCACTATTGATTCCAGTTCACACACTCAGCATTGACCCCCCTGCCTGAGTTAGACAGGAAATGTGAACCGCCCGGGGCAGATATTTCACTATTGATTCCAGTTCACACACTCAGCATTGACCCCCTGCCTGAGTTAGACAGGAAATGTGAACCGCCCGGGGCAGATATTTCATTATTGATTCCAGTTCACACACTCAGCATTGACCCCCCTGCCTGAGTTAGACAGGAAATGTGAACCGCCCGGGGCAGATATTTCATTATTGATTCCAGTTCACACACTCAGCATTGACCCCCCTGCCTGAGTTAGGCAGGAAATGTGAACCGCCCGGGGCAGATATTTCACTATTGATTCCAGTTCACACACTCAGCATTGACCCCCTGCCTGAGTTAGACAGGAAATGTGAACCGCCCGGGACAGATATTTCACTATTGATTCCAGTTCACACACTCAGCATTGATCCCCCTGCCTGAGTTAGACAGGAAATGTGAACCGCCCGGGGCAGATATTTCACTATTGAATCCAGTTCACACACTCAGCATTGATCCCCCTGCCTGAGTTAGACAGGAAATGTGAACCGCACGGGGCAGATATTTCACTATTGATTCCAGTTCACAGACTCAGCATTGATCCCCCTGCCTGAGTTAGACAGGAAATGTGAACCGCACGGGGCAGATATTTCACTATTGATTCCAGTTCACACACTCAGCATTGACCCCCATGCCTGAGTTAGATAGGTAATGTGAACCGCCCGAGGCAGATATTTCACTATTGATTCCAGTTCACACACTCAGCATTAACCCCCCTGCCTGAGTTGGACAGGAAATGTGAACCGCCCGGGGCAGATATATCACTATTGATTCCAGTTCACACACTCAGCATTCATCACCCTGTCTGAGTTAGACAGGAAATGTGAACCGCCCGGGGCAGATATTTCACGATTGATTCCAGTTCACACACTCAGCATTGACCCCCCTGCCTGAGTTCGACAGGAAATGTGAACCGCCCGGTTCAGATATTTCACTATTGATTGCAGTTCACACACTCAGCATTGACCCCCCTGCCTGAGTTAGGCAGGAAATGTGAACCGCCCGGGGCAGATATTTCACTATTGAATCCAGTTCACACACTCAGCATTGACCCCACTGCCTGAGTTAGACAGGAAATGTGAACCGCCCGGGGCAGATATTTCACGATTGATTCCAGTTCACACACTCAGCATTGACCCCCCTGCCTGAGTCAGACAGGAAATGTGAACTGCCCGGGGCAGATATTTCACTATTGATTCCAGTTCACACACTCAGCATTGATCCCCCTGCCTGAGTTAGACAGGAAATGTGAACCGCCCGGCGCAGATATTTCACTATTGATTCCAGTTCACACACTCTGCATTGACCCCCCTGCCTGAGTTAGACAGGAAAAGTGAACCGCCCGGCGCAGATATTTCACTATTGATTCCAGTTCACACACTCTGCATTGACCCCCCTGCCTGAGTTAGACAGGAAATGTGAACCGCCCGGGGCAGATATTTCACTATTGATTCCAGTTCACACACTCAGCATTGACCCCCATGCCTGAGTTAGATAGGTAATGTGAACCGCCCGAGGCAGATATTTCACTATTGATTCCAGTTCACACACTCAGCATTGATTCCCCTGTCTGAGTTAGACAGGAAATGTGAACCGCACGGGGCAGATATTTCACTATTGATTCCAGTTCACACACTCAGCATTGACCCCCATGCCTGAGTTAGATAGGTAATGTGAACCGCCCGAGGCAGATATTTCACTATTGATTCCAGTTCACACACTCAGCATTGATTCCCCTGTCTGAGTTAGACAGGAAATGTGAACCGCCCGGGGCAGATATTTCACTATTGATTCCAGTTCACACACTCAGCATTGAGCCCCCTGCCTGAGTTAGACAGGAAATGTGAACCGCCCGGGGCAGATATTTCACTATTGAATCCAGTTCACACACTCAGCATTGACCCCACTGCCTGAGTTAGACAGGAAATGTGAACCGCCCGGGGCAGATATTTCACGATTGATTCCAGTTCACACACTCAGCATTGACCCCCCTGCCTGAGTCAGACAGGAAATGTGAACTGCCCGGGGCAGATATTTCACTATTGATTCCAGTTCACACACTCTGCATTGACCCCCCTGCCTGAGTTAGACAGGAAATGTGAACCGCCCGGGGCAGATATTTCACTATTGATTCCAGTTCACACACTCTGCATTGACCCCCCTGCCTGAGTTAGACAGGAAATGTGAACCGCCCGGGGCAGATATTTCACTATTGATTCCAGTTCACTCACTCAGCATTGATCCCCCTGCCTGAGTTAGACAGGAAATGTGAACCGTCCGGGGCAGATATTTCACTATTGATTCCAGTTCACACACTCAGCATTGTCCCCCACTGCCTGAGTTAGACAGGTAATGTGAATCGCCAGGGACAGATATTTCACTATTGATTCCAGTTCACACACTCAGCATTAACCCCCCTGCCTGAGTTGGACAGGAAATGTGAACCGCCCGGGGCAGATATATCACTATTGATTCCAGTTCACACACTCAGCATTCATCACCCTGTCTGAGTTAGACAGGAAATGTGAACCGCCCGGGGCAGATATTTCACGATTGATTCCAGTTCACACAGTCAGCATTGACCCCCCTGCCTGAGTTCGACAGGAAATGTGAACCGCCCGGTTCAGATATTTCACTATTGATTGCAGTTCACACACTCAGCATTGACCCCCCTGCCTGAGTTAGACAGGAAATGTGAACCGCCCGGGGCAGATATTTCACTATTGAATCCAGTTCACACACTCAGCATTGACCCCCCTGCCTGAGTTAGACAGGAAATGTGAACCGCCCGGGGCAGATATTTCACGATTGATTCCAGTTCACACACTCAGCATTGACCCCCCTGCCTGAGTTAGACAGGAAATGTGAACCGCCCAGAGCAGATATTTCAATATTGATTCCAGTTCACACACTCAGCATCATTCCCCCTGCCTGAGTCAGACAGGAAATGTGATCTGCCCTGGGCAGATATTTCACTATTGATTCCAGTTCACACACTCAGCATTGAATCCCCTGCCTGAGTTAGACAGGAAATGTGAACCGTCCGGGGCAGATATTTCACTATTGATTCCAGTTCACACACTCAGCATTGTCCCCCCCTGCCTGAGTTAGACAGGGAATGTGAACCGCGAGGGACAGATATTTCACTATTGATTCCAGTTCACACACTCAGCATTAACCCCCCTGCCTGAGTTGGACAGGAAATGTGAACCGCCCGGGGCAGATATTTCACTATTGAATCCAGTTCACACACTCAGCATTGATCCCCCTGCCTGAGTTAGACAGGAAATGTGAACCGCACGGGGCAGATATTTCACTATTGATTCCAGTTCACACACTCAGCATCGTTCCCCCTGCCTGAGTCAGACAGGAAATGTGAACCGCCCGGGGCAGATATTTCACGATTAATACCAGTTCACACACTCAGCATTGTCCCCGCTGCCTGAGTGAGACAGGAAATGTGATCCGCCCGGGGCAGATATTTCACTATTGATTCCAGTTCACACACTCAGCATTGACCCCCCTGCCTGAGTTAGACGGGAAATGTGAAACGCCCGGGGCAGATATTTCACTATTGATTCCAGTTCACACACTCAGCATTGACCCCCCCTGCCTGAGTTAGACAGGAAATGTGAACCGCCCGGGGCAGATATTTCACTATTGAATCCAGTTCACACACTCAGCATTGACCCCCCTGCCTGAGCTAGACAGGAAATGTGAACCGCCCGGGGCAGATATTTCACTATTGAATCCACTTCACACACTCAGCATTGACCCCTCTGCCTGAGCTAGACAGGAAAAGTGAACTGCCCGGGGCAGATATTTCACTATTGATTCCTGTTCACACACTCAGCATTGACCCCCCTGCCTGAGTTAGACAGGAAATGTGAACCGCCCAGGGCAGATATTTCAATATTGATTCCAGTTCACACACTCAGCATTGACCCCCCTGCCTGAGTTAGACAGGAATTGTGAACCGCACGGGCAGATATTTCACTACTGATTCCAGTTCACACACTCAGCACTGACCCCCCTGCCTGAGTTAGACAGGAAATGTGAACCGCCCGGGGCAGATATTTCACTATTGATTCCAGTTCACACACTCAGCATTGACCCCCCTGCCTGAGTTCGACAGGATATGTGAACCGCCCGGTTCAGATATTTCACTGTTGATTCCAGTTAACACACTCTGCATTGACCCCCCTGCCTGAGTTAGTCAGGAAATGTGAACCGCCCGGGGCAGATATTTCACTATTGAATCCAGTTCACACACTCAGCATTGTCCCCCCTGCCTGAGTTAGGCAGGAAATGTGAACTGCCCGGGGCAGATATTTCACTATTGATTCCAGTTCACACACTCAGCATTGACCCCCCTGCCTGAGTTAGACAGGAAATGTGTACCGCCCGGGGCAGATATTTCACTCTTGATTCCAGTTCACACACTCAGCATTGACCCCCCTGCCTGAGTTAGACAGGCAATGTGAACCTCCCGGGGCAGATATTTCACTATTGATTCCAGTTCATACACTCAGCATTGATCCCCCTGCCTGAGTTAGACAGGAAATGTGAACCGCCCGGGAAGATATTTCACTATTGATTCCAGTTCACACACTCAGCATTGACCCCCCTGCCTGAGTTAGACAGGAAATGTGAACCGCCCGGGGCAGATATTTCACTATTGATTCCAGTTCACACACTCAGCAATGACCCCCATGCCTGAGTTAGACAGGAAATGTGAACCGCCCGGGGCAGATATTTCAATATTGATTCCAGTTCACACACTCAGCATTGATCCCCCTGCCTGAGTTAGACTGGAAATGTGAACCGCCCGGGGCAGATATTTCACTATTGAATCCAGTTCACACACTCAGCATTAACCCCCCTGCCTGAGTTGGACAGGAAATGTGAACCGCCCGGGGCAGATATTTCACTCTTGAATCCAGTTGACACACTCAGCATTCACCCCCCCTGCCTGAGTGAGACAGGAAAAGTGAACCGCCCGGGGCAGATATTTCACTATTGATTCCAGTTCACACACTCAGCATTCATCACCCTGTCTGAGTTAGACAGGAAATGTGAACCGCCCGGGGCAGATATTTCACGATTGATTCCAGTTCACACACTCAGCATTGACCCCCCTGCCTGAGTTCGACAGGAAATGTGAACCGCCCGGTTCAGATATTTCACTATTGATTGCAGTTCACACACTCAGCATTGACCCCCCTGCCTGAGTTAGACAGGAAATGTGAACCGCCCGGGGCAGATATTTCACTATTGAATCCAGTTCACACACTCAGCATTGACCCCCCTGCCTGAGTTAGACAGGAAATGTGAACCGCCCGGGGCAGATATTTCACGATTGATTCCAGTTCACACACTCAGCATTGACCCCACTGCCTGAGTTAGACAGGAAATGTGAACCGCCCAGAGCAGATATTTCAATATTGATTCCAGTTCACACACTCAGCATCGTTCCCCCTGCCTGAGTCAGACAGGAAATGTGAACCGCCCTGGGCAGATATTTCACTATTGATTCCAGTTCACACACTCAGCATTGATCCCCCTGCCTGAGTTAGACAGGAAATGTGAACCGTCCGGGGCAGATATTTCACTATTGATTCCAGTTCACACACTCAGCATTGTCCCCCCCTGCCTGAGTTAGACAGGGAATGTGAACCGCGAGGGACAGATATTTCACTATTGATTCCAGTTCACACACTCAGCATTAACCCCCCTGCCTGAGTTGGACAGGAAATGTGAACCGCCCGGGGCAGATATTTCACTCTTGAATCCCGTTGACACACTCAGCATTCACCCCCCCTGCCTGAGTAAGACAGGAAAAGTGAACCGCTCGGGGCAGATATTTCACTATTGATTCCAGTTCACACACTCAGCATTGACCCCCCCTGCCTGAGTTAGACAGGAAATGTGAACCGCCCGGGGCAGAAATTTCAATATTGATTCCAGTTCACACACTCAGCATCGTTCCCCCTGCCTGAGTCAGACAGGAAATGTGAACCGTCCGGGGCAGATATTTCACGATTAATACCAGTTCACACACTCAGCATTGTCCCCGCTGCCTGAGTGAGACAGGAAATGTGATCCGCCCGGGGCAGATATTTCACTATTGATTCCAGTTCACACACTCAGCATTGACCCCCCTGCCTGAGTTAGACAGGAAATGTGAAACGCCCGGGGCAGATATTTCACTATTGATTCCAGTTCACACACTCAGCATTGACCCCCCCTGCCTGAGTTAGACAGGAAATGTGAACCGCCCGGGGCAGATATTTCACTATTGAATCCAGTTCACACACTCAGCATTGACCCCCCTGCCTGAGCTAGACAGGAAATGTGAACCGCCCGGGGCAGATATTTCACTATTGAATCCAGTTCACACACTCAGCATTGACCCCTCTGCCTGAGCTAGACAGGAAAAGTGAACTGCCCGGGGCAGATATTTCACTATTGATTCCTGTTCACACACTCAGCATTGACCCCCCTGCCTGAGTTAGACAGGAAATGTGAACCGCCCAGGGCAGATATTTCAATATTGATTCCAGTTCACACACTCAGCATTGACCCCCCTGCCTGAGTTAGACAGGAATTGTGAACCGCACGGGCAGATATTTCACTATTGATTCCAGTTCACACACTCAGCACTGACCCCCCTGCCTGAGTTAGACAGGAAATGTGAACCGCCCGGGGCAGATATTTCACTATTGATTCCAGTTCACACACTCAGCATTGACCCCCCTGCCTGAGTTCGACAGGATATGTGAACCGCCCGGTTCAGATATTTCACTGTTGATTCCAGTTCACACACTCTGCATTGACCCCCCTGCCTGAGTTAGACAGGAAATGTGAACCGCCCGGGGCAGATATTTCACTATTGAATCCAGTTCACACACTCAGCATTGTCCCCCCCTGCCTGAGTTAGGCAGGAAATGTGAACCGCCCGGGGCAGATATTTCACTATTGATTCCAGTTCACACACTCAGCATTGACCCCCCTGCCTGAGTTAGACAGGAAATGTGTACCGCCCGGGGCAGATATTTCACTCTTGATTCCAGTTCACACACTCAGCATTGACCCCCCTGCCTGAGTTAGACAGGCAATGTGAACCTTCCGGGGCAGATATTTCACTATTGATTCCAGTTCATACACTCAGCATTGATCCCCCTGCCTGAGTTAGACAGGAAATGTGAACCGCCCGGGGCAGATATTTCACTATTGATTCCAGTTCACACACTCAGCAATGACCCCCATGCCTGAGTTAGACAGGAAATGTGAACCGCCCGGGGCAGATATTTCAATATTGATTCCAGTTCACACACTCAGCATTGATCCCCCTGCCTGAGTTAGACTGGAAATGTGAACCGCCCGGGGCAGATATTTCACTATTGAATCCAGTTCACACACTCAGCATTGATCCCCCTGCCTGAGTTAGACAGGAAATGTGAACCGCCCGAGGCAGATATTTCACCATTGATTCCAGTTCACACACTCAGCATTGACCCCCCTGCCTCAGCTAGACAGGAAAAGTGAACTGCCCGTGGCAGATATTTCACTATTGATTCTTGTTCACACACTCAGCATTGACCCCCCTGCCTGAGTTAGACAGGAAATGTGAACCGCCCGGGGCAGATATTTCACAATTGAATCCAGGTCACACACTCAGCATTGACCCCCCTGCCTCAGCTAGACAGGAAAAGTGAATTGCCCGGGGCAGATATTTCACTATTGATTCTTGTTCACACACTCAGCATTGACCCCCCTGCCTGAGTTAGACAGGAAATGTGAACCGCCCGGGGCAGATATTTCAATATTGATTCCAGTTCACACACTCAGCACCGATCCCCCTGCCTGAGTTAGACAGGAAATGTGAACCGCCCGGGGCAGATATTTCACTATTGATTCCAGTTCACACACTCAGCATTGACCCCCCTGCCTGAGTTAGACAGGAAATGTGAACCGCCCGGGGCAGATATTTCACTATTGATTCCAGTTCACACACTCAGCATTGACCCCCCTGCCTGAGTTCGACAGGATATGTGAACCGCCCGGTTCAGATATTTCACTGTTGATTCCAGTTCACACACTCTGCATTGACCCCCCTGCCTGAGTTAGACAGGAAATGTGAACCGCCCGGGGCAGATATTTCACTATTGAATCCAGTTCACACACTCAGCATTGTCCCCCCTGCCTGAGTTAGGCAGGAAATGTGAACCGCCCGGGGCAGATATTTCTCTATTGATTCCAGTTCACACACTCAGCATTGACCCCCCTGCCTGAGTGAGACAGGAAATGTGAACCGCCCGGGGCAGATATTTCACTATTGGTTCCAGTTCACACACTCAGCATTGACCCCCCCTTCCTGAGTTAGACAGGAAATGTGAACCGCACGGGCAGATATTTCACTATTCATTCCAGTTCACACACTCAGCATTGACCCCCCTGCCTGAGTTAGACACGAAATGTGAACCGCCCGGGGCAGATATTTCACTATTGATTCCAGTTCACACACTCAGCATTGACCCCCCTGCCTGAGTTCGACAGGATATGTGAACCGCCCGGTTCAGATATTTCACTGTTGATTCCAGTTCACACACTGTGCATTGACCCCCCTGCCTGAGTTAGACAGGAAATGTGAACCGCCCGGGGCAGATATTTCACTATTGAATCCAGTTCACACACTCAGCATTGTCCCCGCTGCCTGAGTTAGGCAGGAAATGTGAACCGCCCGGGGCAGATATTTCACTATTGATTCCAGTTCACAAACTCAGCATTGACCCCCCTGCCTGAGTTAGACAGGAAATGTGTACCGCCCGGGGCAGATATTTCGCTATTGATTCCAGTTCACACACTCAGCATTGACCCCCCTGCCTGAGTTAGACAGGCAATGTGAACCTCCCGGGGCAGATATTTCACTATTGATTCCAGTTCACACACTCAGCATTGATCCCCCTGCCTGAGTTAGACAGGAAATGTGAACCGCCCGGGCCAGATATTTCACTATTGATTCCAGTTCACACACTCAGCATTGACCCCCCTGCCTGAGTTAGACAGGAAATGTGAACCGCCCGGGGCAGATATTTCACTATTGATTCCAGTTCACACACTCAGCAATGACCCCCCTGCCTGAGTTAGACAGGAAATGTGAACCGCCCGGGGCAGATATTTCAATATTGATTCCAGTTCACACACTCAGCATTGATCCCCCTGCCTGAGCTAGACAGGAAATGTGAACCTTCCGGAGCAGATATTTCACTATTGATTCCAGTTCACACACTCAGCATTGTCCCCCCCTGCCTGAGTTAGACAGGTAATGTGAACCGCCCGGGACAGATATTTCACTATTGATTCCAGTTCACACACTCAGCATTAACCCCCCTGTCTGAGTTAGACAGGAAATGTGAACCGCCCGGTGCAGATATTTCACTATTGATTCTAGTTCACACACTCAGCATTGATCCCCCTGCCTGAGTTAGACAGGAAATGTGAACCGCCCGGGGCAGATATTTCACTATTGATTCCAGTTCACACACTCAGCATTGACCCCCCTGCCTGAGTTAGACAGGAAATGTGAACCGCACGGGGCAGATATTTCACTATTGATTCCAGTTCACACACTCAGCATTGACCCCCTGCCTGAGTTAGACAGGAAATGTGAACCGCCCGGGGCAGATATTTCACTATTGAATCCAGTTCACACACTCAGCATTGACCCCCTGCCTGAGTTAGACAGGAAATGTGAACCGCTCGGGGCAGATATTTCACTATTGAATCCAGTTCACACACTCAGCATAGACCCCCGTGCCTGAGTTAGACAGGAAATGTGAACCGCCCGGGGCAGATATTTCACTATTGATTCCAGTTCACACACTCAGCATTGACCCCCTGCCTGAGTTAGACAGGAAATGTGAACCGCCCGGGGCAGATATTTCACTATTGATTCCAGTTCACACACTCAGCATTGATCCCCCTGCCTGAGTTAGACAGGAAATGTGAACCGCCCGGGGCAGCTATTTCACTATTGATTCCAGTTCACACACTCAGCATTGACCCCCCTGCCTGAGTTAGACAGGAAATGTGAACCGCCCGGGGCAGATATTTCACTATTGATTCCAGTTCACACACTCAGCATTGACCCCCTGCCTGAGTTAGACAGGAAATGTGAACCGCCCGGGGCAGATATTTCACTATTGATTCCAGTTCACACACTCAGCATTGACCCCCCTGCCTGAGTTAGACAGGAAATGTGAACCGCCCAAGGCAGATATTTCACTATTGAATCCAGTTCACACACTCAGCATTGACCCCCCTGCCTGAGTTAGACAGGAAATGTGAACCGCCCGGGGCAGATATTTCAGTATTGATTCCAGTTCACACACTCAGCATTGACCCCCCTGCCTGAGTTAGACAGGAAATGTGAACCGCCCGGGGCAGATATTTCACTATTGATTCCAGTTCACACACTCAGCATTGATCCCCCTGCCTGAGTTAGACAGGAAATGTGAACCGCCCGGGGCAGATATTTCAGTATTGATTCCAGTTCACACACTCAGCATTGACCCCCCTGCCTGAGTTAGACAGGAAATGTGAACCGCCCGCGGCAGATATTTCACTAGTGATTCCAGTTCACACACTCAGCATTGACGCCCCTGCCTGATTTAGACAGAAAATGTGAACCGACCGGGGCAGATATTTCACGAGTGATTCCAGTGCACACACTCAGCATTGATCACCCTGTCTGAGTTAGACAGGAAATGTGAACCGCCCGGGGCAGATATTTCACTATTGATTCCAGTTCACACACTCAGCATTGACCCCCCTGCCTGAGTTCGACAGGAAATGTGAACCGCCCGGTTCAGATATTTCTCTATTGATTCCAGTTCACACACTCAGCATTGACCCCCCTGCCTGAGTTAGACAGGAAATGTGAACTGCCCGGGGCAGATATTTCACTATTGAATCCAGTTCACACACTCAGCATTGACCCCCCTGCCTGAGTTAGACAGGAAATGTGAACCGCCCGGGGCAGATATTTCACTATTGATTCCAGTTCACACACTCAGCATTGACCCCCCTGCCTGAGTTAGACAGGAAATGTGAACCGCCTGGGCAGATATTTCAATATTGATTCCCGTTCACACACTCAGCATCGTTCCCCCTGCCTGAGTCAGACAGGAAATGTGAACCGTCCGGGGCAGATATTTCACTATTGATTCCAGTTCAAACACTCAGCATTGTCCCCCGCTGCCTGTTTTAGACAGGTAATGTGAACCGCCAGGGAGAGATATTTCACTATTGATTCCAGTTCACACACTCAGCATTAACCCCCCTGCCTGAGTTGGACAGGAAATGTGAACCGCTCGGGGCAGATATTTCACGATTGAATCCAGTTCACACACTCAGCATCGATCCCCCTGCCTGAGTCAGACAGGAAATGTGAACCGCCCGGGGCAGATATTTCACTATTAATTCCAGTGCACACACTCAGCATTGTCCCCCCCCTGCCTGAGTGAGACAGGAAATGTGAACCGCCCGGGGTAGATATTTCACTATTGATTCCAGTTCACACACTCAGCATTGACCCGCCTGCCTGAGTTAGACAGGAAATGTGAACCGCCCGGGGCAGAAATTTCAATATTGATTCCAGTTCACACACTCAGCATTGACCCCCCTGCCTGAGTTAGACAGGAAATGTGAACCGCCCGGGCAGATATTTCACTATTGATTCCAGTTCACACACTCAGCATTGACCCCCCTGCCTGAGTTCGACAGGATATGTGAACCGCCCGGTTCAGATATTTCACTATTGAATCCAGTTCACACACTCAGCATTGACCCCACTGCCTGAGTTAGACAGGAAATGTGAACCGCCCGGGGCAGATATTTCACTATTGATTCCAGTTCACACACTCAGCATTGACCCCCCTGCCTGAGTTAGACAGGAAATGTGAACCGCCTGGGCAGATATTTCAATATTGATTCCAGTTCACACACTCAGCATCGTTCCCCCTGCCTGAGTCAGACAGGAAATGTGAACCGTCCGGGGCAGATATTTCACTATTGATTCCAGTTCAAACACTCAGCATTGTCCCCCGCTGCCTGTTTTAGACAGGTAATGTGAACCGCCAGGGACAGATATTTCACTATTGATTCCAGTTCACACACTCAGCATTAACCCCCCTGCCTGAGTTGGAAAGGAAATGTGAACCGCTCGGGGCAGATATTTCACTATTGAATCCAGTTCACACACTCAGCATCGATCCCCCTGCCTGAGTCAGACAGGAAATGTGAAACGCCCGGGGCAGATATTTCACTATTAATTCCAGTGCACACACTCAGCATTGTCCCCCCCCTGCCTGAGTGAGACAGGAAATGTGAACCGCCCGGGGCAGATATTTCACTATAGATTCCAGTTCACACACTCAGCATTGACCCGCCTGCCTGAGTTAGACAGGAAATGTGAACCGCCCGGGGCAGAAATTTCAATATTGATTCCAGTTCACACACTCAGCATCGTTCCCCCTGCCTGAGTCAGACAGGAAATGTGAACCGCCCGGGGCAGATATTTCACTATTAATTCCAGTTCACACACTCAGCATTGTCCCCGCTGCCTGAGTTAGACAGGAAATGTGAACCGCCCGGGGCAGATATTTCAATATTGATTCCAGTTCACACACTCAGCATTGACCCCCCTGCCTGAGTTAGACAGGAATTGTGAACCGCAC
The DNA here is from genome assembly GCF_047496885.1 of Scyliorhinus torazame. NCBI lineage: Eukaryota > Metazoa > Chordata > Chondrichthyes > Carcharhiniformes > Scyliorhinidae > Scyliorhinus > Scyliorhinus torazame. The sequence continues at coordinate 365,467,118 of NC_092710.1, forward strand.
GGGCAGATATTTCACTATTGATTCCAGTTCACACACTCAGCACTGACCCCCCTGCCTGAGTTAGACAGGAAATGTGAACCGCCCGGGGCAGATATTTCACTATTGATTCCAGTTCACACACTCAGCATTGACCCCCCTGCCTGAGTTAGACAGGAAATGTGAACCGCCCGGGGCAGATATTTCACTATTGAATCCAGTTCACTCACTCAGCATTGTCCCCCCTGCCTGAGTTAGGCAGGAAATGTGAACCGCCCGGGGCAGATATTTCACTATTGATTCCAGTTCACACACTCAGCATTGACCCCCCTGCCTGAGTTAGACAGGAAATGTGAACCGCCCGGGACAGATATTTCACTATTGATTCCAGTTCATACACTCAGCATTGATCCCCCTGCCTGAGTTAGACAGGAAATGTGAACCGCCCGGGCAGATATTTCACTATTGATTCCAGTTCACACACTCAGCATTGACCCCCCTGCCTGAGTTAGACAGGAAATGTGAACCGCCCGGGGCAGATATTTCACTATTGATTGCAGTTCACACACTCAGCAATGACCCCCCTGCCTGAGTTAGACAGGAAATGTGAACCGCCCGGGGCAGATATTTCAATATTGATTCCAGTTCACACACTCAGCATTGATCCCCCTGCCTGAGTTAGACTGGAAATGTGAACCGCCCGGGGCAGATATTTCACTATTGAATCCAGTTCACACACTCAGCATTGATCCCCCTGCCTGAGTTAGACAGGAAATGTGAACCGCCCGAGGCAGATATTTCACCATTGATTCCAGTTCACACACTCAGCATTGACCCCCCTGCCTCAGCTAGACAGGAAAAGTGAACTGCCCGGGGCAGATATTTCACTATTGATTCTTGTTCACACACTCAGCATTGACCCCCCTGCCTGAGTTAGACAGGAAATGTGAACCGCCCGGGGCAGATATTTCACAATTGAATCCAGTTCACACACTCAGCATTGACCCCCCTGCCTCAGCTAGACAGGAAAAGTGAACTGCCCGGGGCAGATATTTCACTATTGATTCTTGTTCACACACTCAGCATTGACCCCCCTGCCTGAGTTAGACAGGAAATGTGAACCGCCCGGGGCAGATATTTCAATATTGATTCCAGTTCACACACTCAGCACCGATCCCCCTGCCTGAGTTAGACAGGAAATGTGAACCGCCCGGGGCAGATATTTCACTATTGATTCCAGTTCACACACTCAGCATTGACCCCCCTGCCTGAGTTAGACAGGAAATGTGAACCGCCCGGGGCAGATATTTCACTATTGATTCCAGTTCACACACTCAGCATTGACCCCGCTGCCTGAGTTCGACAGGAAATGTGAACCGCCCGGGGCAGATATTTCACTATTGATTCCAGTTCACACACTCAGCATTGACCCCGCTGCCTGAGTTAGACAGGAAATGTGAACCACCCGGTTCAGATATTTCACTGTTGATTCCAGTTCACACACTCTGCATTGACCCCCCTGCCTGAGTTAGACAGGAAATGTGAACCGCCCGGGGCAGATATTTCACTATTGAATCCAGTTCACACACTCAGCATTGTCCCCCCTGCCTGAGTTAGGCAGGAAATGTGAACCGCCCGGGGCAGATATTTCTCTGTTGATTCCAGTTCACACACTCAGCATTGACCCCCCTGCCTGAGTGAGACAGGAAATGTGAACCGCCCGGGGCAGATATTTCACTATTGGTTCCAGTTCACACACTCAGCATTGACCCCGCTGCCTGAGTTAGACAGGAAATGTGAACCGCACGGGGCAGATATTTCACTATTGATTCCAGTTCACACACTCAGCATTGACCCCCCTGCCTGAGTTCGACAGGATATGTGAACCGCCCGGTTCAGATATTTCACTGTTGATTCCAGTTCACACACTCTGCATTGACCCCCCTGCCTGAGTTAGACAGGAAATGTGAACCGCCCGGGGCAGATATTTCACTATTGAATCCAGTTCACACACTCAGCATTGTCCGCCCTGCCTGAGTTAGGCAGGAAATGTGAACCGCCCGGGGCAGATATTTCACTATTGATTCCAGTTCACAAACTCAGCATTGACCCCCCTGCCTGAGTTAGACAGGAAATGTGTACCGCCCGGGGCAGATATTTCGCTATTGATTCCAGTTCACACACTCAGCATTGACCCCCCTGCCTGAGTTAGACAGGCAATGTGAACCTCCCGGGGCAGATATTTCACTATTGATTCCAGTTCACACACTCAGCATTGATCCCCCTGCCTGAGTTAGACAGGAAATGTGAACCGCCCGGGCCAGATATTTCACTATTGATTCCAGTTCACACACTCAGCATTGACCCCCCTGCCTGAGTTAGACAGGAAATGTGAACCGCCCGGGGCAGATATTTCACTATTGATTCCAGTTCACACACTCAGCAATGACCCCCCTGCCTGAGTTAGACAGGAAATGTGAACCGCCCGGGGCAGATATTTCAATATTGATTCCAGTTCACACACTCAGCATTGATCCCCCTGCCTGAGTTAGACAGGAAATGTGAATCTTCCGGAGCAGATATTTCACTATTGATTCCAGTTCACACACTCAGCATTGTCCCCCCCTGCCTGAGTTAGACAGGTAATGTGAACAGCCCGGGACAGATATTTCACTATTGATTCCAGTTCACACACTCAGCATTAACCCCCCTGTCTGAGTTAGACAGGAAATGTGAACCGCCCGGTGCAGATATTTCACTATTGATTCTAGTTCACACACTCAGCATTGATCCCCCTGCCTGAGTTAGACAGGAAATGTGAACCGCCCGGGGCAGATATTTCACTATTGATTCCAGTTCACACACTCAGCATTGACCCCCCTGCCTGAGTTAGACAGGAAATGTGAACCGCACGGGGCAGATATTTCACTATTGATTCCAGTTCACACACTCAGCATTGACCCCCTGCCTGAGTTAGACAGGAAATGTGAACCGCCCGGGGCAGATATTTCACTATTGAATCCAGTTCACACACTCAGCATTGACCCCCTGCCTGAGTTAGAAAGGAAATGTGAACCGCCCGGGGCAGATATTTCACTATTGAATCCAGTTCACACACTCAGCATAGACCCCCGTGCCTGAGTTAGACAGGAAATGTGAACCGCCCGGGGCAGATATTTCACTATTGATTCCAGTTCACACACTCAGCATTGACCCCCTGCCTGAGTTAGACAGGAAATGTGAACCGCCCGGGGCAGATATTTCACTATTGATTCCAGTTCACACACTCAGCATTGATCCCCCTGCCTGAGTTAGACAGGAAATTTGAACCGCCCGGGGCAGATATTTCACTATTGATTCCAGTTCACACACTCAGCATTGACCCCCTGCCTGAGTTAGACAGGAAATGTGAACCGCCCGGGGCAGATATTTCACTATTGATTCCAGTTCACACACTCAGCATTGACCCCCCTGCCTGAGTTAGACAGGAAATGTGAACCGCCCAAGGCAGATATTTCACTATTGAATCCAGTTCACACACTCAGCATTGACCCCCCTGCCTGAGTTAGACAGGAAATGTGAACCGCCCGGGGCAGATATTTCAATATTGATTCCAGTTCACACACTCAGCATTGACCCCCCTGCCTGAGTTAGACAGGAATTGTGAACCGCACGGGCAGATATTTCACTATTGATTCCAGTTCACACACTCAGCACTGACCCCCCTGCCTGAGTTAGACAGGAAATGTGAACCGCCCGGGGCAGATATTTCACTATTGATTCCAGTTCACACACTCAGCATTGACCCCCCTGCCTGAGTTCGACAGGATATGTGAACCGCCCGGTTCAGATATTTCACTGTTGATTCCAGTTCACACACTCTGCATTGACCCCCCTGCCTGACTTAGACAGGAAATGTGAACCGCCCGGGGCAGATATTTCACTATTGAATCCAGTTCACTCACTCAGCATTGTCCCCCCTGCCTGAGTTAGGCAGGAAATGTGAACCGCCCGGGGCAGATATTTCACTATTGATTCCAGTTCACACACTCAGCATTGACCCCCCTGCCTGAGTTAGACAGGAAATGTGGACCGCCCGGGGCAGATATTTCACTCTTGATTCCAGTTCACACACTCAGCATTGACCCCCCTGCCTGAGTTAGACAGGCAATGTGAACCTCCCGGGGCAGATATTTCACTATTGATTCCAGTTCATACACTCAGCATTGATCCCCCTGCCTGAGTTAGACAGGAAATGTGAACCGCCCGGGCAGATATTTCACTATTGATTCCAGTTCACACACTCAGCATTGACCCCCCTGCCTGAGTTAGACAGGAAATGTGAACCGCCCGGGGCAGATATTTCACTATTGATTGCAGTTCACACACTCAGCAATGACCCCCCTGCCTGAGTTAGACAGGAAATGTGAACCGCCCGGGGCAGATATTTCAATATTGATTCCAGTTCACACACTCAGCATTGATCCCCCTGCCTGAGTTAGACTGGAAATGTGAACCGCCCGGGGCAGATATTTCACTATTGAATCCAGTTCACACACTCAGCATTGATCCCCCTGCCTGAGTTAGACAGGAAATGTGAACCGCCCGAGGCAGATATTTCACCATTGATTCCAGTTCACACACTCAGCATTGACCCCCCTGCCTCAGCTAGACAGGAAAAGTGAACTGCCCGGGGCAGATATTTCACTATTGATTCTTGTTCACACACTCAGCATTGACCCCCCTGCCTGAGTTAGACAGGAAATGTGAACCGCCCAGGGCAGATATTTCACAATTGAATCCAGTTCACACACTCAGCATTGACCCCCCTGCGTCAGCTAGACAGGAAAAGTGAACTGCCCGGGGCAGATATTTCACTATTGATTCTTGTTCACACACTCAGCATTGACCCCCCTGCCTGAGTTAGACAGGAAATGTGAACCGCCCGGGGCAGATATTTCAATATTGATTCCAGTTCACACACTCAGCACCGATCCCCCTGCCTGAGTTAGACAGGAAATGTGAACCGCCCGGGGCAGATATTTCACTATTGATTCCAGTTCACACACTCAGCATTGACCCCCCTGCCTGAGTTAGACAGGAAATGTGAACCGCCCGGGGCAGATATTTCACTATTGATTCCAGTTCACACACTCAGCATTGACCCCGCTGCCTGAGTTCGACAGGAAATGTGAACTGCCCGGGGCAGATATTTCACTATTGAATCCAGTTCACACACTCAGCATTGACCCCCCTGCCTGAGTTAGACAGGAAATGTGAACCGCCCGGGGCAGATATTTCACTATTGATTCCAGTTCACACACTCAGCATTGACCCCCCTGCCTGAGTTAGACAGGAAATGTGAACCGCCTGGGCTGATATTTCAATATTGATTCCCGTTCACACACTCAGCATCGTTCCCCCTGCCTGAGTCAGACAGGAAATGTGAACCGTCCGGGGCAGATATTTCACTATTGATTCCAGTTCAAACACTCAGCATTGTCCCCCGCTGCCTGTTTTAGACAGGTAATGTGAACCGCCAGGGAGAGATATTTCACTATTGATTCCAGTTCACACACTCAGCATTAACCCCCCTGCCTGAGTTGGACAGGAAATGTGAACCGCTCGGGGCAGATATTTCACGATTGAATCCAGTTCACACACTCAGCATCGATCCCCCTGCCTGAGTCAGACAGGAAATGTGAACCGCCCGGGGCAGATATTTCACTATTAATTCCAGTGCACACACTCAGCATTGTCCCCCCCCTGCCTGAGTGAGACAGGAAATGTGAACCGCCCGGGGTAGATATTTCACTATTGATTCCAGTTCACACACTCAGCATTGACCCGCCTGCCTGAGTTAGACAGGAAATGTGAACCGCCCGGGGCAGAAATTTCAATATTGATTCCAGTTCACACACTCAGCATTGACCCCCCTGCCTGAGTTAGACAGGAAATGTGAACCGCCCGGGGCAGATATTTCACTATTGATTCCAGTTCACACACTCAGCATTGACCCCCCTGTCTGAGTTCGACAGGATATGTGAACCGCCCGGTTCAGATATTTCACTATTGAATCCAGTTCACACACTCAGCATTGACCCCACTGCCTGAGTTAGACAGGAAATGTGAACCGCCCGGGGCAGATATTTCACTATTGATTCCAGTTCACACACTCAGCATTGACCCCCCTGCCTGAGTTAGACAGGAAATGTGAACCGCCTGGGCAGATATTTCAATATTGATTCCAGTTCACACACTCAGCATCGTTCCCCCTGCCTGAGTCAGACAGGAAATGTGAACCGTCCGGGGCAGATATTTCACTATTGATTCCAGTTCAAACACTCAGCATTGTCCCCCGCTGCCTGTTTTAGACAGGTAATGTGAACCGCCAGGGACAGATATTTCACTATTGATTCCAGTTCACACACTCAGCATTAACCCCCCTGCCTGAGTTGGAAAGGAAATGTGAACCGCTCGGGGCAGATATTTCACTATTGAATGCAGTTCACACACTCAGCATCGATCCCCCTGCCTGAGTCAGACAGGAAATGTGAAACGCCCGGGGCAGATATTTCACTATTAATTCCAGTGCACACACTCAGCATTGTCCCCCCCCTGCCTGAGTGAGACAGGAAATGTGAACCGCCCGGGGCAGATATTTCACTATTGATTCCAGTTCACACACTCAGCATTGACCCGCCTGCCTGAGTTAGACAGGAAATGTGAACCGCCCGGGGCAGAAATTTCAATATTGATTCCAGTTCACACACTCAGCATCGTTCCCCCTGCCTGAGTCACACAGGAAATGTGAACCGCCCGGGGCAGATATTTCACTATTAATTCCAGTTCACACACTCAGCATTGTCCCCGCTGCCTGAGTTAGACAGGAAATGTGAACCGCCCGGGGCAGATATTTCAATATTGATTCCAGTTCACACACTCAGCATTGACCCCCCTGCCTGAGTTAGACAGGAATTGTGAACCGCACGGGCAGATATTTCACTATTGATTCCAGTTCACACACTCAGCACTGACCCCCCTGCCTGAGTTAGACAGGAAATGTGAACCGCCCGGGGCAGATATTTCACTATTGATTCCAGTTCACACACTCAGCATTGACCCCCCTGCCTGAGTTCGACAGGATATGTGAACCGCCCGGTTCAGATATTTCACTGTTGATTCCAGTTCACACACTCTGCATTGACCCCCCTGCCTGAGTTAGACAGGAAATGTGAACCGCCCGGGGCAGATATTTCACTATTGAATCCAGTTCACTCACTCAGCATTGTCCCCCCTGCCTGAGTTAGGCAGGAAATGTGAACCGCCCGGGGCAGATATTTCACTATTGATTCCAGTTCACACACTCAGCATTGACCCCCCTGCCTGAGTTAGACAGGAAATGTGGACCGCCCGGGGCAGATATTTCACTCTTGATTCCAGTTCACACACTCAGCATTGACCCCCCTGCCTGAGTTAGACAGGCAATGTGAACCTCCCGGGGCAGATATTTCACTATTGATTCCAGTTCATACACTCAGCATTGATCCCCCTGCCTGAGTTAGACAGGAAATGTGAACCGCCCGGGCAGATATTTCACTATTGATTCCAGTTCACACACTCAGCATTGACCCCCCTGCCTGAGTTAGACAGGAAATGTGAACCGCCCGGGGCAGATATTTCACTATTGATTGCAGTTCACACACTCAGCAATGACCCCCCTGCCTGAGTTAGACAGGAAATGTGAACCGCCCGGGGCAGATATTTCAATATTGATTCCAGTTCACACACTCAGCATTGATCCCCCTGCCTGAGTTAGACTGGAAATGTGAACCGCCCGGGGCAGATATTTCACTATTGAATCCAGTTCACACACTCAGCATTGATCCCCCTGCCTGAGTTAGACAGGAAATGTGAACCGCCCGAGGCAGATATTTCACCATTGATTCCAGTTCACACACTCAGCATTGACCCCCCTGCCTCAGCTAGACAGGAAAAGTGAACTGCCCGGGGCAGATATTTCACTAATGATTCTTGTTCACACACTCAGCATTGACCCCCCTGCCTGAGTTAGACAGGAAATGTGAACCGCCCGGGGCAGATATTTCACAATTGAATCCAGTTCACACACTCAGCATTGACCCCCCTGCCTCAGCTAGACAGGAAAAGTGAACTGCCCGGGGCAGATATTTCACTATTGATTCTTGTTCACACACTCAGCATTGACCCCCCTGCCTGAGTTAGACAGGAAATGTGAACCGCCCGGGGCAGATATTTCAATATTGATTCCAGTTCACACACTCAGCACCGATCCCCCTGCCTGAGTTAGACAGGAAATGTGAACCGCCCGGGGCAGATATTTCACTATTGATTCCAGTTCACACACTCAGCATTGACCCCCCTGCCTGAGTTAGACAGGAAATGTGAACCGCCCGGGGCAGATATTTCACTATTGATTCCAGTTCACACACTCAGCATTGACCCCCCTGCCTGAGTTCGACAGGAAATGTGAACCGCCCGGGGCAGATATTTCACTATTGATTCCAGTTCACACACTCAGCATTGACCCCGCTGCCTGAGTTAGACAGGAAATGTGAACCACCCGGTTCAGATATTTCACTGTTGATTCCAGTTCACACACTCTGCATTGACCCCCCTGCCTGAGTTAGACAGGAAATGTGAACCGCCCGGGGCAGATATTTCACTATTGAATCCAGTTCACACACTCAGCATTGTCCCCCCTGCCTGAGTTAGGCAGGAAATGTGAACCGCCCGGGGCAGATATTTCTCTATTGATTCCAGTTCACACACTCAGCATTGACCCCCCTGCCTGAGTTAGACAGGAAATGTGAACCGCACGGGGCAGATATTTCACTATTGATTCCAGTTCACACACTCAGCATTGACCCCCCTGCCTGAGTTCGACAGGATATGTGAACCGCCCGGTTCAGATATTTCACTGTTGATTCCAGTTCACACACTCTGCATTGACCCCCCTGCCTGAGTTAGACAGGAAATGTGAACCGCCCGGGGCAGATATTTCACTATTGAATCCAGTTCACACACTCAGCATTGTCCGCCCTGCCTGAGTTAGGCAGGAAATGTGAACCGCCCGGGGCAGATATTTCACTATTGATTCCAGTTCACAAACTCAGCATTGACCCCCCTGCCTGAGTTAGACAGGAAATGTGTACCGCCCGGGGCAGATATTTCGCTATTGATTCCAGTTCACACACTCAGCATTGACCCCCCTGCCTGAGTTAGACAGGCAATGTGAACCTCCCGGGGCAGATATTTCACTATTGATTCCAGTTCACACACTCAGCATTGATCCCCCTGCCTGAGTTAGACAGGAAATGTGAACCGCCCGGGCCAGATATTTCACTATTGATTCCAGTTCACACACTCAGCATTGACCCCCCTGCCTGAGTTAGACAGGAAATGTGAACCGCCCGGGGCAGATATTTCACTATTGATTCCAGTTCACACACTCAGCAATGACCCCCCTGCCTGAGTTAGACAGGAAATGTGAACCGCCCGGGGCAGATATTTCAATATTGATTCCAGTTCACACACTCAGCATTGATCCCCCTGCCTGAGTTAGACAGGAAATGTGAATCTTCCGGAGCAGATATTTCACTATTGGTTCCAGTTCACACACTCAGCATTGACCCCGCTGCCTGAGTTAGACAGGAAATGTGAACCGCACGGGGCAGATATTTCACTATTGATTCCAGTTCACACACTCAGCATTGACCCCCCTGCCTGAGTTCGACAGGATATGTGAACCGCCCGGTTCAGATATTTCACTGTTGATTCCAGTTCACACACTCTGCATTGACCCCCCTGCCTGAGTTAGACAGGAAATGTGAACCGCCCGGGGCAGATATTTCACTATTGAATCCAGTTCACACACTCAGCATTGTCCGCCCTGCCTGAGTTAGGCAGGAAATGTGAACCGCCCGGGGCAGATATTTCACTATTGATTCCAGTTCACAAACTCAGCATTGACCCCCCTGCCTGAGTTAGACAGGAAATGTGTACCGCCCGGGGCAGATATTTCGCTATTGATTCCAGTTCACACACTCAGCATTGACCCCCCTGCCTGAGTTAGACAGGCAATGTGAACCTCCCGGGGCAGATATTTCACTATTGATTCCAGTTCACACACTCAGCATTGATCCCCCTGCCTGAGTTAGACAGGAAATGTGAACCGCCCGGGCCAGATATTTCACTATTGATTCCAGTTCACACACTCAGCATTGACCCCCCTGCCTGAGTTAGACAGGAAATGTGAACCGCCCGGGGCAGATATTTCACTATTGATTCCAGTTCACACACTCAGCAATGACCCCCCTGCCTGAGTTAGACAGGAAATGTGAACCGCCCGGGGCAGATATTTCAATATTGATTCCAGTTCACACACTCAGCATTGATCCCCCTGCCTGAGTTAGACAGGAAATGTGAATCTTCCGGAGCAGATATTTCACTATTGATTCCAGTTCACACACTCAGCATTGTCCCCCCCTGCCTGAGTTAGACAGGTAATGTGAACAGCCCGGGACAGATATTTCACTATTGATTCCAGTTCACACACTCAGCATTAACCCCCCTGTCTGAGTTAGACAGGAAATGTGAACCGCCCGGTGCAGATATTTCACTATTGATTCTAGTTCACACACTCAGCATTGATCCCCCTGCCTGAGTTAGACAGGAAATGTGAACCGCCCGGGGCAGATATTTCACTATTGATTCCAGTTCACACACTCAGCATTGACCCCCCTGCCTGAGTTAGACAGGAAATGTGAACCGCACGGGGCAGATATTTCACTATTGATTCCAGTTCACACACTCAGCATTGACCCCCTGCCTGAGTTAGACAGGAAATGTGAACCGCCCGGGGCAGATATTTCACTATTGAATCCAGTTCACACACTCAGCATTGACCCCCTGCCTGAGTTAGAAAGGAAATGTGAACCGCCCGGGGCAGATATTTCACTATTGAATCCAGTTCACACACTCAGCATAGACCCCCGTGCCTGAGTTAGACAGGAAATGTGAACCGCCCGGGGCAGATATTTCACTATTGATTCCAGTTCACACACTCAGCATTGACCCCCTGCCTGAGTTAGACAGGAAATGTGAACCGCCCGGGGCAGATATTTCACTATTGATTCCAGTTCACACACTCAGCATTGATCCCCCTGCCTGAGTTAGACAGGAAATTTGAACCGCCCGGGGCAGATATTTCACTATTGATTCCAGTTCACACACTCAGCATTGACCCCCTGCCTGAGTTAGACAGGAAATGTGAACCGCCCGGGGCAGATATTTCACTATTGATTCCAGTTCACACACTCAGCATTGACCCCCCTGCCTGAGTTAGACAGGAAATGTGAACCGCCCAAGGCAGATATTTCACTATTGAATCCAGTTCACACACTCAGCATTGACCCCCCTGCCTGAGTTAGACAGGAAATGTGAACCGCCCGGGGCAGATATTTCAATATTGATTCCAGTTCACACACTCAGCATTGACCCCCCTGCCTGAGTTAGACAGGAATTGTGAACCGCACGGGCAGATATTTCACTATTGATTCCAGTTCACACACTCAGCACTGACCCCCCTGCCTGAGTTAGACAGGAAATGTGAACCGCCCGGGGCAGATATTTCACTATTGATTCCAGTTCACACACTCAGCATTGACCCCCCTGCCTGAGTTCGACAGGATATGTGAACCGCCCGGTTCAGATATTTCACTGTTGATTCCAGTTCACACACTCTGCATTGACCCCCCTGCCTGACTTAGACAGGAAATGTGAACCGCCCGGGGCAGATATTTCACTATTGAATCCAGTTCACTCACTCAGCATTGTCCCCCCTGCCTGAGTTAGGCAGGAAATGTGAACCGCCCGGGGCAGATATTTCACTATTGATTCCAGTTCACACACTCAGCATTGACCCCCCTGCCTGAGTTAGACAGGAAATGTGGACCGCCCGGGGCAGATATTTCACTCTTGATTCCAGTTCACACACTCAGCATTGACCCCCCTGCCTGAGTTAGACAGGCAATGTGAACCTCCCGGGGCAGATATTTCACTATTGATTCCAGTTCATACACTCAGCATTGATCCCCCTGCCTGAGTTAGACAGGAAATGTGAACCGCCCGGGCAGATATTTCACTATTGATTCTTGTTCACACACTCAGCATTGACCCCCCTGCCTGAGTTAGACAGGAAATGTGAACCGCCCGGGGCAGATATTTCAATATTGATTCCAGTTCACACACTCAGCACCGATCCCCCTGCCTGAGTTAGACAGGAAATGTGAACCGCCCGGGGCAGATATTTCACTCTTGATTCCAGTTCACACACTCAGCATTGACCCCCCTGCCTGAGTTAGACAGGAAATGTGAACCGCCCGGGGCAGATATTTCACTATTGATTCCAGTTCACACACTCAGCATTGACCCCCCTGCCTGAGTTCGACAGGAAATGTGAACCGCCCGGGGCAGATATTTCACTATTGATTCCAGTTCACACACTCAGCATTGACCCCGCTGCCTGAGTTAGACAGGAAATGTGAACCACCCGGTTCAGATATTTCACTGTTGATTCCAGTTCACACACTCTGCATTGACCCCCCTGCCTGAGTTAGACAGGAAATGTGAACCGCCCGGGGCAGATATTTCACTATTGAATCCAGTTCACACACTCAGCATTGTCCCCCCTGCCTGAGTTAGGCAGGAAATGTGAACCGCCCGGGGCAGATATTTCTCTATTGATTCCAGTTCACACACTCAGCATTGACCCCCCTGCCTGAGTGAGACAGGAAATGTGAACCGCCCGGGGCAGATATTTCACTATTGGTTCCAGTTCACACACTCAGCATTGACCCCGCTGCCTGAGTTAGACAGGAAATGTGAACCGCACGGGGCAGATATTTCACTATTGATTCCAGTTCACACACTCAGCATTGACCCCCCTGCCTGAGTTCGACAGGATATGTGAACCGCCCGGTTCAGATATTTCACTGTTGATTCCAGTTCACACACTCTGCATTGACCCCCCTGCCTGAGTTAGACAGGAAATGTGAACCGCCCGGGGCAGATATTTCACTATTGAATCCAGTTCACACACTCAGCATTGTCCGCCCTGCCTGAGTTAGGCAGGAAATGTGAACCGCATGGGGCAGATATTTCACTATTGATTCCAGTTCACAAACTCAGCATTGACCCCCCTGCCTGAGTTAGACAGGAAATGTGTACCGCCCGGGGCAGATATTTCGCTATTGATTCCAGTTCACACACTCAGCATTGACCCCCCTGCCTGAGTTAGACAGGCAATGTGAACCTCCCGGGGCAGATATTTCACTATTGATTCCAGTTCACACACTCAGCATTGATCCCCCTGCCTGAGTTAGACAGGAAATGTGAACCGCCCGGGCCAGATATTTCACTATTGATTCCAGTTCACACACTCAGCATTGACCCCCCTGCCTGAGTTAGACAGGAAATGTGAACCGCCCGGGGCAGATATTTCACTATTGATTCCAGTTCACACACTCAGCAATGACCCCCCTGCCTGAGTTAGACAGGAAATGTGAACCGCCCGGGGCAGATATTTCAATATTGATTCCAGTTCACACACTCAGCATTGATCCCCCTGCCTGAGTTAGACAGGAAATGTGAATCTTCCGGAGCAGATATTTCACTATTGATTCCAGTTCACACACTCAGCATTGTCCCCCCCTGCCTGAGTTAGACAGGTAATGTGAACAGCCCGGGACAGATATTTCACTATTGATTCCAGTTCACACACTCAGCATTAACCCCCCTGTCTGAGTTAGACAGGAAATGTGAACCGCCCGGTGCAGATATTTCACTATTGATTCTAGTTCACACACTCAGCATTGATCCCCCTGCCTGAGTTAGACAGGAAATGTGAACCGCCCGGGGCAGATATTTCACTATTGATTCCAGTTCACACACTCAGCATTGACCCCCCTGCCTGAGTTAGACAGGAAATGTGAACCGCACGGGGCAGATATTTCACTATTGATTCCAGTTCACACACTCAGCATTGACCCCCTGCCTGAGTTAGACAGGAAATGTGAACCGCCCGGGGCAGATATTTCACTATTGAATCCAGTTCACACACTCAGCATTGACCCCCTGCCTGAGTTAGAAAGGAAATGTGAACCGCCCGGGGCAGATATTTCACTATTGAATCCAGTTCACACACTCAGCATAGACCCCCGTGCCTGAGTTAGACAGGAAATGTGAACCGCCCGGGGCAGATATTTCACTATTGATTCCAGTTCACACACTCAGCATTGACCCCCTGCCTGAGTTAGACAGGAAATGTGAACCGCCCGGGGCAGATATTTCACTATTGATTCCAGTTCACACACTCAGCATTGATCCCCCTGCCTGAGTTAGACAGGAAATTTGAACCGCCCGGGGCAGATATTTCACTATTGATTCCAGTTCACACACTCAGCATTGACCCCCTGCCTGAGTTAGACAGGAAATGTGAACCGCCCGGGGCAGATATTTCACTATTGATTCCAGTTCACACACTCAGCATTGACCCCCCTGCCTGAGTTAGACAGGAAATGTGAACCGCCCAAGGCAGATATTTCACTATTGAATCCAGTTCACACACTCAGCATTGACCCCCCTGCCTGAGTTAGACAGGAAATGTGAACCGCCCGGGGCAGATATTTCAATATTGATTCCAGTTCACACACTCAGCATTGACCCCCCTGCCTGAGTTAGACAGGAATTGTGAACCGCACGGGCAGATATTTCACTATTGATTCCAGTTCACACACTCAGCACTGACCCCCCTGCCTGAGTTAGACAGGAAATGTGAACCGCCCGGGGCAGATATTTCACTATTGATTCCAGTTCACACACTCAGCATTGACCCCCCTGCCTGAGTTCGACAGGATATGTGAACCGCCCGGTTCAGATATTTCACTGTTGATTCCAGTTCACACACTCTGCATTGACCCCCCTGCCTGACTTAGACAGGAAATGTGAACCGCCCGGGGCAGATATTTCACTATTGAATCCAGTTCACTCACTCAGCATTGTCCCCCCTGCCTGAGTTAGGCAGGAAATGTGAACCGCCCGGGGCAGATATTTCACTATTGATTCCAGTTCACACACTCAGCATTGACCCCCCTGCCTGAGTTAGACAGGAAATGTGGACCGCCCGGGGCAGATATTTCACTCTTGATTCCAGTTCACACACTCAGCATTGACCCCCCTGCCTGAGTTAGACAGGCAATGTGAACCTCCCGGGGCAGATATTTCACTATTGATTCCAGTTCATACACTCAGCATTGATCCACCTGCCTGAGTTAGACAGGAAATGTGAACCGCCCGGTGCAGATATTTCACTATTGATTCTAGTTCACACACTCAGCATTGATCCCCCTGCCTGAGTTAGACAGGAAATGTGAACCGCCCGGGGCAGATATTTCACTATTGATTCCAGTTCACACACTCAGCATTGACCCCCCTGCCTGAGTTAGACAGGAAATGTGAACCGCACGGGGCAGATATTTCACTATTGATTCCAGTTCACACACTCAGCATTGACCCCCTGCCTGAGTTAGACAGGAAATGTGAACCGCCCGGGGCAGATATTTCACTATTGAATCCAGTTCACACACTCAGCATTGACCCCCTGCCTGAGTTAGAAAGGAAATGTGAACCGCCCGGGGCAGATATTTCACTATTGAATCCAGTTCACACACTCAGCATAGACCCCCGTGCCTGAGTTAGACAGGAAATGTGAACCGCCCGGGGCAGATATTTCACTATTGATTCCAGTTCACACACTCAGCATTGACCCCCTGCCTGAGTTAGACAGGAAATGTGAACCGCCCGGGGCAGATATTTCACTATTGATTCCAGTTCACACACTCAGCATTGATCCCCCTGCCTGAGTTAGACAGGAAATTTGAACCGCCCGGGGCAGATATTTCACTATTGATTCCAGTTCACACACTCAGCATTGACCCCCTGCCTGAGTTAGACAGGAAATGTGAACCGCCCGGGGCAGATATTTCACTATTGATTCCAGTTCACACACTCAGCATTGACCCCCCTGCCTGAGTTAGACAGGAAATGTGAACCGCCCAAGGCAGATATTTCACTATTGAATCCAGTTCACACACTCAGCATTGACCCCCCTGCCTGAGTTAGACAGGAAATGTGAACCGCCCGGGGCAGATATTTCAATATTGATTCCAGTTCACACACTCAGCATTGACCCCCCTGCCTGAGTTAGACAGGAATTGTGAACCGCACGGGCAGATATTTCACTATTGATTCCAGTTCACACACTCAGCACTGACCCCCCTGCCTGAGTTAGACAGGAAATGTGAACCGCCCGGGGCAGATATTTCACTATTGATTCCAGTTCACACACTCAGCATTGACCCCCCTGCCTGAGTTCGACAGGATATGTGAACCGCCCGGTTCAGATATTTCACTGTTGATTCCAGTTCACACACTCTGCATTGACCCCCCTGCCTGACTTAGACAGGAAATGTGAACCGCCCGGGGCAGTTATTTCACTATTGAATCCAGTTCACTCACTCAGCATTGTCCCCCCTGCCTGAGTTAGGCAGGAAATGTGAACCGCCCGGGGCAGATATTTCACTATTGATTCCAGTTCACACACTCAGCATTGACCCCCCTGCCTGAGTTAGACAGGAAATGTGGACCGCCCGGGGCAGATATTTCACTCTTGATTCCAGTTCACACACTCAGCATTGACCCCCCTGCCTGAGTTAGACAGGCAATGTGAACCTCCCGGGGCAGATATTTCACTATTGATTCCAGTTCATACACTCAGCATTGATCCACCTGCCTGAGTTAGACAGGAAATGTGAACCGCCCGGGCAGATATTTCACTATTGATTCCAGTTCACACACTCAGCATTGACCCCCCTGCCTGAGTTAGACAGGAAATGTGAACCGCCCGGGGCAGATATTTCACTATTGATTGCAGTTCACACACTCAGCAATGACCCCCCTGCCTGAGTTAGACAGGAAATGTGAACCGCCCGGGGCAGATATTTCAATATTGATTCCAGTTCACACACTCAGCATTGATCCCCCTGCCTGAGTTAGACTGGAAATGTGAACCGCCCGGGGCAGATATTTCACTATTGAATCCAGTTCACACACTCAGCATTGATCCCCCTGCCTGAGTTAGACAGGAAATGTGAACCGCCCGAGGCAGATATTTCACCATTGATTCCAGTTCACACACTCAGCATTGACCCCCCTGCCTCAGCTAGACAGGAAAAGTGAACTGCCCGGGGCAGATATTTCACTATTGATTCTTGTTCACACACTCAGCATTGACCCCCCTGCCTGAGTTAGACAGGAAATGTGAACCGCCCGGGGCAGATATTTCACAATTGAATCCAGTTCACACACTCAGCATTGACCCCCCTGCCTCAGCTAGACAGGAAAAGTGAACTGCCCGGGGCAGATATTTCACTATTGATTCTTGTTCACACACTCAGCATTGACCCCCCTGCCTGAGTTAGACAGGAAATGTGAACCGCCCGGGGCAGATATTTCAATATTGATTCCAGTTCACACACTCAGCACCGATCCCCCTGCCTGAGTTAGACAGGAAATGTGAACCGCCCGGGGCAGATATTTCACTATTGATTCCAGTTCACACACTCAGCATTGACCCCCCTGCCTGAGTTAGACAGGAAATGTGAACCGCCCGGGGCAGATATTTCACTATTGATTCCAGTTCACACACTCAGCATTGACCCCCCTGCCTGAGTTCGACAGGAAATGTGAACCGCCCGGGGCAGATATTTCACTATTGATTCCAGTTCACACACTCAGCATTGACCCCGCTGCCTGAGTTAGACAGGAAATGTGAACCACCCGGTTCAGATATTTCACTGTTGATTCCAGTTCACACACTCTGCATTGACCCCCCTGCCTGAGTTAGACAGGAAATGTGAACCGCCCGGGGCAGATATTTCACTATTGAATCCAGTTCACACACTCAGCATTGTCCCCCCTGCCTGAGTTAGGCAGGAAATGTGAACCGCCCGGGGCAGATATTTCTCTATTGATTCCAGTTCACACACTCAGCATTGACCCCCCTGCCTGAGTGAGACAGGAAATGTGAACCGCCCGGGGCAGATATTTCACTATTGGTTCCAGTTCACACACTCAGCATTGACCCCGCTGCCTGAGTTAGACAGGAAATGTGAACCGCACGGGGCAGATATTTCACTATTGATTCCAGTTCACACACTCAGCATTGACCCCCCTGCCTGAGTTCGACAGGATATGTGAACCGCCCGGTTCAGATATTTCACTGTTGATTCCAGTTCACACACTCTGCATTGACCCCCCTGCCTGAGTTAGACAGGAAATGTGAACCGCCCAGGGCAGATATTTCACTATTGAATCCAGTTCACACACTCAGCATTGTCCGCCCTGCCTGAGTTAGGCAGGAAATGTGAACCGCCCGGGGCAGATATTTCACTATTGATTCCAGTTCACAAACTCAGCATTGACCCCCCTGCCTGAGTTAGACAGGAAATGTGTACCGCCCGGGGCAGATATTTCGCTATTGATTCCAGTTCACACACTCAGCATTGACCCCCCTGCCTGAGTTAGACAGGCAATGTGAACCTCCCGGGGCAGATATTTCACTATTGATTCCAGTTCACACACTCAGCATTGATCCCCCTGCCTGAGTTAGACAGGAAATGTGAACCGCCCGGGCCAGATATTTCACTATTGATTCCAGTTCACACACTCAGCATTGACCCCCCTGCCTGAGTTAGACAGGAAATGTGAACCGCCCGGGGCAGATATTTCACTATTGATTCCAGTTCACACACTCAGCAATGACCCCCCTGCCTGAGTTAGACAGGAAATGTGAACCGCCCGGGGCAGATATTTCAATATTGATTCCAGTTCACACACTCAGCATTGATCCCCCTGCCTGAGTTAGACAGGAAATGTGAATCTTCCGGAGCAGATATTTCACTATTGATTCCAGTTCACACACTCAGCATTGTCCCCCCCTGCCTGAGTTAGACAGGTAATGTGAACAGCCCGGGACAGATATTTCACTATTGATTCCAGTTCACACACTCAGCATTAACCCCCCTGTCTGAGTTAGACAGGAAATGTGAACCGCCCGGTGCAGATATTTCACTATTGATTCTAGTTCACACACTCAGCATTGATCCCCCTGCCTGAGTTAGACAGGAAATGTGAACCGCCCGGGGCAGATATTTCACTATTGATTCCAGTTCACACACTCAGCATTGACCCCCCTGCCTGAGTTAGACAGGAAATGTGAACCGCACGGGGCAGATATTTCACTATTGATTCCAGTTCACACACTCAGCATTGACCCCCTGCCTGAGTTAGACAGGAAATGTGAACCGCCCGGGGCAGATATTTCACTATTGAATCCAGTTCACACACTCAGCATTGACCCCCTGCCTGAGTTAGAAAGGAAATGTGAACCGCCCGGGGCAGATATTTCACTATTGATTCCAGTTCACACACTCAGCATTGACCCCCTGCCTGAGTTAGACAGGAAATGTGAACCGCCCGGGGCAGATATTTCACTATTGATTCCAGTTCACACACTCAGCATTGATCCCCCTGCCTGAGTTAGACAGGAAATTTGAACCGCCCGGGGCAGATATTTCACTATTGATTCCAGTTCACACACTCAGCATTGACCCCCTGCCTGAGTTAGACAGGAAATGTGAACCGCCCGGGGCAGATATTTCACGATTGATTCCAGTTCACACACTCAGCATTGACCCCCCTGCCTGAGTTAGACAGGAAATGTGAACCGCCCAAGGCAGATATTTCACTATTGAATCCAGTTCACACACTCAGCATTGACCCCCCTGCCTGAGTTAGACAGGAAATGTGAACCGCCCGGGGCAGATATTTCAATATTGATTCCAGTTCACACACTCAGCATTGACCCCCCTGCCTGAGTTAGACAGGAATTGTGAACCGCACGGGCAGATATTTCACTATTGATTCCAGTTCACACACTCAGCACTGACCCCCCTGCCTGAGTTAGACAGGAAATGTGAACCGCCCGGGGCAGATATTTCACTATTGATTCCAGTTCACACACTCAGCATTGACCCCCCTGCCTGAGTTCGACAGGATATGTGAACCGCCCGGTTCAGATATTTCACTGTTGATTCCAGTTCACACACTCTGCATTGACCCCCCTGCCTGACTTAGACAGGAAATGTGAACCGCCCGGGGCAGATATTTCACTATTGAATCCAGTTCACTCACTCAGCATTGTCCCCCCTGCCTGAGTTAGGCAGGAAATGTGAACCGCCCGGGGCAGATATTTCACTATTGATTCCAGTTCACACACTCAGCATTGACCCCCCTGCCTGAGTTAGACAGGAAATGTGGACCGCCCGGGGCAGATATTTCACTCTTGATTCCAGTTCACACACTCAGCATTGACCCCCCTGCCTGAGTTAGACAGGCAATGTGAACCTCCCGGGGCAGATATTTCACTATTGATTCCAGTTCATACACTCAGCATTGATCCCCCTGCCTGAGTTAGACAGGAAATGTGAACCGCCCGGGCAGATATTTCACTATTGATTCCAGTTCACACACTCAGCATTGACCCCCCTGCCTGAGTTAGACAGGAAATGTGAACCGCCCGGGGCAGATATTTCACTATTGATTGCAGTTCACACACTCAGCAATGACCCCCCTGCCTGAGTTAGACAGGAAATGTGAACCGCCCGGGGCAGATATTTCAATATTGATTCCAGTTCACACACTCAGCATTGATCCCCCTGCCTGAGTTAGACTGGAAATGTGAACCGCCCGGGGCAGATATTTCACTATTGAATCCAGTTCACACACTCAGCATTGATCCCCCTGCCTGAGTTAGACAGGAAATGTGAACCGCCCGAGGCAGATATTTCACCATTGATTCCAGTTCACACACTCAGCATTGACCCCCCTGCCTCAGCTAGACAGGAAAAGTGAACTGCCCGGGGCAGATATTTCACTATTGATTCTTGTTCACACACTCAGCATTGACCCCCCTGCCTGAGTTAGACAGGAAATGTGAACCGCCCGGGGCAGATATTTCACAATTGAATCCAGTTCACACACTCAGCACCGATCCCCCTGCCTGAGTTAGACAGGAAATGTGAACCGCCCGGGGCAGATATTTCACTATTGATTCCAGTTCACACACTCAGCATTGACCCCCCTGCCTGAGTTAGACAGGAAATGTGAACCGCCCGGGGCAGATATTTCACTATTGATTCCAGTTCACACACTCAGCATTGACCCCCCTGCCTGAGTTCGACAGGATATGTGAACCGCCCGGTTCAGATATTTCACTGTTGATTCCAGTTCACACACTCTGCATTGACACCCCTGCCTGAGTTAGACAGGAAATGTGAACCGCCCGGGGCAGATATTTCACTATTGAATCCAGTTCACACACTCAGCATTGTCCCCCCTGCCTGAGTTAGGCAGGAAATGTGAACCGCCCGGGGCAGATATTTCTCTATTGATTCCAGTTCACACACTCAGCATTGACCCCCCTGCCTGAGTGAGACAGGAAATGTGAACCGCCCGGGGCAGATATTTCACTATTGGTTCCAGTTCACACACTCAGCATTGACCCCCCTGCCTGAGTTAGACAGGAAATGTGAACCGCACGGGCAGATATTTCACTATTGATTCCAGTTCACACACTCAGCATTGACCCCCCTGCCTGAGTTAGACAGGAAATGTGAACCGCCCGGGGCAGATATTTCACTATTGATTCCAGTTCACACACTCAGCATTGACCCCCCTGCCTGAGTTCGACAGGATATGTGAACCGCCCGGTTCAGATATTTCACTGTTGATTCCAGTTCACACACTCTGCATTGACCCCCCTGCCTGAGTTAGACAGGAAATGTGAACCGCCCGGGGCAGATATTTCACTATTGAATCCAGTTCACACACTCAGCATTGTCCGCCCTGCCTGAGTTAGGCAGGAAATGTGAACCGCCCGGGGCAGATATTTCACTATTGATTCCAGTTCACAAACTCAGCATTGACCCCCCTGCCTGAGTTAGACAGGAAATGTGTACCGCCCGGGGCAGATATTTCGCTATTGATTCCAGTTCACCCACTCAGCATTGACCCCCCTGCCTGAGTTAGACAGGCAATGTGAACCTCCCGGGGCAGATATTTCACTATTGATTCCAGTTCACACACTCAGCATTGATCCCCCTGCCTGAGTTAGACAGGAAATGTGAACCGCCCGGGCCAGATATTTCACTATTGATTCCAGTTCACACACTCAGCATTGACCCCCCTGCCTGAGTTAGACAGGAAATGTGAACCGCCCGGGGCAGATATTTCACTATTGATTCCAGTTCACACACTCAGCAATGACCCCCCTGCCTGAGTTAGACAGGAAATGTGAACCGCCCGGGGCAGATATTTCAATATTGATTCCAGTTCACACACTCAGCATTGATCCCCCTGCCTGAGTTAGACAGGAAATGTGAATCTTCCGGAGCAGATATTTCACTATTGATTCCAGTTCACACACTCAGCATTGTCCCCCCCTGCCTGAGTTAGACAGGTAATGTGAACAGCCCGGGACAGATATTTCACTATTGATTCCAGTTCACACACTCAGCATTAACCCCCCTGTCTGAGTTAGACAGGAAATGTGAACCGCCCTATGCAGATATTTCACTATTGATTCTAGTTCACACACTCAGCATTGATCCCCCTGCCTGAGTTAGACAGGAAATGTGAACCGCCCGGGGCAGATATTTCACTATTGATTCCAGTTCACACACTCAGCATTGACCCCCCTGCCTGAGTTAGACAGGAAATGTGAACCGCACGGGGCAGATATTTCACTATTGATTCCAGTTCACACACTCAGCATTGACCCCCTGCCTGAGTTAGACAGGAAATGTGAACCGCCCGGGGCAGATATTTCACTATTGAATCCAGTTCACACACTCAGCATTGACCCCCTGCCTGAGTTAGAAAGGAAATGTGAACCGCCCGGGGCAGATATTTCACTATTGAATCCAGTTCACACACTCAGCATAGACCCCCGTGCCTGAGTTAGACAGGAAATGTGAACCGCCCGGGGCAGATATTTCACTATTGATTCCAGTTCACACACTCAGCATTGACCCCCTGCCTGAGTTAGACAGGAAATGTGAACCGCCCGGGGCAGATATTTCACTATTGATTCCAGTTCACACACTCAGCATTGATCCCCCTGCCTGAGTTAGACAGGAAATTTGAACCGCCCGGGGCAGATATTTCACTATTGATTCCAGTTCACACACTCAGCATTGACCCCCTGCCTGAGTTAGACAGGAAATGTGAACCGCCCGGGGCAGATATTTCACTATTGATTCCAGTTCACACACTCAGCATTGACCCCCCTGCCTGAGTTAGACAGGAAATGTGAACCGCCCAAGGCAGATATTTCACTATTGAATCCAGTTCACACACTCAGCATTGACCCCCCTGCCTGAGTTAGACAGGAAATGTGAACCGCCCGGGGCAGATATTTCACTATTGATTCCAGTTCACACACTCAGCATTGACCCCCCTGCCTGAGTTAGGCAGGAAATGTGAACCGCCCGGGGCAGATATTTCACTATTGATTCCAGTTCACACACTCAGCATTGATCCCCCTGCCTGAGTTAGACAGGAAATGTGAACCGCCCGGGGCAGATATTTCAGTATTGATTCCAGTTCACACACTCAGCATTGACCCCCCTGCCTGAGTTAGACAGGAAATGTGAACCGCCCGGGGCAGATATTTCACTATTGATTCCAGTTCACACACTCAGCATTGACCCCCCTGCCTGAGTTCGACAGGAAATGTGAACCGCCCGGTTCAGATATTTCTCTATTGATTCCAGTTCACACACTCAGCATTGACCCCCCTTCCTGAGTTAGACAGGAAATGTGAACTGCCCGGGGCAGATATTTCACTATTGAATCCAGTTCACACACTCAGCATTGACCCCCCTGCCTGAGTTAGACAGGAAATGTGAACGGCCCGGGGCAGATATTTCACTATTGATTCCAGTTCACACACTCAGCATTGACCCCCCTGCCTGAGTTAGACAGGAAATGTGAACCGCCTGGGCAGATATTTCAATATTGATTCCAGTTCACACACTCAGCATCGTTCCCCCTGCCTGAGTCAGACAGGAAATGTGAACCGTCCGGGGCAGATATTTCACTATTGATTCCAGTTCAAACACTCAGCATTGTCCCCCGCTGCCTGTTTTAGACAGGTAATGTGAA
Organism: Scyliorhinus torazame; assembly: GCF_047496885.1. Lineage (NCBI taxonomy): Eukaryota > Metazoa > Chordata > Chondrichthyes > Carcharhiniformes > Scyliorhinidae > Scyliorhinus > Scyliorhinus torazame. Next base: position 365,491,478 of record NC_092710.1, read on the forward strand.
CCGCCAGGGACAGATATTTCACTATTGATTCCAGTTCACACACTCAGCATTAACCCCCCTGCCTGAGTTGGACAGGAAATGTGAACCGCTCGGGGCAGATATTTCACTATTGAATCCAGTTCACACACTCAGCATCGATCCCCCTGCCTGAGTCAGACAGGAAATGTGAAACGCCCGGGGCAGATATTTCACTATTAATTCCAGTGCACACACTCAGCATTGTCCCCCCCCTGCCTGAGTGAGACAGGAAATGTGAACCGCCCGGCGCAGATATTTCACTATTGATTCCAGTTCACACACTCAGCATTGACCCGCTTGCATGAGTTAGACAGGAAATGTGAACCGCCCGGGGCAGAAATTTCAATATTGATTCCAGTTCACACACTCAGCATCGTTCCCCCTGCCTGAGTCAGACAGGAAATGTGAACCGCCCGGGGCAGATATTTCACTATTAATTCCAGTTCACACACTCAGCATTGTCCCCGCTGCCTGAGTTAGACAGGAAATGTGAACCGCCCGGGGCAGATATTTCACTATTGATTCCAGTTCACACACTAAGCATTGACCCCCCTGCCTGAGTTAGACAGGAAATGTGAACCGCCCGGGGCAGATATTTCACTGTTGATTCCAGTTCACACACTCAGCATTGACCCCTTGCCTGAGTTAGACAGGAAATGTGAACCGGCCGGGGCAGATATTTCACTATTGATTCCAGTTCACATACTCAGCATTGACCCCCCTGCCTGAGTTAGACTGGAAATGTGAACCGCCCGGGGCAGATATTTCACTATTGAATCCAGTTCACACACTCAGCATTGACCCCCCTGCCTGAGTTAGACAGGAAATGTGAACCGCCCGGGGCAGATATTTCACTATTGATTCCTGTTCACACACTCAGCATTGACCCCCCTGCCTGAGTTAGACAGGAAATGTGAACCGCCCGGGGCAGATATTTCACTATTGATTCCAGTTCACACACTCAGCATTGACCCCCCTGCCTGAGTTAGACAGGAAATGTGAACCGCCCGGGGCAGATATTTCACTATTGATTCCAGTTCACACACTCAGCATTGACACCCCTGCCTGAGTGAGACAGGAAATGTGAACCGCCCGGGGCAGATATTTCAGTATTGATTCCAGTTCACACACTCAGCATTGACCCCCCTGCCTGAGTTAGACAGGAAATGTGAACCGCACGGGGCAGATATTTCACTATTGATTCCAGTTCACACACTCAGCATTGACCCCCTGCCTGAGTTAGACAGGAAATGTGAACCGCCCGGGGCAGATATTTCACTATTGAATCCAGTTCACACACTCAGCATTGACCCCCTGCCTGAGTTAGAAAGGAAATGTGAACCGCCCGGGGCAGATATTTCACTATTGAATCCAGTTCACACACTCAGCATAGACCCCCGTGCCTGAGTTAGACAGGAAATGTGAACCGCCCGGGGCAGATATTTCACTATTGATTCCAGTTCACACACTCAGCATTGACCCCCTGCCTGAGTTAGACAGGAAATGTGAACCGCCCGGGGCAGATATTTCACTATTGATTCCAGTTCACACACTCAGCATTGATCCCCCTGCCTGAGTTAGACAGGAAATTTGAACCGCCCGGGGCAGATATTTCACTATTGATTCCAGTTCACACACTCAGCATTGACCCCCTGCCTGAGTTAGACAGGAAATGTGAACCGCCCGGGGCAGATATTTCACTATTGATTCCAGTTCACACACTCAGCATTGACCCCCCTGCCTGAGTTAGACAGGAAATGTGAACCGCCCAAGGCAGATATTTCACTATTGAATCCAGTTCACACACTCAGCATTGACCCCCCTGCCTGAGTTAGACAGGAAATGTGAACCGCCCGGGGCAGATATTTCACTATTGATTCCAGTTCACACACTCAGCATTGACCCCCCTGCCTGAGTTAGGCAGGAAATGTGAACCGCCCGGGGCAGATATTTCACTATTGATTCCAGTTCACACACTCAGCATTGATCCCCCTGCCTGAGTTAGACAGGAAATGTGAACCGCCCGGGGCAGATATTTCAGTATTGATTCCAGTTCACACACTCAGCATTGACCCCCCTGCCTGAGTTAGACAGGAAATGTGAACCGCCCGGGGCAGATATTTCACTATTGATTCCAGTTCACACACTCAGCATTGACCCCCCTGCCTGAGTTCGACAGGAAATGTGAACCGCCCGGTTCAGATATTTCTCTATTGATTCCAGTTCACACACTCAGCATTGACCCCCCTTCCTGAGTTAGACAGGAAATGTGAACTGCCCGGGGCAGATATTTCACTATTGAATCCAGTTCACACACTCAGCATTGACCCCCCTGCCTGAGTTAGACAGGAAATGTGAACGGCCCGGGGCAGATATTTCACTATTGATTCCAGTTCACACACTCAGCATTGACCCCCCTGCCTGAGTTAGACAGGAAATGTGAACCGCCTGGGCAGATATTTCAATATTGATTCCAGTTCACACACTCAGCATCGTTCCCCCTGCCTGAGTCAGACAGGAAATGTGAACCGTCCGGGGCAGATATTTCACTATTGATTCCAGTTCAAACACTCAGCATTGTCCCCCGCTGCCTGTTTTAGACAGGTAATGTGAACCGCCAGGGACAGATATTTCACTATTGATTCCAGTTCACACACTCAGCATTAACCCCCCTGCCTGAGTTGGACAGGAAATGTGAACCGCTCGGGGCAGATATTTCACTATTGAATCCAGTTCACACACTCAGCATCGATCCCCCTGCCTGAGTCAGACAGGAAATGTGAAACGCCCGGGGCAGATATTTCACTATTAATTCCAGTGCACACACTCAGCATTGTCCCCCCCCTGCCTGAGTGAGACAGGAAATGTGAACCGCCCGGCGCAGATATTTCACTATTGATTCCAGTTCACACACTCAGCATTGACCCGCTTGCCTGAGTTAGACAGGAAATGTGAACCGCCCGGGGCAGAAATTTCAATATTGATTCCAGTTCACACACTCAGCATCGTTCCCCCTGCCTGAGTCAGACAGGAAATGTGAACCGCCCGGGGCAGATATTTCACTATTAATTCCAGTTCACACACTCAGCATTGTCCCCGCTGCCTGAGTTAGACAGGAAATGTGAACCGCCCGGGGCAGATATTTCACTATTGATTCCAGTTCACACACTCAGCATTGACCCCCCTGCCTGAGTTAGACAGGAAATGTGAACCGCCCGGGGCAGATATTTCACTGTTGATTCCAGTTCACACACTCAGCATTGACCCCTTGCCTGAGTTAGACAGGAAATGTGAACCGGCCGGGGCAGATATTTCACTATTGATTCCAGTTCACATACTCAGCATTGACCCCCCTGCCTGAGTTAGACTGGAAATGTGAACCGCCCGGGGCAGATATTTCACTATTGAATCCAGTTCACACACTCAGCATTGACCCCCCTGCCTGAGTTAGACAGGAAATGTGAACCGCCCGGGGCAGATATTTCACTATTGATTCCTGTTCACACACTCAGCATTGACCCCCCTGCCTGAGTTAGACAGGAAATGTGAACCGCCCGGGGCAGATATTTCACTATTGATTCCAGTTCACACACTCAGCATTGACCCCCCTGCCTGAGTTAGACAGGAAATGTGAACCGCCCGGGGCAGATATTTCACTATTGATTCCAGTTCACACACTCAGCATTGACCCCCCTGCCTGAGTGAGACAGGAAATGTGAACCGCCCGGGGCAGATATTTCAGTATTGATTCCAGTTCACACACTCAGCATTGACCCCCCTGCCTGAGTTAGACAGGAAATGTGAACCGCACGGGGCAGATATTTCACTATTGATTCCAGTTCACACACTCAGCATTGACCACCATGCCTGAGTTAGACAGGAAATGTGAACCGCCCGGGGCAGATATTTCACTAGTGATTCCAGTTCACACACTCAGCATTGATCACCCTGTCTGAGTTAGACAGGAAATGTGAACCGCCCGGGGCAGATATTTCAATATTGATTCCAGTTCTCACTCTCAGCATTGACCCCCCTGCCTGAGTTCGACAGGAAATGTGAACCGCCCGGTTCAGATATTTCTCTATTGATTCCAGTTCACACACTCAGCATTGACCCCCCTGCCTGAGTTAGACAGGAAATGTGAACCGCCCGGGGCAGATATTCACTATTGAATCCAGTTCACACACTCAGCATTGACCCCCCTGCCTGAGTTAGACAGGAAATGTGAACCGCCCAGGGCAGATATTTCACTATTGATTCCAGTTCACACAGTCAGCATTGACCCCCCTGCCTGAGTTAGACAGGAAATGTTAACCGCCCAGGGCAGATATTTCACTATTGATTCCAGTTCACACACTCAGCATCGTTCCCCCTGCCTGAGTCAGACAGGAAATGTGAACCGCCCGGGGCAGATATTTCACTATTGATTCCAGTTCACACACTCTGCATTGACCCCCCTGCCTGAGTTAGACAGGAAATGTGAACCGCCCGGGGCAGATATTTCACTATTGATTCCAGTTCACACACTCAGCATTGATCACCCTGCCTGAGTTAGACAGGAAATGTGAACCGTCCGGGGCAGATATTTCACTATTGATTCCAGTTCACACACTCAGCATTGTCCCCCGCTGCCTGTTTTAGACAGGTAATGTGAACCGCCAGGGACAGATATTTCACTATTGATTCCAGTTCACACACTCAGCATTGACCCCCCTGCCTGAGTTGGACAGGAAATGTGAACCGCCAGGGGCAGATATTTCACTATTGAATCCAGTTCACACACTCAGCATCGTTCCCCCTGCCTGAGTCAGACAGGAAATGTGAACCGCCCGGGGCAGATATTTCACTATTAATTCCAGTTCACACACTCAGCATTGACCCCCCTGCCTGAGTTAGACAGGAAATGTGAACCACCCGGGGCAGATATTTCACTATTGATTGCAGTTCACACACTCAGCATTGACCCCCCTGCCTGAGTTAGACAGGAAATGTGAACCGCCCGGGGCAGAAATTTCAATATTGATTCCAGTTCACACACTCAGCATCGTTCCCCCTGCCTGAGTCAGACAGGAAATGTGAACCGCCCGGGGCAGATATTTCACTATTAATTCCAGTTCACACACTCAGCATTGTCCCCGCTGCCTGAGTTAGACAGGAAATGTGAACCGCCCGGGGCAGATATTTCACTATTGATTCCAGTTCACACACTCAGCATTGACCCCCCTGCCTGAGTTAGACAGGAAATGTGAACCGCCCGGGACAGATATTTCACTATTGATTCCAGTTCACACACTCAGCATTGTCCCCGCTGCCTGAGTTAGACAGGAAATGTGAACCGCCCGGGGCAGATATTTCACTATTGATTCCAGTTCACACACTCAGCATTGATCCCCCTGCCTGAGTTAGACAGGAAATGTGAACTGCCCGGGGCAGATATTTCACTATTGATTCCAGTTCACACACTCAGCATTGACCCGCCTGCCTGAGTTAGACAGGAAATGTGAACCGCCCGGGGCAGATATTTCACTATTGATTCCAGTTCACACACTCAGCATTGACCCCCTGCCTGAGTTAGACAGGAAATGTGAACCGCCCGGGGCAGATATTTCACTATTGATTCCAGTTCACACACTCAGCATTGACCCCCCTGCCTGAGTTAGACTGGAAATGTGAACCGCCCGGGGCAGATATTTCTCTATTGAATCCAGTTCACACACTCAGCATTGACCCCCCGCCTGAGTTAGACAGGAAATGTGAACCGCCCGGGGCAGATATTTCACTATTGATTCCAGTTCACACACTCAGCATTGGCCCCCCTGCCTGAGTTAGACAGGAAATGTGAACCGCACGGGGCAGATATTTCACTATTGATTCCTGTTCACACACTCAGCATTGATCCCCCTGCCTGAGTCGACAGGATATGTGAACCGCCCGGTTCAGATATTTCACTATTGATTCCAGTTCACACACTCTGCATTGACCACCCTGCCTGAGTTAGACAGGAAATGTGAACCGCCCGGGGCAGATATTTCATTATTGATTCCAGTTCACACACTCAGCATTGACCCCCTGCCTGAGTTAGACAGGAAATGTGAACCGGCCGGGGCAGATATTTCACTATTGATTCCAGTTCACATACTCAGCATTGACCCCCCTGCCTGAGTTAGACTGCAAATGTGAACCGCCCGGGGCAGATATTTCACTATTGAATCCAGTTCACACACCCAGCATTGATCCCCCTGCCTGAGTTCGACAGGAAATGTGAACCGCCCGGGGCAGATATTTCACTATTGATTCCAGTTCACACACTCAGCATTGACCCCCCTGCCTGTGTTAGACAGGAAATGTGAACCGCCCGGGGCAGATATTTCAATATTGATTCCAGTTCACACACTCAGCATTGACCCCCCTGCCTGAGTTAGACAGGAAATGTGAACCGCCCGGGGCAGATATTTCACTATTGATTCCAGTTCACACACTCAGCATTGACCCCCCTGCCTGAGTTAGACAGGAAATGTGATCCGCCCGGGGCAGATATTTCACTATTGATTCCAGTTCACACACTCAGCATTTATCCCCCTGGCTGAGTTAGACAGGAAATGTGAACCGCCCGGGGCAGATATTTCACTATTGATTCCAGTTCACACACTCAGCATTGATCACCCTGTCTGAGTTAGACAGGAAATTGAACCGCCCGGGGCAGACATTTCACTATTGATTCCAGTTCACACACTCAGCATTGATCCCCCTGCCTGAGTTAGACAGGAAATGTGAACCGCCCGGGGCAGATATTTCACTATTGAATCCAGTTCACACACTCAGCATTGACCCCCCTGCCTGAGTTAGGCATGAAATGTGAACCTCCCGGGGCAGATATTTCACTATTGATTCCAGTTCACACACTCAGCATTGATCCCCATGCCTGAGTTAGACAGGAAATGTGAACCGCCCGGGGCAGATATTTCACTATAGATTCCAGTTCACACACTCAGCATTGACCCCCCTGCCTGAGTTAGACAGGAAATGTGAACCGCCCGGGGCAGATATTTCACTATTGATTCCAGTTCACACACTCAGCATTGATCCCCCTGCCTGAGTTAGACAGGAAATGTGAACCGCCCCGGGCAGATATTTCACTATTGATTCCAGTTCACACACTCAGCATTGACCCCCCTGCCTGAGTTAGACAGGAAATGTGAACCGCCCGGGGCAGATATTTCACTATTGATTCCAGTTCACACACTCAGCATAGACCCCCGTGCCTGAGTTTGACAGGAAATGTGAACCGCCCGGGGCAGATATTTCACTATTGATTCCAGTTCACACACTCATCATTGACCCGCCTGCCTGAGTTAGACAGGAAATGTGATCCGCCCGGTTCAGACATTTCACTATTGATTCCAGTTCACACACTCTGCATTGACCCCCTGCCTGAGTTAGACAGGAAATGTGAACCGCCCGGGGCAGATATTTCACTATTGAATCCAGTTCACACACTCAGCATTGACCCCCCTGCCTGAGTTGGACAGGAAATGTGAACTGCCCGGGGCAGATATTTCACTATTGATTCCAGTTCACACACTCAGCATTGATCCCCATGCCTGAGTTAGACAGGAAATGTGAACCGCCCGGGGCAGATATTTCACTATTGATTCCAGTTCACACATTCAGCATTGACCCCCCTGCCTGAGTTAGACAGGAAATGTGAACCGCCCGGGGCAGATATTTCACTATTGATTCCAGTTCACACACTCAGCATTGACCCCCCTGCCTGAGTTAGACAGGAAATGGGAACCGCCCGGGGCAGATATTTCAATATTGATTCCAGTTCACACACTCAGCATTGACCCCCCTGCCTGAGTTAGACAGGAAATGTGAACCGCCCGGGGCAGATATTTCACTATTGATTCCAGTTCACACACTCAGCATTGATCCCCCTGCCTGAGTTAGACAGGAAATGTGAACCGCCCGGGGCAGATATTTCACTATTGATTCTAGTTCACACACTCAGCATTGATCCCCCTGCCTGAGTTAGACAGGAAATGTGAACCGCCCAAGGCAGATATTTCACTATTGAATCCAGTTCACACACTCAGCATTGACCCCCCTGCCTGAGTTAGACAGGAAATGTGAACCGCCCGGGGCAGATATTTCACTATTGATTCCAGTTCACACACTCAGCATTGACCCCCCTGCCTGAGTTAGGCAGGAAATGTGAACCGCCCGGGGCAGATATTTCACTATTGATTCCAGTTCACACACTCAGCATTGATCCCCCTGCCTGAGTTAGACAGGAAATGTGAACCGCCCGGGGCAGATATTTCAGTATTGATTCCAGTTCACACACTCAGCATTGACCCCCCTGCCTGAGTTAGACAGGAAATGTGAACCGCCCGGGGCAGATATTTCACTATTGATTCCAGTTCACACACTCAGCATTGACCCCCCTGCCTGAGTTCGACAGGAAATGTGAACCGCCCGGTTCAGATATTTCTCTATTGATTCCAGTTCACACACTCAGCATTGACCCCCCTTCCTGAGTTAGACAGGAAATGTGAACTGCCCGGGGCAGATATTTCACTATTGAATCCAGTTCACACACTCAGCATTGACCCCCCTGCCTGAGTTAGACAGGAAATGTGAACGGCCCGGGGCAGATATTTCACTATTGATTCCAGTTCACACACTCAGCATTGACCCCCCTGCCTGAGTTAGACAGGAAATGTGAACCGCCTGGGCAGATATTTCAATATTGATTCCAGTTCACACACTCAGCATCGTTCCCCCTGCCTGAGTCAGACAGGAAATGTGAACCGTCCGGGGCAGATATTTCACTATTGATTCCAGTTCAAACACTCAGCATTGTCCCCCGCTGCCTGTTTTAGACAGGTAATGTGAACCGCCAGGGACAGATATTTCACTATTGATTCCAGTTCACACACTCAGCATTAACCCCCCTGCCTGAGTTGGACAGGAAATGTGAACCGCTCGGGGCAGATATTTCACTATTGAATCCAGTTCACACACTCAGCATCGATCCCCCTGCCTGAGTCAGACAGGAAATGTGAAACGCCCGGGGCAGATATTTCACTATTAATTCCAGTGCACACACTCAGCATTGTCCCCCCCCTGCCTGAGTGAGACAGGAAATGTGAACCGCCCGGCGCAGATATTTCACTATTGATTCCAGTTCACACACTCAGCATTGACCCGCTTGCCTGAGTTAGACAGGAAATGTGAACCGCCCGGGGCAGAAATTTCAATATTGATTCCAGTTCACACACTCAGCATCGTTCCCCCTGCCTGAGTCAGACAGGAAATGTGAACCGCCCGGGGCAGATATTTCACTATTAATTCCAGTTCACACACTCAGCATTGTCCCCGCTGCCTGAGTTAGACAGGAAATGTGAACCGCCCGGGGCAGATATTTCACTATTGATTCCAGTTCACACACTCAGCATTGACCCCCCTGCCTGAGTTAGACAGGAAATGTGAACCGCCCGGGGCAGATATTTCACTGTTGATTCCAGTTCACACACTCAGCATTGACCCCTTGCCTGAGTTAGACAGGAAATGTGAACCGGCCGGGGCAGATATTTCACTATTGATTCCAGTTCACATACTCAGCATTGACCCCCCTGCCTGAGTTAGACTGGAAATGTGAACCGCCCGGGGCAGATATTTCACTATTGAATCCAGTTCACACACTCAGCATTGACCCCCCTGCCTGAGTTAGACAGGAAATGTGAACCGCCCGGGGCAGATATTTCACTATTGATTCCTGTTCACACACTCAGCATTGACCCCCCTGCCTGAGTTAGACAGGAAATGTGAACCGCCCGGGGCAGATATTTCACTATTGATTCCAGTTCACACACTCAGCATTGACCCCCCTGCCTGAGTTAGACAGGAAATGTGAACCGCCCGGGGCAGATATTTCACTATTGATTCCAGTTCACACACTCAGCATTGACCCCCCTGCCTGAGTGAGACAGGAAATGTGAACCGCCCGGGGCAGATATTTCAGTATTGATTCCAGTTCACACACTCAGCATTGACCCCCCTGCCTGAGTTAGACAGGAAATGTGAACCGCACGGGGCAGATATTTCACTATTGATTCCAGTTCACACACTCAGCATTGACCACCATGCCTGAGTTAGACAGGAAATGTGAACCGCCCGGGGCAGATATTTCACTAGTGATTCCAGTTCACACACTCAGCATTGATCACCCTGTCTGAGTTAGACAGGAAATGTGAACCGCCCGGGGCAGATATTTCAATATTGATTCCAGTTCACACTCTCAGCATTGACCCCCCTGCCTGAGTTCGACAGGAAATGTGAACCGCCCGGTTCAGATATTTCTCTATTGATTCCAGTTCACACACTCAGCATTGACCCCCCTGCCTGAGTTAGACAGGAAATGTGAACCGCCCGGGGCAGATATTCACTATTGAATCCAGTTCACACACTCAGCATTGACCCCCCTGCCTGAGTTAGACAGGAAATGTGAACCGCCCAGGGCAGATATTTCACTATTGATTCCAGTTCACACAGTCAGCATTGACCCCCCTGCCTGAGTTAGACAGGAAATGTTAACCGCCCAGGGCAGATATTTCACTATTGATTCCAGTTCACACACTCAGCATCGTTCCCCCTGCCTGAGTCAGACAGGAAATGTGAACCGCCCGGGGCAGATATTTCACTATTGATTCCAGTTCACACACTCTGCATTGACCCCCCTGCCTGAGTTAGACAGGAAATGTGAACCGCCCGGGGCAGATATTTCACTATTGATTCCAGTTCACACACTCAGCATTGATCACCCTGCCTGAGTTAGACAGGAAATGTGAACCGTCCGGGGCAGATATTTCACTATTGATTCCAGTTCACACACTCAGCATTGTCCCCCGCTGCCTGTTTTAGACAGGTAATGTGAACCGCCAGGGACAGATATTTCACTATTGATTCCAGTTCACACACTCAGCATTGACCCCCCTGCCTGAGTTGGACAGGAAATGTGAACCGCCAGGGGCAGATATTTCACTATTGAATCCAGTTCACACACTCAGCATCGTTCCCCCTGCCTGAGTCAGACAGGAAATGTGAACCGCCCGGGGCAGATATTTCACTATTAATTCCAGTTCACACACTCAGCATTGACCCCCCTGCCTGAGTTAGACAGGAAATGTGAACCACCCGGGGCAGATATTTCACTATTGATTGCAGTTCACACACTCAGCATTGACCCCCCTGCCTGAGTTAGACAGGAAATGTGAACCGCCCGGGGCAGAAATTTCAATATTGATTCCAGTTCACACACTCAGCATCGTTCCCCCTGCCTGAGTCAGACAGGAAATGTGAACCGCCCGGGGCAGATATTTCACTATTAATTCCAGTTCACACACTCAGCATTGTCCCCGCTGCCTGAGTTAGACAGGAAATGTGAACCGCCCGGGGCAGATATTTCACTATTGATTCCAGTTCACACACTCAGCATTGACCCCCCTGCCTGAGTTAGACAGGAAATGTGAACCGCCCGGGACAGATATTTCACTATTGATTCCAGTTCACACACTCAGCATTGTCCCCGCTGCCTGAGTTAGACAGGAAATGTGAACCGCCCGGGGCAGATATTTCACTATTGATTCCAGTTCACACACTCAGCATTGATCCCCCTGCCTGAGTTAGACAGGAAATGTGAACTGCCCGGGGCAGATATTTCACTATTGATTCCAGTTCACACACTCAGCATTGACCCGCCTGCCTGAGTTAGACAGGAAATGTGAACCGCCCGGGGCAGATATTTCACTATTGATTCCAGTTCACACACTCAGCATTGACCCCCTGCCTGAGTTAGACAGGAAATGTGAACCGCCCGGGGCAGATATTTCACTATTGATTCCAGTTCACACACTCAGCATTGACCCCCCTGCCTGAGTTAGACTGGAAATGTGAACCGCCCGGGGCAGATATTTCTCTATTGAATCCAGTTCACACACTCAGCATTGACCCCCCGCCTGAGTTAGACAGGAAATGTGAACCGCCCGGGGCAGATATTTCACTATTGATTCCAGTTCACACACTCAGCATTGGCCCCCCTGCCTGAGTTAGACAGGAAATGTGAACCGCACGGGGCAGATATTTCACTATTGATTCCTGTTCACACACTCAGCATTGATCCCCCTGCCTGAGTCGACAGGATATGTGAACCGCCCGGTTCAGATATTTCACTATTGATTCCAGTTCACACACTCTGCATTGACCACCCTGCCTGAGTTAGACAGGAAATGTGAACCGCCCGGGGCAGATATTTCATTATTGATTCCAGTTCACACACTCAGCATTGACCCCCTGCCTGAGTTAGACAGGAAATGTGAACCGGCCGGGGCAGATATTTCACTATTGATTCCAGTTCACATACTCAGCATTGACCCCCCTGCCTGAGTTAGACTGCAAATGTGAACCGCCCGGGGCAGATATTTCACTATTGAATCCAGTTCACACACCCAGCATTGATCCCCCTGCCTGAGTTCGACAGGAAATGTGAACCGCCCGGGGCAGATATTTCACTATTGATTCCAGTTCACACACTCAGCATTGACCCCCCTGCCTGTGTTAGACAGGAAATGTGAACCGCCCGGGGCAGATATTTCAATATTGATTCCAGTTCACACACTCAGCATTGACCCCCCTGCCTGAGTTAGACAGGAAATGTGAACCGCCCGGGGCAGATATTTCACTATTGATTCCAGTTCACACACTCAGCATTGACCCCCCTGCCTGAGTTAGACAGGAAATGTGATCCGCCCGGGGCAGATATTTCACTATTGATTCCAGTTCACACACTCAGCATTTATCCCCCTGGCTGAGTTAGACAGGAAATGTGAACCGCCCGGGGCAGATATTTCACTATTGATTCCAGTTCACACACTCAGCATTGATCACCCTGTCTGAGTTAGACAGGAAATTGAACCGCCCGGGGCAGACATTTCACTATTGATTCCAGTTCACACACTCAGCATTGATCCCCCTGCCTGAGTTAGACAGGAAATGTGAACCGCCCGGGGCAGATATTTCACTATTGAATCCAGTTCACACACTCAGCATTGACCCCCCTGCCTGAGTTAGGCATGAAATGTGAACCTCCCGGGGCAGATATTTCACTATTGATTCCAGTTCACACACTCAGCATTGATCCCCATGCCTGAGTTAGACAGGAAATGTGAACCGCCCGGGGCAGATATTTCACTATAGATTCCAGTTCACACACTCAGCATTGACCCCCCTGCCTGAGTTAGACAGGAAATGTGAACCGCCCGGGGCAGATATTTCACTATTGATTCCAGTTCACACACTCAGCATTGATCCCCCTGCCTGAGTTAGACAGGAAATGTGAACCGCCCCGGGCAGATATTTCACTATTGATTCCAGTTCACACACTCAGCATTGACCCCCCTGCCTGAGTTAGACAGGAAATGTGAACCGCCCGGGGCAGATATTTCACTATTGATTCCAGTTCACACACTCAGCATAGACCCCCGTGCCTGAGTTTGACAGGAAATGTGAACCGCCCGGGGCAGATATTTCACTATTGATTCCAGTTCACACACTCATCATTGACCCGCCTGCCTGAGTTAGACAGGAAATGTGATCTGCCCGGTTCAGACATTTCACTATTGATTCCAGTTCACACACTCTGCATTGACCCCCTGCCTGAGTTGGACAGGAAATGTGAACTGCCCGGGGCAGATATTTCACTATTGATTCCAGTTCACACACTCAGCATTGATCCCCATGCCTGAGTTAGACAGGAAATGTGAACCGCCCGGGGCAGATATTTCACTATTGATTCCAGTTCACACATTCAGCATTGACCCCCCTGCCTGAGTTAGACAGGAAATGTGAACCGCCCGGGGCAGATATTTCACTATTGATTCCAGTTCACACACTCAGCATTGACCCCCCTGCCTGAGTTAGACAGGAAATGGGAACCGCCCGGGGCAGATATTTCAATATTGATTCCAGTTCACACACTCAGCATTGACCCCCCTGCCTGAGTTAGACAGGAAATGTGAACCGCCCGGGGCAGATATTTCACTATTGATTCCAGTTCACACACTCAGCATTGATCCCCCTGCCTGAGTTAGACAGGAAATGTGAACCGCCCGGGGCAGATATTTCACTATTGATTCTAGTTCACACACTCAGCATTGATCCCCCTGCCTGAGTTAGACAGGAAATGTGAACCGCCCGGGGCAGATATTTCACTATTGATTCCAGTTCACACACTCAGCATTGACCCCCCTGCCTGAGTTAGACAGGAAATGTGAACCGCCCGGGGCAGATATTTCACTATTGATTCCAGTTCACACACTCATCATTGACCCGCCTGCCTGAGTTAGACAGGAAATGTGAACCGCCCGGGGCAGATATTTCACTATTGATTCCAGTTCACACACTCAGCATTGACCCCCCTGCCTGAGTTAGACAGGAAATGTGAACCGCCCGGGGCAGATATTTCACTATTGATTCCAGTTCACACACTCAGCATTGACCCCCCTGCCTGAGTTAGACAGGAAATGTGAACCGCCCGGGGCAGATATTTCACTATTGATTGTGGTTCACACACTCAGCATTGACCCCCCTGCCTGAGTTATACAGGAAATGTGAACCGCCCGGGGCAGATATTTCACTAATGATTCCAGTTCACACTCTCAGCATTGACCCCCCTGCCTGAGTTAGACAGGAAATGTGAACCGCCCGGGGCAGATATTTCACTATTGATTCCAGTTCACACACTCAGCATTGACCCCCTGCCTGAGTTAGACAGGAAATGTGAACCGCCCGGGGCAGATATTTCACTATTGATTCCAGTTCACACACTCAGCATTGATCCCCCTGCCTGAGTTAGACAGGAAATGTGAACCGCCCGGGGCAGATATTTCACTATTGAATCCAGTTCACACACTCAGCATTGACCCCCCTGCCTGAGTTAGGCATGAAATGTGAACCTCCCGGGGCAGATATTTCACTATTGATTCCAGTTCACACACTCAGCATTGATCCCCATGCCTGAGTTAGACAGGAAATGTGAACCGCCCGGGGCAGATATTTCACTATAGATTCCAGTTCACACACTCAGCATTGACCCCCCTGCCTGAGTTAGACAGGAAATGTGAACCGCCCGGGGCAGATATTTCACTATTGATTCCAGTTCACACACTCAGCATTGATCCCCCTGCCTGAGTTAGACAGGAAATGTGAACCGCCCCGGGCAGATATTTCACTATTGATTCCAGTTCACACACTCAGCATTGACCCCCCTGCCTGAGTTAGACAGGAAATGTGAACCGCCCGGGGCAGATATTTCACTATTGATTCCAGTTCACACACTCAGCATAGACCCCCGTGCCTGAGTTAGACAGGAAATGTGAACCGCCCGGGGCAGATATTTCACTATTGATTCCAGTTCACACACTCATCATTGACCCGCCTGCCTGAGTTAGACAGGAAATGTGATCCGCCCGGTTCAGATATTTCACTATTGATTCCAGTTCACACACTCTGCATTGACCCCCCTGCCTGAGTTAGACAGGAAATGTGAACCGCCCGGGGCAGATATTTCACTATTGAATCCAGTTCACACACTCAGCATTGACCCCCCTGCCTGAGTTGGACAGGAAATGTGAACTGCCCGGGGCAGATATTTCACTATTGATTCCAGTTCACACACTCAGCATTGATCCCCATGCCTGAGTTAGACAGGAAATGTGAACCGCCCGGGGCAGATATTTCACTATTGATTCCAGTTCACACATTCAGCATTGACCCCCCTGCCTGAGTTAGACAGGAAATGTGAACCGCCCGGGGCAGATATTTCACTATTGATTCCAGTTCACACACTCAGCATTGATCCCCCTGCCTGAGTTAGACAGGAAATGTGAACCGCCCGGGGCAGATATTTCACTATTGATTCTAGTTCACACACTCAGCATTGATCCCCCTGCCTGAGTTAGACAGGAAATGTGAACCGCCCGGGGCAGATATTTCACTATTGATTCCAGTTCACACACTCAGCATTGACCCCCCTGCCTGAGTTAGACAGGAAATGTGACTCGCCCGGGGCAGATATTTCACTATTGATTCCAGTTCACACACTCAGCATTGACCCCCTGCCTGAGTTAGACAGGAAATGTGAACCGCCCGGGGCAGATATTTCACAATTGAATCCAGTTCACACACTCAGCATAGACCCCCGTGCCTGAGTTAGACAGGAAATGTGAACCGCCCGGGGCAGATATTTCACTATTGATTCCAGTTCACACACTCATCATTGACCCGCCTGCCTGAGTTAGACAGGAAATGTGAACCGCACGGGGCAGATATTTCACTATTGATTCCAGTTCACACACTCAGCATTGACCCCCCTGCCTGAGTTAGACAGGAAATGTGAACCGCCCGGGGCAGATATTTCACTATTGATTCCAGTTCACACACTCAGCATTGACCCCCCTGCCTGAGTTAGACAGGAAATGTGAACCGCCCGGGGCAGATATTTCACTATTGATTCCAGTTCACACACTCAGCATTGACCCCCCTGCCTGAGTTAGACAGGAAATGTGAACCGCCCGGGGCAGATATTTCACTATTGATTGTGGTTCACACACTCAGCATTGACCCCCCTGCCTGAGTTATACAGGAAATGTGAACCGCCCGGGGCAGATATTTCACTAATGATTCCAGTTCACACACTCAGCATTGATCCCCCTGCCTGAGTTAGACAGGAAATGTGAACCGCCCGGGGCAGATATTTCACTATTGATTCCAGTTCACACACTCAGCATTGACCCCCCTGCCTGAGTTAGACAGGAAATGTGAACCGCCCGGGGCAGATATTTCTCTATTGATTCCAGTTCACACACTCAGCATTGACCCGCCTGCCTGAGGTAGACAGGAAATGTGTACCGCCAGGGGCAGATATTTCACTATTGATTCCAGTTCACACACTCAGCATAGACCCCGCTGCCTGAGTTAGACAGGAAATGTGAACCGCCCGGGGCTGATATTTCACTATTGATTCCAGTTCACACACTCAGCATTGACCCGTCTGCCTGAGTTAGACAGGAAATGTGAACCGCCCTGGGCAGATATTTCACTATTGATTCCAGTTCACACACTCAGCATTGACCCCCCTGCCTGAGTTAGGCAGGAAATGTGAACCGCCCGGGGCAGATATTTCACTATTGATTCCAGTTCACACACTCAGCATTGACCCCCCTGCCTGAGTTAGACAGGAAATGTGAACCGCCCGGGGCAGATATTTCACTATTAATTCCAGTTCACACACTCAGCATTGATCCCCCTGCCTGAGTTAGACAGGAAATGTGAACCGCCCGGGGCAGTTATTTCACTATTAATTCCAGTTCACACACTCAGCATTGACCCCCCTGCCTGAGTGAGACAGGAAATGTGAACCGCCCGGGGCAGATATTTCACTATTGATTCCAGTTCACACACTCAGCATCGTTCCCCCTGCCTGAGTCAGACAGGAAATGTGAACCGCCCGGGGCAGATATTTCAATATTGATTCCAGTTCACACACTCTGCATTGACCCCCCTGCCTGAGTCAGACAGGAAATGTGAACCGCCCGGGGCAGATATTTCACTATTAATTCCAGTTCACACACTCAGCATTGTCCCCGCTGCCTGAGTTAGACAGGAAATGTGAACCGCCCGGGGCAGATATTTCACTATTGATTCCAGGTCACACACTCAGCATTGACCCCCCTGCCTGAGTCAGACAGGAAATGTGAACCGCCCGGGGCAGATATTTCACTATTGATTCCAGTTCACACACTCAGCATTGACCCCCCTGCCTGAGTTAGACAGAAAATGTGAACCGCCCGGGGCAGATATTTCACTATTGATTCCAGTTCACACACTCAGCATTGACCCCCCTGCCTGAGTTAGACAGGAAATGTGAACCGCCCGGGGCAGATATTTCAATATTGATTCCAGTTCACACACTCTGCATTGATCCCCCTGCCTGAGTTAGACAGGAAATGTGAACCGCCCGGGGCAGATATTTCACTATTGATTCTAGTTCACACACTCAGCATTGATCCCCCTGCCTGAGTTAGACAGGAAATGTGAACCGCCCGGGGCAGATATTTCACTCTTGATTCCAGTTCACACACTCAGCATTGACCCCCCTGCCTGAGTTAGACAGGAAATGTGAACCGCACGGGGCAGATATTTCACTATTGATTCCAGTTCACACACTCAGCATTGACCCCCTGCCTGAGTTAGACAGGAAATGTGAACCGCCCGGGGCAGATATTTCACTATTGAATCCAGTTCACACACTCAGCATTGACCCCCTGCCTGAGTTAGACAGGAAATGTGAACCGCCCGGGGCAGATATTTCACTATTAATTCCAGTTCACACACTCAGCATTGATCCCCCTGCCTGAGTTAGACAGGAAATGTGAACCGCCCGGGGCATATATTTCACTATTTATTCCAGTTCACACACTCAGCATTAACCCCCCTGCCTGAGTTAGGCATGAAATGTGAACCTCCCGGGGCAGATATTTCACTATTGATTCCAGTTCACACACTCAGCATTGATCCCCATACCTGAGTTAGACAGGAAATGTGAACCGCCCGGGGCAGATATTTCACTATTGATTCCAGTTCACACACTCAGCATTGACCCCCCTGCCTGAGTTAGACAGGAAATGTGAACCGCCCGGGGCAGATATTTCACTATTGATTCCAGTTCACACACTCAGCATTGATCCCCCTGCCTGAGTTAGACAGGAAATGTGAACCGCCCGGGGCAGATATTTCACTATTGATTCCAGTTCACACACTCAGCATTGACCCCCCTGCCTGAGTTAGACAGGAAATGTGAACCGCCCGGGGCAGATATTTCACTATTGATTCCAGTTCATACACTCAGCATAGACCCCCGTGCCTGAGTTAGACAGGAAATGTGAACCGCCCGGGGCAGATATTTCACTATTGATTCCAGTTCACACACTCATCATTGACCCGCCTGCCTGAGTTAGACAGGAAATGTGATCCGCCCGGTTCAGATATTTCACTATTGATTCCAGTTCACACACTCAGCATTGACCCGTCTGCCTGAGTTAGACAGGAAATGTGAACCGCCCTGGGCAGATATTTCACTATTGATTCCAGTTCACACACTCAGCATTGACCCCCCTGCCTGAGTTAGGCAGGAAATGTGAACCGCCCGGGGCAGATATTTCACTATTGATTCCAGTTCACACACTCAGCATTGACCCCCCTGCCTGAGTTAGACAGGAAATGTGAACCGCCCGGGGCAGATATTTCACTATTAATTCCAGTTCACACACTCAGCATTGATCCCCCTGCCTGAGTTAGACAGGAAATGTGAACCGCCCGGGGCAGTTATTTCACTATTAATTCCAGTTCACACACTCAGCATTGACCCCCCTGCCTGAGTGAGACAGGAAATGTGAACCGCCCGGGGCAGATATTTCACTATTGATTCCAGTTCACACACTCAGCATCGTTCCCCCTGCCTGAGTCAGACAGGAAATGTGAACCGCCCGGGGCAGATATTTCAATATTGATTCCAGTTCACACACTCTGCATTGACCCCCCTGCCTGAGTCAGACAGGAAATGTGAACCGCCCGGGGCAGATATTTCACTATTAATTCCAGTTCACACACTCAGCATTGTCCCCGCTGCCTGAGTTAGACAGGAAATGTGAACCGCCCGGGGCAGATATTTCACTATTGATTCCAGGTCACACACTCAGCATTGACCCCCCTGCCTGAGTCAGACAGGAAATGTGAACCGCCCGGGGCAGATATTTCACTATTGATTCCAGTTCACACACTCAGCATTGACCCCCCTGCCTGAGTTAGACAGAAAATGTGAACCGCCCGGGGCAGATATTTCACTATTGATTCCAGTTCACACACTCAGCATTGACCCCCCTGCCTGAGTTAGACAGGAAATGTGAACCGCCCGGGGCAGATATTTCAATATTGATTCCAGTTCACACACTCTGCATTGATCCCCCTGCCTGAGTTAGACAGGAAATGTGAACCGCCCGGGGCAGATATTTCACTATTGATTCTAGTTCACACACTCAGCATTGATCCCCCTGCCTGAGTTAGACAGGAAATGTGAACCGCCCGGGGCAGATATTTCACTATTGATTCCAGTTCACACACTCAGCATTGACCCCCCTGCCTGAGTTAGACAGGAAATGTGAACCGCACGGGGCAGATATTTCACTATTGATTCCAGTTCACACACTCAGCATTGACCCCCTGCCTGAGTTAGACAGGAAATGTGAACCGCCCGGGGCAGATATTTCACTATTGAATCCAGTTCACACACTCAGCATTGACCCCCTGCCTGAGTTAGACAGGAAATGTGAACCGCCCGGGGCAGATATTTCACTATTAATTCCAGTTCACACACTCAGCATTGATCCCCCTGCCTGAGTTAGACAGGAAATGTGAACCGCCCGGGGCAGATATTTCGCTATTGATTCCAGTTCACACACTCAGCATTGACCCCCCTGCCTGAGTTAGGCATGAAATGTGAACCTCCCGGGGCAGATATTTCACTATTGATTCCAGTTCACACACTCAGCATTGATCCCCATACCTTGAGTTAGACAGGAAATGTGAACCGCCCGGGGCAGATATTTCACTATTGATTCCAGTTCACACACTCAGCATTGACCCCCCTGCCTGAGGTAGACAGGAAATGTGAACCGCCCGGGGCAGATATTTCACTATTGATTCCAGTTCACACACTCAGCATTGATCCCCCTGCCTGAGTTAGACAGGAAATGTGAACCGCCCGGGGCAGATATTTCACTATTGATTCCAGTTCACACACTCAGCATTGACCCCCCTGCCTGAGTTAGACAGGAAATGTGAACCGCCCGGGGCAGATATTTCACTATTGATTCCAGTTCATACACTCAGCATAGACCCCCGTGCCTGAGTTAGACAGGAAATGTGAACCGCCCGGGGCAGATATTTCACTATTGATTCCAGTTCACACACTCATCATTGACCCGCCTGCCTGAGTTAGACAGGAAATGTGATCCGCCCGGTTCAGATATTTCACTATTGATTCCAGTTCACACACTCTGCATTGACCCCCCTGCCTGAGTTAGACAGGAAATGTGAACCGCCCGGGGCAGATATTTCACTATTGAATCCAGTTCACACACTCAGCATTGACCCCCCTGCCTGAGTTGGACAGGAAATGTGAACTGCCCGGGGCAGATATTTCACTATTGATTCCAGTTCACACACTCAGCATTGATCCCCATGCCTGAGTTAGACAGGAAATGTGAACCGCACGGGGCAGATATTTCACTATTGATTCCAGTTCACACACTCAGCATTGATCCCCCTGCCTGAGTTAGACAGGAAATGTGAACCGCCCGGGGCAGATATTTCACTATTGATTCCAGTTCACACATTCAGCATTGACCCCCCTGCCTGAGTTAGACAGGAAATGTGAACCGCCCGGGGCAGATATTTCACTATTGATTCCAGTTCACACACTCAGCATTGACCCCCCTGCCTGAGTTAGACAGGAAATGTGAACCGCCCGGGGCAGATATTTCAATATTGATTCCAGTTCACACACTCAGCATTGATCCCCCTGCCTGAGTTAGACAGGAAATGTGAACCGCCCGGGGCAGATATTTCACTATTGATTCTAGTTCACACACTCAGCATTGATCCCCCTGCCTGAGTTAGACAGGAAATGTGAACCGCCCGGGGCAGATATTTCACTATTGATTCCAGTTCACACACTCAGCATTGACCCCCCTGCCTGAGTTAGACAGGAAATGTGAACCGCACGGGGCAGATATTTCACTATTGATTCCAGTTCACACACTCAGCATTGACCCCCTGCCTGAGTTAGACAGGAAATGTGAACCGCCCGGGGCAGATATTTCACAATTGAATCCAGTTCACACACTCAGCATAGACCCCCGTGCCTGAGTTAGACAGGAAATGTGAACCGCCCGGGGCAGATATTTCACTATTGATTCCAGTTCACACACTCATCATTGACCCGCCTGCCTGAGTTAGACAGGAAATGTGAACCGCACGGGGCAGATATTTCACTATTGATTCCAGTTCACACACTCAGCATTGACCCCCCTGCCTGAGTTAGACAGGAAATGTGAACCGCCCGGGGCAGATATTTCACTATTGATTCCAGTTCACACACTCAGCATTGACCCCCCTGCCTGAGTTAGACAGGAAATGTGAACCGCCCGGGGCAGATATTTCACTATTGATTCCAGTTCACACACTCAGCATTGACCCCCCTGCCTGAGTTAGACTGGAAATGTGAACCGCCCGGGGCAGATATTTCACTATTGATTGTGGTTCACACACTCAGCATTGACCCCCCTGCCTGAGTTATACAGGAAATGTGAACCGCCCGGGGCAGATATTTCACTAATGATTCCAGTTCACACTCTCAGCATTGACCCCCCTGCCTGAGTTAGACAGGAAATGTGAACCGCCCGGGGCAGATATTTCACTATTGATTCCAGTTCAAACACTCAGCATTGACCCCCTGCCTGAGTTAGACAGGAAATGTGAACCGCCCGGGGCAGATATTTCACTATTGATTCCAGTTCACACACTCAGCATTGACCCCCCTGCCTGAGTTAGACAGGAAATGTGAACCGCCCGGGGCAGATATTTCACTATTGATTCCAGTTCACACACTCAGCATTGACCCGCCTGCCTGAGGTAGACAGGAAATGTGTACCGCCAGGGGCAGATATTTCACTATTGATTCCAGTTCACACACTCAGCATAGACCCCGCTGCCTGAGTTAGACAGGAAATGTGAACCGCCCGGGGCAGATATTTCACTATTGATTCCAGTTCACACACTCAGCATTGACCCGTCTGCCTGAGTTAGACAGGAAATGTGAACCGCCCGGGGCAGATATTTCACTATTGATTCCAGTTCACACACTCAGCATTGACCCCCCTGCCTGAGTTAGGCAGGAAATGTGAACCGCCCGGGGCAGATATTTCACTATTGATTCCAGTTCACACACTCAGCATTGACCCCCTGCCTGAGTTAGACAGGAAATGTGAACCGCCCGGGGCAGATATTTCACTATTGATTCCAGTTCACACACTCAGCATTGACCCCCCTGCCTGAGTTAGACAGGAAATGTGAACCGCCCGGGGCAGATATTTCACTATTAATTCCAGTTCACACACTCAGCATTGATCCCCCTGCCTGAGTTAGACAGGAAATGTGAACCGCCCGGGGCAATTATTTCACTATTAATTCCAGTTCACACACTCAGCATTGACCCCCCTGCCTGAGTGAGAC
The DNA here is from genome assembly GCF_047496885.1 of Scyliorhinus torazame. NCBI lineage: Eukaryota > Metazoa > Chordata > Chondrichthyes > Carcharhiniformes > Scyliorhinidae > Scyliorhinus > Scyliorhinus torazame. The sequence continues at coordinate 365,514,905 of NC_092710.1, forward strand.
AGGAAATGTGAACCGCCCGGGGCAGATATTTCACTATTGATTCCAGTTCACACACTCAGCATTGTTCCCCCTTCCTGAGTCAGACAGGAAATGTGAACCGCCCGGGGCAGATATTTCACTATTAATTCCAGTTCACACACTCAGCATTGTCCCCGCTGCCTGAGTTAGACAGGAAATGTGAACCGCCCGGGGCAGATATTTCACTATTGATTCCAGGTCACACACTCAGCATTGACCCCCCTGCCTGAGTCAGACAGGAAATGTGAACCGCCTGGGGCAGATATTTCACTATTGATTCCAGTTCACACACTCAGCATTGACCCGCCTGCCTGAGTTAGACAGGAAATGTGAACCGCCCGGGGCAGATATTTCACTATTGATTCCAGTTCACACATTCAGCATTGACCCCCCTGCCTGAGTTAGACAGGAAATGTGAACCGCCCGGGGCAGATATTTCAATATTGATTCCAGTTCACACACTCTGCATTGATCCCCCTGCCTGAGTTAGACAGGAAATGTGAACCGCCCGGGGCAGATATTTCACTATTGATTCTAGTTCACACACTCAGCATTGATCCCCCTGCCTGAGTTAGACAGGAAATGTGAACCGCCCGGGGCAGATATTTCACTATTGATTCCAGTTCACACACTCAGCATTGACCCCCCTGCCTGAGTTAGACAGGAAATGTGAACCGCACGGGGCAGATATTTCACTATTGATTCCAGTTCACACACTCAGCATTGACCCCCTGCCTGAGTTAGACAGGAAATGTGAACCGCCTGGGGCAGATATTTCACTATTGAATCCAGTTCACACACTCAGCATTGACCCCCTGCCTGAGTTAGACAGGAAATGTGAACCGCCCGGGGCAGATATTTCACTATTAATTCCAGTTCACACACTCAGCATTGATCCCCCTGCCTGAGTTAGACAGGAAATGTGAACCGCACGGGGCAGATATTTCATTATTGATTCCAGTTCACACACTCAGCATTGACCCCCCTGCCTGAGTTAGACAGGAAATGTGAACCGCCCGGGGCAGATATTTCACTATTGATTCCAGTTCACACACTCAGCATTGACCCCCCTGCCTGAGTTAGACAGGAAATGTGAACCGCCCGGGGCAGATATTTCACTATTGAAACCAGTTCACACACTCAGCATTGACCCCCCCTCCCTGAGTTATACAGGAAATGTGAACCGCCCGGGGCAGATATTTCACTATTGATTCCAGTTCACACACTCAGCATTGACCCCCCTGCCTGAGTTAGACAGGAAATGTGAACCGCCCAGGGCAGATATTTCAATATTGATTCCAGTTCACACACTCAGCATCGTTCCCCCTGCCTGAGACAGACAGGAAATGTGACCGCCCGGGGCAGATATTTCACTATTGATTCCTGTTCACACACTCTGCATTGACCCCCCTGCCTGAGTTAGACAGGAAATGTGAACCGTCTGGGGCAGATATTTCACTATTGATTCCAGTTCACACACTCAGCATTGTCCCCCGCTGCCTGTTTTAGACAGGTAATGTGAACCGCCCGGGGCAGATATTTCACTATTGATTCCAGTTCACACACTCAGCATTGACTCCCTGCCTGAGTTAGACAGGAAATGTGAACCGCCCGGGGCAGATATTTCAGTATTGATTCCAGTTCACACACTCAGCATTGACCTCCCTGCCTGAGTTAGACAGGAAATGTGAACCGTCTGGGGCAGATATTTCACTATTGATTCCAGTTCACACACTCAGCATTGTGCCCCGCTGCCTGTTTTAGACAGGTAAAGTGAACCGAAAGGGACAGATATTTCACTATTGATTCCAGTTCACACACTCAGCATTGACCCCCCTGCCTGAGTTGGACAGGAAATGTGTACCGTCTGGGGCAGATATTTCACTATTGATTCCAGTTCACACACTCAGCATTGACCCGCCTGCCTGAGTTAGACAGGAAATGTCAACCGCCCGGGGCAGATATTTCACTATTGATTCCAGTTCACACACTCAGCATTGACCCCCTGCCTGAGTTAGACAGGAAATGTGAACCGCCCGGGGCAGATATTTCACTATTGATTCCAGTTCAAATACTCAGCATTGACCCCCCTGCCTGAGTTTGACTGGAAATGTGAACCGCCCGGGGCAGATATTTCACTAGTGAATCCAGTTCACACACTCAGCATTGACCCCCCTGCCTGAGTTAGACAGGAAATGTGAGCCGCCCGGGGCAGATATTTCACTATTGATTCCACACACTCAGCATTAACCCCCCTGCCTGAGTAAGACAGGAAATGTGAACCGCCCGGGGCAGATATTTCACTATTGATTCCTGTTCACACACTCAGCATTGACCCCCCTGCCTGAGTTAGACAGGAAATGTGAACCGCCCGGGGCAGATATTTCAATATTGATTCCAGTTCACACACTCAGCATTGACCCCTCTGCCTGAGTTAGACAGGAAACGTGAACCGCCTGGGGCAGATATTTCACTATTGATTCCAGTTGACACACTCAGCATTGATCCCCCTGCCTGAGTTAGACAGGAAATGTGAACCGCCCGGGGCAGATATTTCACTATTGATTCCAGTTCACACACTCAGCATTGATCACCCTGTCTGAGTTAGACAGGACATTGAATCGCCCGGGGCAGATATTTCACTATTGATTCCAGTTCACACACTCAGCATTGACCCCCCTGCCTGAGTCGACAGGATCCGTGAACCGCCCGGTTCAGATATTTCACTATTGATTCCAGTTCACACACTCTGCATTGACCCCCCTGCCTGAGTTAGACAGGAAATGTGAACCGCCTGGGGCAGATATTTCACTATTTATTCCAGTTCACACACTCAGCATTGACCCCCCTGCCTGAGTTAGACAGGAAATGTGAACCTCCCGGGGCAGATATTTCACTATTGATTCCAGTTCACACACTCAGCATTGATCCCCCTGCCTGAGTTAGACAGGAAATGTGAACCGCCCGGGGCAGATATTTCACTATTGATTCCAGTTCACACACTCAGCATTGACCCCCCTGCCTGAGTTAGACAGGAAATGTGAACCGCCCGGGGCAGATATTTCACTATTGCTTCCAGTTCACACACTCAGCATTGACCCCCCTGCCTGAGTTAGACAGGAAATGTGAACCGCCCGGGGCAGATATTTCAATATTGATTCCAGTTCACACACTCAGCATTGATCCCCCTGCCTGAGTTAGACAGGAAATGTGAACCGTCCGGAGCAGATATTTCACTATTGATTCCAGTTCACACACTCAGCATTGTCCCCCCATGCATGAGTTAGACAGGTAATGTGAACCGCCCGGGACAGATATTTCACTATTGATTCCAGTTCACACACTCAGCATTAACCCCCCTGCCTGAGTTAGACAGGAAATGTGAACCGCCCGCTGCAGATATTTCACTATTGATTCTAGTTCACACACTCAGCATTGTCCCCGCTGCCTGAGTTAGACAGGAAATGTGAACCGCCCGGGGCAGATATTTCACTATTGATTCCAGTTCACACACTCAGAATTGAACCCCCTGCCTGAGTTAGACAGGAAATGTGAACCGCACGGGGCAGATATTTCACTATTAATTCCAGTTCACACACTCAGCATTGACCCCCTGCCTGAGTTAGACAGGAAATGTGAACCGCCCGGGGCAGATATTTCACTATTGATTCCAGTTCACACACTCAGCATTGATCCCCCTGCCTGAGTTAGGCAGGAAATGTGAACCGCCCGGGGCAGATATTTCACTATTGAATCCAGTTCACACACTCAGCATAGACCCCTCTGCCTGAGTTAGACAGGAAATGTGAACCGCCCGGGGCAGATATTTCACTATTGATTCCAGTTCACACACTCAGCATTGACACGCCTGCCTGAGTTAGACAGGAAATGTGAACCGCCCGGGGCAGATATTTCACTATTGATTCCAGTTCACACACTCAGCATTGACCCCCCTGCCTGAGTTAGGCAGGAAATGTGAACCGCCCGGGGCAGATATTTCACTATTGATTCCAGTTCACACACTCAGCATTGATCCCCCTGCCTGAGTTAGACAGGAAATGTGAACCGCCCGGGGCAGATATTTCACTATTGAATCCAGTTCACACACTCAGCATTGACCCCCCTGCCTGCGTTAGACAGGAAATGTGAACCGCCCGGGGCAGATATTTCAGTATTGATTCCAGTTCACACACTCAGCATTGACCCCCCTGCCTGAGTTAGACAGGAAATGTGAACCGCCCGGGGCAGATATTTCAGTATTGATTCCAGTTCACACACTCAGCATTGACCACCCTGCCTGAGTTAGACAGGAAATGTGAACCGCCCGGGGCAGATATTTCAATATTGATTCCAGTTCACACACTCAGCATTGATCACCCTGTCTGAGTTAGATAGGAAATGTGAACCGCCCGGGGCAGATATTTCACTATTGATTCCAGTTCACACACTCAGCATTGACCCCCCTGCCTGAGTTAGACAGGAAATGTGAACCGCCCGGGGCAGATATTTCACTATTGATTCCAGTTCACACACTCAGCATTGATCCCCCTGCCTGAGTTAGACAGGAAATGTGAACCGCACGGGGCAGATATTTCACTATTGATTCCAGTTCACACACTCAGCATTGACCCCCCTGCCTGAGTTAGACAGGAAATGTGAACCGCACGGGGCAGATATTTCACTATTGATTCCAGTTCACACACTCAGCATTGACCCCCATGCCTGAGTTAGACAGGAAATGTGAACCGCCCGGGGCAGATATTTCACGATTGATTCCAGTTCACACACTCAGCATTGATCACCCTGTCTGAGTTAGACAGGAAATGTGAACCGCCCGGGGCAGATATTTCACTATTGATTCCAGTTCACACACTCAGCATTGACCCCACTGCCTGAGTTCGACAGGAAATGTGAACCGCCAGGTTCAGATATTTCACTATTGATTCCAATTCACACGCTCAGCATTGACCCCCCTGCCTGAGTTAGACAGGAAATGTGAACCGCCCGGGGCAGACATTTCACTATTGAATCCAGTTCACACACTCAGCATTGACCCCCCTGCCTGAGTTAGACAGGAAATGTGAACCGCCCGGGGCAGATATTTCACTATTGATTCCAGTTCACACACTCAGCATTGATCCCCTTGCCTGAGTTAGACAGGAAATGTGAACCGCCCGGGGAAGATATTTCACTATTTATTCCAGTTCACACACTCAGCATTGACCCCCCTGCCTGAGTTAGACAGGAAATGTGAACCGCCCAGGGCAGATCTTTCACTATTGATTCCAGTTCACACACTCTGTTTTGACCCCCCTGCCTGAGTTAGACAGGAAATTTGAACCGCCCGCGGCAGATATTTCACTATTGATTCCAGTTCACACACTCAGCATTGATCCCCCTGCCTGAGTTAGGCAGGAAATGTGAACCGTCCGGGGCAGATATTTCACTATTGATTCCAGTTCACACATTCAGCATTGACCCCCCTGCCTGAGTTAAACAGGAAATGTGAACCGCCCGGGGCAGAAATTTCAATATTGATTCCAGTTCACACACTCAGCATCGTTCCCCCTGCCTGAGTCAGACAGGAAATGTGAACCGCCCGGGGCAGATATTTCACTATTAATTCCAGTTCACACACTCAGCATTGTCCCCGCTGCCTGAGTTAGACAGGAAATGTGAACCGCCCGGGGCAGATATTTCAGTATTGATTCCAGTTCACACACTCAGCATTGACCCCCCTGCCTGAGTTAGACAGGAAATGTGAACCGCACGGGGCAGATATTTCACTATTGATTCCAGTTCACACACTCAGCATTCACCCCCATGCCTGAGTTAGACAGGCAATGTGAACCGCCCGGGCAGATATTTCACTATTGATTACAGTTCACACACTCAGCATTGATCACCCTGTCTGAGTTAGACAGGAAATGTGAACCGCCCGGGGCAGATATTTCACTATTGATTCCAGTTCACACACTCAGCATTGACCCCCCTGCCTGAGTTCGACAGGAAATGCGAACCGCCCGGTTCAGATATTTCACTATTGATTCCAGTTCACACACTCAGCATTGACCCCCCTGCCTGAGTTAGACAGGAAATGTGAACCGCCCGGGGCAGATATTTCACTATTGAATCCAGTTCACACACTCAGCATTGACCCCCCTGCCTGAGTTAGACAGGAAATGTGAACCGCCCGGGGCAGATATTTCACTATTGATTCCAGTTCACACACTCAGCATTGATCCCCTTGCCTGAGTTAGACAGGAAATGTGAACCGCCCGGGGCAGATATTTCACTATTTATTCCAGTTCACACACTCAGCATTGACTCCCCTGCCTGAGTTAGACAGGAAATGTGAACCGCCCAGGGCAGATATTTCAATATTGATTCCAGTTCACACACTCAGCATCGTTCCCCCTGCCTGAGTCAGACAGGAAATGTGAACCGCCCGGGGCAGATATTTCACTATTGATTCCAGTTCGGACACTCTGCATTGACCCCCCTGCCTGAGTTAGACAGGAAATGTGAACCGCCCGGGGCAGATATTTCACTATTGATTCCAGTTCACACACTCAGCATTGATCCCCTTGCCTGAGTTAGACAGGAAATGTGAACCGTCCGGGGCAGATATTTCACTATTGAATCCAGTTCACACACTCAGCATTGTCCCCCCCCGCCTGAGTTAGACAGGTAATGTGACCCGCCAGGGACAGATATTTCACTATTGATTCCAGTTCACACACTCAGCATTAACCCCCCTGCCTGAATTGGACAGGAAATGTGAACCGCCCGGGGCAGATATTTCACTATTGAATCCAGTTCACACACTCAGCATTGACCCCCCTGCCTGAGTTGGACAGGAAATGTGAACCGCCCGGGGCAGATATTTCAATATTGATTCCAGTTCACACACTCAGCATCGTTCCCCCTGCCTGAGTCAGACAGGAAATGTGAACCGCCCAGGGCAGATATTTCACTATTGATTCCAGTTCACACACTCTGTATTGACCCCCCTGCCTGAGTTAGACAGGAAATGTGAACCGCCCGGGGCAGATATTTCACTATTGATTCCAGTTCACAAACTCAGCATTGATCCCCCTGCCTGAGTTAGACATGAAATGTGAACCGTCCGGGGCAGATATTTCATTATTGATTCCAGTTCACACACTCAGCATTGTCCCCCCCTTCCTGAGTGAGACAGGTAATGTGAACCGCCCGGGGCAGATATTTCACTATTAATTCCAGTTCACACACTCAGCATTGTCCCCGCTGCCTGGGTTAGACAGGAAATGTGAACCGCCCGGGGCAGATATTTCAGTATTGATTCCAGTTCACACACTCAGCATTGACACCCCTGCCTGAGTTAGACAGGAAATGTGAACCGCCCGGCGCAGATATTTCACTGTTGATTCCAGTTCACACACTCAGCATTGACCCGCCTGCCTGAGTTAGTCAGGAAATGTGAACCTCCCGGGGGAGATATTTCACTATTGATTCCAGTTCACACACTCAGCATTGACCCCCTGCCTGAGTTAGACAGGAAATGTGAACTGCCTGGGGCAGATATTTCACTATTGATTCCAGTTCACGCACTCAGCATTGACCCCCCTGCCTGAGTTAGACTGGAAATGTGAACCGCCCGGGGCAGATATTTCACTATTGAATCCAGTTCACACACTCAGCATTGACCCCCCTGCCTGAGTTAGACAGGAAATGTGAACCGCCCGGGGCAGATATTTCACTATTGATTCCTGTTCACACACTCAGCATTGACCCCCCTGCCTGAGTTAGACAGGAAATGTGAACCGCCCGGGGCAGATATTTCAATATTGATTCCAGTTCACACACTCAGCATTGACCCCCCTGCCTGAGTTAGACAGGAAATGTGAACCGCCCGGGGCAGATATTTCACTATTGATTCCAGTTCACACACTCAGCATTGACCCCCCTGCCTGAGTTAGACAGGAAATGTGAACCGCCCGGGGCAGATATTTCACTATTGATTCCAGTTCACACACTCAGCATTGACCCCCCTGCCTGAGCTAGACAGGAAATGTGAACCGCCCGGGACAGATATTTCACTATTGATTCCAGTTCACACAGTCAGCATTGATCACCCTGTCTGAGTTAGACAGGAAATTGAACCGCGCGGGGCAGATATTTCACTATTGATTCCAGTTCACACACTCAGCATTGACCCCCCTGCCTGAGTTCGACAGGATATGTGAACTGCCCGGTTCAGATATTTCACTATTGATTCCAGTTCACACACTCAGCATCGTTCCCCCTGCCTGAGTCAGACAGGAAATGTGAACCACCTGGCAGATATTTCACTATTGATTCCAGTTCACACACTCAGCATCGTTCCCCCTGCCTGAGTCAGACAGGAAATGTGAACCGCCCGGGGCAGATATTTCACTATTGATTCCAGTTCGGACACTCTGCATTGTCCCCCCTGCCTGAGTAAGACAGGAAATGTGAACCTCCAGGGGCAGATATTTCAATATTGATTCCAGTTCACACACTCAGCATTGAACCCCCTGCCTGAGTTAGACAGGAAATGTGAACCGCCCGGGGCAGATATTTCACTATTGATTCCAGTTCACACACTCAGCATTGACCCCCCTGCCTGAGTTAGACAGGAAATGTGAACCGCCCGGTGCAGATATTTCACTGTTGATTCCAGTTCACACACTCAGCATTGACCCCCCCTGCCTGAGTTCGACAGGAAATGTGAACCGCCCGGTTCAGATATTTCACTATTGATTCCAGTTCACACACTCAGCATTGACCCCCCTGCCTGAGTTAGACAGGAAATGTGAACCGCCTGGGGCAGATATTTCACTATTGATTCCAGTTCACACACTCAGCATTGACCCCCCTGCCTGAGTTAGACCGGAAATGTGAACCGCCCGGGGCGGATATTTCACTATTGAATCCAGTTCACACACTCAGCATCGTTCCCCCTGCCTGAGTCAGACAGGAAATGTGAACCGCCCGGGGCAGATATTTCACTATTGATTCCAGTTCACACACTCTGCATTGACCCCCCTGCCTGAGTTAGACAGGAAATGTGAACCGCCCGGGGCAGATATTTCACTATTGATTCCAGTTCACACACTCAGCATTGATCCCCCTGCCTGAGTTAGACAGGAAATGTGAACCGTCCGGGGCAGATATTTCACTATTGATTCCAGTTCACACACTCAGCATTGACCCCCCTGCCTGAGTTAGACAGAAAATGTGAACCGCCCGGGGCAGATATTTCAATATTGATTCCAGTTCACACACTCAGCATTGACCCCCCTGCCTGAGTTAGACAGAAAATGTGAACCGCCCGGGGCAGATATTTCAATATTGATTCCAGTTCACACACTCAGCATTGACCCCCCTGCCTGAGTTAGACAGAAAATGTGAACCGCCCGGGGCAGATATTTCACTATTGATTCCAGTTCACACACTCAGCATTGACCCCCCTGCCTGAGTTAGACAGGAAATGTGAACCGCCCGGGGCAGATATTTCACTAATGATCCCAGTTCACACACTCAGCATTGACCCCCCTGCCTGAGTTAGACAGGAAATGTGAACCGCCCGGGGCAGATATTTCACTATTGATTCCAGTTCACACACTCAGCATTGACCCCCCTGCCTGAGTTAGACAGGAAATGTGAACCGCCCGGGGCAGATATTTCACTATTGATTCCAGTTCACACACTCAGCATTGACCCCCCTGCCTGAGTTAGACAGGAAATGTGAACCGCCCGGGGCAGATATTTCACTATTGATTCCAGTTCACACACTCAGCATTGTCCCATCTGCCTGAGTTAGACAGGAAATGTGAACCGCCCGGGACAGATATTTCACTATTGATTCCAGTTCACACACTCAGCATTGACCCCCCTGCCTGAGTTAGACAGGAAATGTGAACCGCACGGGGCAGATATTTCACTATTGATTCCAGTTCACACACTCAGCATTGACCCCCCTGCCTGAGTTACACAGGAAATGTGAACCGACCGGGGCAGATATTTCACAATTGATTCCAGTTCACAAACTCAGCATTGATCACCCTGTCTGAGTTAGACAGGAAATGTGAACCGCCCGGGGCAGATATTTCACTATTGAATCCAGTTCACACACTCAGCATTGACCCCCCCTGCCTGAGTTAGACAGGAAATGTGAAATGCCCGGTGCAGATATTTCACTATTGTTTCCAGTTCACACACTCAGCATTGACCCCCCTGCCTGAGTCAGACAGAAAATGTGAACCGCCCGGGGCAGATATTTCACTATTGATTCAAGTTCACACACTCTGCATTGACCCCCCTGCCTGAGTTAGACAGGAAATGTGAACCGCCCGGGGCAGATATTTCACTATTGATTCCAGTTCACACACTCTGCATTGACCCCCCTGCCTGAGTTAGACAGGAAATGTGAACCGCCAGGGGCAGATATTTCACTATTGTTTCCAGTTCACACACTCAGCATTGATCCCCCTGCCTGAGTTAGTCAGGAAATGTGAACAGCCCGGGGCAGATCTTTCACTATTGATTCCAGTTCACACACTCAGCATCGTTCCCCCTGCCTGAGTCAGACAGGAAATGTGAACCGCCCGGGGCAGATATTTCACTATTGATTCCAGTTCACACACTCAGCATTGACCCCCCTGCCTGAGTTAGACAGGAAATGTGAACCACCCGGGGCAGATATTTCACTATTGATTCCAGTTCACACACTCAGCATTGATCCCCCTGCCTGAGTTAGACAGGAAATGTGAACCGCCCGGGGCAGATATTTCACTATTGATTCCAGTTCACACACTCAGCATTGACCCCCCTGCCTGAGTTAGACAGGAAATGTGAACCGCCCGGTGCAGATATTTCACTATTGATTCCAGTTCACACACTCAGCATTGACCCCCCCTGCCTGAGTTCGACAGGAAATGTGAACCGCCCGGTTCAGATATTTCACTATTGATTCCAGTTCACACACTCAGCATTGACCCCCCTGCCTGAGTTAGACAGGAAATGTGAACCGCCCGGGGCGGATATTTCACTATTGAATCCAGTTCACACACTCAGCATTGACCCCCCTGCCTGAGTTAGACAGGAAATGTGAACCGCCCGGGTGAGATATTTCACTATTGATTCCAGTTCACACACTCAGCATTGACCCCCCTGCCTGAGTTAGACAGGAAATGTGAACCGCCCAGGGCAGATATTTCAATATTGATTCCAGTTCACACACTCAGCATTGACCCCCCTGCCTGAGTGAGACAGGAAATGTGAACCGCCCGGTGCAGATATTTCACTATTGATTCCAGTTCACACACTCAGCATTGACCCCCCCTGCCTGAGTTCGACAGGAAATGTGAACCGCCCGGTTCAGATATTTCACTATTGATTCCAGTTCACACACTCAGCATTGACCCCCCTGCCTGAGTTAGACAGGAAATGTGAACCGCCCGGGGCGGATATTTCACTATTGAATCCAGTTCACACACTCAGCATTGACCCCCCTGCCTGAGTGAGACAGGAAATGTGAACCGCCCGGGTGAGATATTTCACTATTGATTCCAGTTCACACACTCAGCATTGACCCCCCTGCCTGAGTTAGACAGGAAATGTGAACCGCCCGGGGCAGATATTTCACTGTTGATTCCAGTTCACACACTCAGCATCGTTCCCCCTGCCTGAGTCAGACAGGAAATGTGAACCGCCCGGGGCAGATATTTCACTATTGATTCCAGTTCACACACTCTGCATTGACCCCCCTGCCTGAGTTAGACAGGAAATGTGAACCGCCCGGTGCAGATATTTCACTATTGATTCCAGTTCACACACTCAGCATTGACCCCCCTGCCTGAGTTAGACAGGAAATGTGAACCGCCCGGGGCGGATATTTCACTATTGAATCCAGTTCACACACACAGCATTGACCCCCCTGCCTGAGTTAGACAGGAAATGTGAACCGCCCGGTGCAGATATTTCACTATTGATTCCAGTTCACACACTCAGCATTGACCCCCCTGCCTGAGTTAGACAGGAAATGTGAACCGCCCGGGGCGGATATTTCACTATTGAATCCAGTTCACACACACAGCATTGACCCCCCTGCCTGAGTTAGACAGGAAATGTGAACCGCCCGGGTGAGATATTTCACTATTGAATCCAGTTCACACACACAGCATTGACCCCCCTGCCTGAGTTAGACAGGAAATGTGAACCGCCCAGGGCAGATATTTCAATATTGATTCCAGTTCACACACTCAGCATCGTTCCCCTTGCCTGAGACAGACAGGAAATGTGAACCGCCCGGGGCAGATATTTCACTATTGATTCCAGTTCACACACTCTGCATTGACCCCCCGCCTGAGTTAGACAGGAAATGTGAACCGCCCGGGGCAGATATTTCACTATTGATTCCAGTTCACACACTCAGCATTGACCCCCCTGCCTGAGTTAGACAGGAAATGTGAACCGCCCGGGACAGATATTTCACTATTGATTCCAGTTCACACACTCAGCATTGACCCCCCTGCCTGAGTTAGACAGGAAATGTGAACCGCACGGGGCAGATATTTCACTATTGATTCCAGTTCACACACTCAGCATTGACCCCCCTGCCTGAGTTAGACAGGAAATGTGAACCGCCCGGGGCAGATATTTCACTATTGATTCCAGTTCACACAGTCAGCATTGACCCCCCTGCCAGAGTTAGACAGGAAATGTGAACCGCCCGGGGCAGATATTTCACTATTGATTCCAGTTCACACACTCAGCATTAACCCCCCTGCCTGAGTTAGACAGGAAATGTGAACCGCACGGGGCAGATATTTCACTATTGATTCCAGTTCACACACTCAGCATTAACCCCCCTGCCTGAGTTAGACAGGAAATGTGAACCGCACGGGGCAGATATTTCACTATTGATTCCAGTTCACAAACTCAGCATTGACCCCCCTGCCTGAGTTATGTAGTAAATGTGAACCGCCCGGGTCAGATCTTTCACTATTGATTGCAGTTCACACACTCAGCATTGACCCCCCTGCTTGAGTAAGACAGGAAATGTGAACCTCCAGGGGCAGATATTTCAATATTGATTCCAGTTCACACACTCAGCATTGAACCCCCTGCCTGAGTTAGACAGGAAATGTGAACCGCACGGGGCAGATATTTCACTATTGATTCCAGTTCACACACTCAGCATTGTCCCCCCTGCCTGAGATAGACAGGAAATGTGAACCGCCCAGGGCAGATATTTCACTATTGATTCCAGTTCACACACTCAGCATTGACCCCCCTGCCTGAGTTAGACAGGAAATGTGAACCGCCCGGGGCAGATATTTCACTATTGATTCCAGTTCACACACTCAGCATTGACTCCCCCTGCCTGAGTTAGACAGGAAATGTGAACCGCACGGGGCAGATATTTCACTATTGATTCCAGTTCACACACTCAGCATTGACCCCCCTGCCTGAGTTCGACAGGAAATGTGAACCGCCCGGTTCAGATATTTCACTATTGATTCCAGTTCACACACTCAGCATTGACCCCCCTGCCTGAGTTAGACAGGAAATGTGAACCGCCCGGGGCGGATATTTCACTATTGAATCCAGTTCACACACACAGCATTGACCCCCCTGCCTGAGTTAGACAGGAAATGTGAACCGCCCGGGTGAGATATTTCACTATTGATTCCAGTTCACACACTCAGCATTGACCCCCCTGCCTGAGTTAGACAGGAAATGTGAACCGCCCAGGGCAGATATTTCAATATTGATTCCAGTTCACACACTCAGCATCGTTCCCCCTGCCTGAGTCAGAGAGGAAATGTGAACCGCCCGGGGCAGATATTTCACTATTGATTCCAGTTCACACACTCTGCATTGACCCCCCTGCCTGAGTTAGACAGGAAATGTGAACCGCCCGGTGCAGATATTTCACTATTGATTCCAGGTCACACACTCAGCATTGACCCCCCTGCCTGAGTTAGACAGGAAATGTGAACCGCACGGGGCGGATATTTCACTATTGAATCCAGTTCACACACACAGCATTGACCCCCCTGCCTGAGTTAGACAGGAAATGTGAACCGCCCGGGGCGGATATTTCACTATTGAATCCAGTTCACACACACAGCATTGACCCCCCTGCCTGAGTTAGACAGGAAATGTGAACCGCCCGGTGCAGATATTTCACTATTGATTCCAGTTCACACACTCAGCATTGACCCCCCTGCCTGAGTTAGACAGGAAATGTGAACCGCCCGGGGCGGATATTTCACTATTGAATCCAGTTCACACACACAGCATTGACCCCCCTGCCTGAGTTAGACAGGAAATGTGAACCGCCCGGGTGAGATATTTCACTATTGAATCCAGTTCACACACACAGCATTGACCCCCCTGCCTGAGTTAGACAGGAAATGTGAACCGCCCAGGGCAGATATTTCAATATTGATTCCAGTTCACACACTCAGCATCGTTCCCCCTGCCTGAGTCAGACAGGAAATGTGAACCGCCCGGGGCAGATATTTCACTATTGATTCCAGTTCACACACTCAGCATTGACCCCCCGCCTGAGTTAGACAGGAAATGTGAACCGCCCGGGGCAGATATTTCACTATTGATTCCAGTTCACACACTCAGCATTGTCCCCCCCCTGCCTGAGTTAGACAGGTAATGAGAACCGCCAGGGACAGATATTTCACTATTGATTCCAGTTCACACACTCAGCATTGACCCCCCTGCCTGAGTTAGACAGGAAATGTGAACCGCCGGGGGCAGATATTTCACTATTGATTCCAGTTCACACACACAGCATTGACCCCCCTGCCTGAGTTAGACAGGAAATGGGAACCACCCGGGGCAGATATTTCACTATTGATTCCAGTTCACACACTCAGCATTGACCCCCCTGCCTGAGTTAGACAGGAAATGTGAACCGCCCGGGACAGATATTTCACTATTGATTCCAGTTCACACACTCAGCATCGACCCCCCTGCCTGAGTTATATAGTAAATGTGAACCGCCCGGGTCAGATCTTTCACTATTGATTCCAGTTCACACACTCAGCATTGACCCCCCTGCCTGAGTAAGACAGGAAATGTGAACCTCCAGGGGCAGATATTTCAATATTGATTCCAGTTCACACACTCAGCATTGAACCCCCTGCCTGAGTTAGACAGGAAAGGTGAACCGCACGGGGCAGATATTTCACTATTGATTCCACTTCACACACTCAGCATTGACCCCCCTGCCTCAGTTAGACAGGAAATGTGAACCGCCCGGTGCAGATATTTCACTATTGATTCCAGTTCACACACTCAGCATTGACCCCCCCTGCCTGAGTTCGACAGGAAATGTGAACCGCCCGGTTCAGATATTTCACTATTGATTCCAGTTCACACACTCAGCATTGACCCCCCTGCCTGAGTTAGACAGGAAATGTGAACCGCCCGGGGCGGATATTTCACTATTGAATCCAGTTCACACACACAGCATTGACCCCCCTGCCTGAGTTAGACAGGAGATGTGAACCGCCCGGGTGAGATATTTCACTATTGATTCCAGTTCACACACTCAGCATTGACCCCCCTGCCTGAGTAAGACAGGAAATGTGAACCTCCAGGGGCAGATATTTCAATATTGATTCCAGTTCACACACTCAGCATTGAACCCCCTGCCTGAGTTAGACAGGAAAGGTGAACCGCACGGGGCAGATATTTCACTATTGATTCCACTTCACACACTCAGCATTGACCCCCCTGCCTCAGTTAGACAGGAAATGTGAACCGCCCGGTGCAGATATTTCACTATTGATTCCAGTTCACACACTCAGCATTGACCCCCCCTGCCTGAGTTCGACAGGAAATGTGAACCGCCCGGTTCAGATATTTCACTATTGATTCCAGTTCACACACTCAGCATTGACCCCCCTGCCTGAGTTAGACAGGAAATGTGAACCGCCCGGGGCGGATATTTCACTATTGAATCCAGTTCACACACACAGCATTGACCCCCCTGCCTGAGTTAGACAGGAAATGTGAACCGCCCGGGTGAGATATTTCACTATTGATTCCAGTTCACACACTCAGCATTGACCCCCCTGCCTGTGTTAGACAGGAAATGTGAACCGCCCAGGGCAGATATTTCAATATTGATTCCAGTTCACACACTCAGCATTGATCCCCCTGCCTGAGTTAGACAGGAAATGTGAACCGCCCGGGGCAGATATTTCACTATTGATTCCAGTTCACACACTCTGCATTGACACCCCTGCCTGAGTTAGACAGGAAATGTGAACCGCCCGGTGCAGATATTTCACTATTGATTCCAGTTCACACACTCAGCATTGACCCCCCTGCCTGAGTTAGACAGGAAATGTGAACCGCCCGGGGCAGATATTTCACTATTGAATCCAGTTCACACACTCAGCACTGACCCCCCTGCCTGAGTTAGACAGGAAATGTGAACCGCCCGGGGCAGATATTTCAATATTGATTCCAGTTCACACACTCAGCATTGACCCCCCTGCCTGAGTTAGACAGGAAATGTGAACCGCCCGGGGCGGATATTTCACTATTGAATCCAGTTCACACACACAGCATTAACCCCCCTGCCTGAGTTAGACAGGAAATGTGAACCGCCCGGGTGAGATATTTCACTATTGAATCCAGTTCACACACACAGCATTGACCCCCCTGCCTGAGTTAGACAGGAAATGTGAACCGCCCAGGGCAGATATTTCAATATTGAATCCAGTTCACACACTCAGCATCGTTCCCCCTGCCTGAGTCAGACAGGAAATGTGAACCGCCCGGGTCAGATATTTCACTAGTGATTCGAGTTCACACACTCTGCATTGACCCCCCGCCTGAGTTAGACAGGAAATGTGAACCGCCCGGGGCAGATATTTCACTATTGATTCCAGTTCACACACTCAGCATTGTCCCCCCCCTGCCTGAGTTAGACAGGTAATGAGAACCGCCAGGGACAGATATTTCACTATTGATTCCAGTTCACACACTCAGCATTGACCCCCCTGCCTGAGTTAGACAGGAAATGTGAACCGCCCGGGGCAGATATTTCACTATTGATTCCAGTTCACACACACAGCATTGACCCCCCTGCCTGAGTTAGACAGGAAATGGGAACCACCCGGGGCAGATATTTCACTATTGATTCCAGTTCACACACTCAGCATTGACCCCCCTGCCTGAGTTAGACAGGAAATGTGAACCGCCCGGGACAGATATTTCACTTTTGATTCCAGTTCACACACTCAGCATTGACCCCCCTGCCTGAGTTAGACAGGAAATGTGATCCGCCCGGGACAGATATTTCACTATTGATTCCAGTTCACACACTCAGCATTGACCCCCCTGCCTGAGTTAGACAGGAAATGTGAACCGCACGGGGCAGATATTTCACTATTGATTCCAGTTCACACACTCAGCATTGACCCCCCTGCCTGAGTTAGACAGGAAATGTGAACCGCCCGGGGCAGATATTTCACTATTGATTCCAGTTCACACAGTCAGCATTGACCCCCCCTGCCTGAGTTAGACAGGAAATGTGAACCGCCCGGGGCAGATATTTCACTATTGATTCCAGTTCACACACTCAGCATTGACCCCCCTGCCTGAGTTAGACAGGAATTGTGAACCGCCCGGGGCAGATATTTCACTATTGATTCCAGTTCACAAACTCAGCATTGACCCCCCTGCCTGAGTTATATAGTAAATGTGAACCGCTCGGGTCAGATCTTTCACTATTGATTCCAGTTCACACACTCAGCATTGACCCCCCTGCCTGAGTTATATAGTAAATGTGAACCGCCCGGGTCAGATCTTTCACTTTTGATTCCAGTTCACACACTCAGCATTGACCCCCCTGCCTGAGTTAGACAGGAAATGTGAACCGCCCGGGGCAGATATTTCACTATTGAATCCAGTTCACACACTCAGCATTGACCCCCCCTGCCTGAGTTAGACAGGAAATGTGAAATGCCCGGTGCAGATATTTTACTTTTGTTTCCAGTTCACACACTCAGCATTGACCCCCCCTGCCTGAGTCAGACAGAAAATGTGAACCGCCCGGGGCAGATATTTCACTATTGATTCCAGTTCACACACTCTGCATTGACCCCCCTGCCTGAGTTAGACAGGAAATGTGAACCGCCCGGGGCAGATATTTCACTATTGATTCCAGTTCACACACTCTGCATTGACCCCCCTGCCTGAGTTAGACAGGAAATGTGAACCGCCAGGGGCAGATATTTCACTATTGATTCCAGTTCACACACTCAGCATTGATCCCCCTGCCTGAGTTAGACAGGTAATGTGAACCGTCCGGGGCAGATATTTCACTATTGATTCCAGTTCACACACTCAGCATTGTCCACCCCTGCCTGAGTTAGACACGTAATGTGAACCGCCAGGGACAGATATTTCACTATTGATTCCAGTTCACACACTCAGCATTGACCCCCCTGCCTGAGTTAGACAGGAAATGTGAACCGCCCGGGGCAGATATTTCACTATTGATTCCAGTTCACACAGTCAGCATTGATCCCCATGCCTGAGTTAGACAGGAAATGTGAACCGCCTGGGGCAGATATTTCACTATTGATTCCAGTTCACATACTCAGCATTGTCCCCCCTGCCTGAGTTAGACAGGAAATGTGAACCGCCCGGGGCAGATATTTCACTATTGATTCCAGTTCACACACTCAGCATTGACCCCCCTGCCTGAGTTAGACAGGAAATGTGAACCGCCCGGGGCAGATATTTCACTATTGATTCCAGTTCACACACTCAGCATTGGCCCCCCTGCCTGAGTTAGACAGAAAATTGAACCGCCCGGGGCAGATATTTCACTATTGATTCCAGTTCACACACTCAGCATTGACCCCCCTGCCTGAGTTAGACAGGAAATGTGAACCACCTGGCAGATATTTCACTATTGATTCCAGTTCACACACTCAGCATTGATCCCCCTGCCTGAGTTAGACAGGAAATGTGAACCGCCCGGGTGAGATATTTCACTATTGATTCCAGTTCACAGACTCAGCATTGATCCCCCTGCCTGAGTTAGACAGGAAATGTGAACCGCCCGGGTGAGATATTTCACTATTGATTCCAGTTCACACACTCAGCATTGTCCCCCCTGCCTGAGTTAGACAGGAAATGTGAACCGCCCGGGACAGATATTTCACTATTGATTCCAGTTCTCACACTCAGCATTGACCCCCCTGCCTGAGTTAGACAGGAAATGTGAACCGCCCGGGGCAGATATTTCACTATTGATTCCAGTTCACACACTCAGCATTGACCCCCGTGCCTGAGTTAGACAGGAAATGTGAACCGCACGGGGCAGATATTTCACTATTGATTCCAGTTCACACACTCAGCATTGACCCCCCTGCCTGAGTTAGACAGGAAATGTGAACCGCCCGGTGCAGATATTTCACTATTGATTCCAGTTCACACACTCAGCATTGACCCCCCCTGCCTGAGTTCGACAGGAAATGTGAACCGCCCGGTTCAGATATTTCACTATTGATTCCAGTTCACACACTCAGCATTGACCCCCCTGCCTGAGTTAGACAGGAAATGTGAACCGCCCGGGGTGGATATTTCACTATTGAATCCAGTTCACACACACAGCATTGACCCCCCTGCCTGAGTTAGACAGGAAATGTGAACCGCCCGGGTGAGATATTTCACTATTGATTCCAGTTCACACACACAGCATTGACCCCCCTGCCTGAGTTAGACAGGAAATGTGAACCGCCCAGGGCAGATATTTCAATATTGATTCCAGTTCACACACTCAGCATCGTTCCCCCTGCCTGAGTCAGACAGGAAATGTGAACCGCCCGGGGCAGATATTTCACTATTGATTCCAGTTCACACACTCTGCATTGACCCCCCTGCCTGAGTTAGACAGGAAATGTGAACCGCCCGGTGCAGATATTTCACTATTGATTCCAGTTCACACACTCAGCATTGACCCCGCCTGCCTGAGATCGACAGGAAATGTGAACCGCCCGGTTCAGATATTTCACTATTGATTCCAGTTCACACACTCAGCATTGACCCCCCCTGCCTGAGTTAGACAGGAAATGTGAACCGCCCGGGGCAGATATTTCACTATTGATTCCAGTTCACACATTCAGCATTGACCCCCCTGCCTGAGTTAGACAGGAAATGTGAACCGCCCGGGGCGGATATTTCACTATTGAATCCAGTTCACACACACAGCATTGACCCCCCTGCCTGAGTTAGACAGGAAATGTGAACCGCCCGGGTGAGATATTTCACTATTGATTCCAGTTCACACACTCAGCATTGACCCCCCTGCCTGAGTTAGACAGGAAATGTGAACCGCCCGGGTGAGATATTTCACTATTGATTCCAGTTCACACACTCAGCATTGACCCCCCTGCCTGAGTTAGACAGGAAATGTGGACCGCACGGGGCAGATATTTCAATATTGATTCCAGTTCACACACTCAGCATCGTTCCCCCTGCCTGAGTCAGACAGGAAATGTGAACCGCCCGGGGCAGATATTTCACTATTGATTCCAGTTCACACACTCTGCATTGACCCCCCTGCCTGAGTTAGACAGGAAATGTGAACCGCCCGGGGCAGATATTTCACTATTGATTCCAGTTCACACAGTCAGCATTGACCCCCCTGCCTGAGTTAGACAGGAAATGTGAACCGCCCGGGGCAGATATTTCACTATTGATTCCAGTTCACACACTCAGCATTGTCCCCCCTGCCTGAGTTAGACAGGAAATGGGAACCACCCGGGGCAGATATTTCACTATTGATTCCAGTTCACACACTCAGCATTGACCCCCCTGCCTGAGTTAGACAGGAAATGTGAACCGCCCGGGGCAGATATTTCACTATTGATTCCAGTTCACACACTCAGCATTGACCCCCTGCCTGAGTTAGACAGGAAATGTGAACCTCCTGGGGCAGATATTTCACTATTGATTCCAGTTCACACACTCAGCATTGGCCCCCCTGCCTGAGTTAGACTGGAAATATGAACCGCAGAGGGACAGAGATTTCACTATTGATTCCAGTTCACACGCTCAGCATTGACCCCCCTGCCTGAGTTAGACAGGAAATGTGAACCGCCCGGGGCAGATATTTCACTATTGATTCCAGTTCACACACTCAGCATTGACCCCCCTGCCTGAGTTAGACAGGAAATGTGAACCGCCCGGGGCAGATATTTCACTCTTGATTCCAGTTCACACATTCAGCATTGACCCCCCTGCCTGAGTTAGACAGGAAATGTGAACCGCCCGGGGCAGATATTTCACTATTGATTGTGGTTCACACACTCAGCATTGACCACCCTGCCTGAGTTAGACTGGAAATGTGAACCGCCCGGGGCAGATATTTCACTATTGATTCCAGTTCACACACTCAGCATTGACCCCCCTGCCTGAGTTAGACAGGAAATGTGAACCGCCCGGGGCAGATATTTCACTCTTGATTCCAGTTCACACATTCAGCATTGACCCCCCTGCCTGAGTTAGACAGGAAATGTGAACCGCCCGGGGCAGATATTTCACTATTGATTCCAGTTCACACATTCAGCATTGACCCCCCTGCCTGAGTTATACAGGAAATGTGAACCGCCCGGGGCAGATATTTCACTATTGATTCCAGTTCACACACTCAGCATTGACCACCCTGCCTGAGTTAGACAGGAAATGTGAACCGCCCGGGGCAGATATTTCACTATTGATTCCAGTTCACACACTCAGCATTGACCCCCCTGCCTGAGTTAGACAGAAAATGTGAACCGCCCGGGGCAGATATTTCACTATTGATTCCAGTTCACACACTCAGCATTGACCCCCCCTGCCTGAGTTAGACAGGAAATGTGAACCGCCCGGTGCAGATATTTCACTATTGATTCCAGTTCACACACTCAGCATTGACCTCCCTGCCTGAGTTAGACAGGAAATGTGAACCGCCCGGGGCAGATATTTCACTATTGATTCCAGTTCACACACTCAGCATTAACCCCCCTGCCTGAGTTAGACAGGAAATGTGAACCGCCCGGGGCAGATATTTCACTATTGATTCCAGTTCACACACTCAGCATTGGCCCCCCTGCCTGAGTTAGACTGGAAATATGAACCGCCTGGGACAGATATTTCACTATTGATTCCAGTTCACACACTCAGCATTGACCCCCCTGCCTGAGTTAGACAGGAAATGTGAACCGCCCGGGGCAGATATTTCACTATTGATTCCAGTTCACACACTCAGCATTGACCCCCCTGCCTGAGTTAGACAGGAAATGTGAACCGCCCGGGGCAGATATTTCACTATTGATTCCAGTTCACACACTGAGCATTGACCCCCCTGCCTGAGTTAGACAGGAAATGTGAACCGCCCGGGGCAGATATTTCACTATTGATTCCAGTTCACACACTCAGCATTGACCTCCCTGCCTGAGTTAGACAGGAAATGTGAACCGCCCGGGGCAGATATTTCACTATTGATTCCAGTTCACACATTCAGCATTGACCTCCCTGCCTGAGTTAGACAGGAAATGTGAACCGCCCGGGGCAGATATTTCACTATTGATTCCAGTTCACACACTCAGCATTGACCCCCCTGCCTGAGTTAGACAGGAAATGTGAACCGCCCGGAGCAGATATTTCACTATTGATTCCAGTTCCCACACTCAGCATTGTCCCCCCTGCGTGAGTTAGACAGGAAATGTGAACCGCCCGGGACAGATATTTCACTATTGATTCCAGTTCACACACTCAGCATTGACCCCCCTGCCTGAGTTAGACAGGAAATGTGTACCGCACGGGCCAGATATTTCACTATTGATTCCAGTTCACACACTCAGCATTGACCCCCCTGCCTGAGTTAGACAGGAAATGTGAACCGCCCGGGGCAGATATTTCACTATTGATTCCAGTTCACACAGTCAGCATTGACCCCCCTGCCTGAGTTAGACAGGAATTGTGAGCCGCCCGGGTCAGATCTTTCACTATTGATTCCAGTTCACACACTCAGCATTGACCCCCCTGCCTGAGTTAGACAGGAAATGTGAACCGCCCGGGGCAGATATTTCACTCTTGATTCCAGTTCACACATTCAGCATTGACCCCCCTGCCTGAGTTAGACAGGAAATGTGAACCGCCCGGGGCAGATATTTCACTATTGATTGTGGTTCACACACTCAGCATTGACCACCCTGCCTGAGTTAGACAGGAAATGTGAACCGCCCGGGGCAGATATTTCACTATTGATTCCAGTTCACACACTCAGCATTGACCCCCCTGCCTGAGTTAGACAGGAAATGTGAACCGCCCGGGGCAGATATTTCACTCTTGATTCCAGTTCACACATTCAGCATTGACCCCCCTGCCTGAGTTAGACAGGAAATGTGAACCGCCCGGGGCAGATATTTCACTATTGATTCCAGTTCACACATTCAGCATTGACCCCCCTGCCTGAGTTATACAGGAAATGTGAACCGCCCGGGGCAGATATTTCACTATTGATTCCAGTTCACACACTCAGCATTGACCACCCTGCCTGAGTTAGACAGGAAATGTGAACCGCCCGGGGCAGATATTTCACTATTGATTCCAGTTCACACACTCAGCATTGACCCCCCTGCCTGAGTTAGACAGAAAATGTGAACCGCCCGGGGCAGATATTTCACTATTGATTCCAGTTCACACACTCAGCATTGACCCCCCCTGCCTGAGTTAGACAGGAAATGTGAACCGCCCGGTGCAGATATTTCACTATTGATTCCAGTTCACACACTCAGCATTGACCTCCCTGCCTGAGTTAGACAGGAAATGTGAACCGCCCGGCGCAGATATTTCACTATTGATTCCAGTTCACACACTCAGCATTGACCCCCCTGCCTGAGTTAGACAGGAAATGTGAACCGCCCGGGGCAGATATTTCACTATTGATTCCAGTTCACACACTCAGCATTGGCCCCCCTGCCTGAGTTAGACTGGAAATATGAACCGCCTGGGACAGATATTTCACTATTGATTCCAGTTCACACACTCAGCATTGACCCCCCTGCCTGAGTTAGACAGGAAATGTGAACCGCCCGGGGCAGATATTTCACTATTGATTCCAGTTCACACACTCAGCATTGACCCCCCTGCCTGAGTTAGACAGGAAATGTGAACCGCCCGGGGCAGATATTTCACTATTGATTCCAGTTCACACACTGAGCATTGACCCCCCTGCCTGAGTTAGACAGGAAATGTGAACCGCCCGGGGCAGATATTTCACTATTGATTCCAGTTCACACACTCAGCATTGACCTCCCTGCCTGAGTTAGACAGGAAATGTGAACCGCCCGGGGCAGATATTTCACTATTGATTCCAGTTCACACATTCAGCATTGACCCCCCTGCCTGAGTTAGACAGGAAATGTGAACCGCCCGGGGCAGATATTTCACTATTGATTCCAGTTCACACACTCAGCATTGACCCCCCTGCCTGAGTTAGACAGGAAATGTGAACCGCCCGGAGCAGATATTTCACTATTGATTCCAGTTCCCACACTCAGCATTGTCCCCCCTGCGTGAGTTAGACAGGAAATGTGAACCGCCCGGGACAGATATTTCACTATTGATTCCAGTTCACACACTCAGCATTGACCCCCCTGCCTGAGTTAGACAGGAAATGTGTACCGCACGGGGCAGATATTTCACTATTGATTCCAGTTCACACACTCAGCATTGACCCCCCTGCCTGAGTTAGACAGGAAATGTGAACCGCCCGGGGCAGATATTTCACTATTGATTCCAGTTCACACAGTCAGCATTGACCCCCCTGCCTGAGTTAGACAGGAATTGTGAACCGCCCGGGTCAGATCTTTCACTATTGATTCCAGTTCACACACTCAGCATTGACCCCCCTGCCTGAGTTAGACAGGAAATGTGAACCGCCCGGGGCAGATATTTCACAATTGAATCCAGTTCACACACTCAGCATTGACCCCCCCTGCCTGAGTTAGACAGGAAATGTGAACCGCCCGGGGCAGATATTTCACAATTGAATCCAGTTCACACACTCAGCATTGACCCCCCCTGCCTGAGTTAGACAGGAAATGTGAACCGCCAGGGGCAGATATTTCACTATTGATTCCAGTTCACACACTCAGCATTGATCCCCCTGCCTGAGTTAGACAGGTAATGTGAACCGTCCGGGGCAGATATTTCACTATTGATTCCAGTTCACACACTCAGCATTGTCCACCCCTGCCTGAGTTAGACACCTAATGTGAACCGCCAGGGACAGATATTTCACTATTGATTCCAGTTCACACACTCAGCATTGACCCCCCTGCCTGAGTTAGACAGGAAATGTGAACCGCCCGGGGCAGATATTTCAATATTGATTCCAGTTCACACACTCAGCATCGTTCCCCCTGCCTGAGTCAGACAGGAAATGTGCACCGCACGGGGCAGATATTTCACTATTGATTCCAGTTCACACACTCAGCATTGACCCCCCTGCCTGAGTTAGACAGGTAATGTGAACCGTCCGGGGCAGATATTTCACTATTGATTCCAGTTCACACACTCAGCATTGTCCACCCCTGCCTGAGTTAGACACGTAATGTGAACCGCCAGGGACAGATATTTCACTATTGATTCCAGTTCACACACTCAGCATTGACGCCCCTGCCTGAGTTAGACAGGAAATGTGAACCGCCCGGGACAGATATTTCACTATTGATTCCAGTTCACACACTCAGCATTGACCCCCCTGCCTGAGTTAGACAGGAAATGTGAACCGCACGGGGCAGATATTTCACTATTGATTCCAGTTCACACACTCAGCATTGACCCCCCTTCCTGAGTTAGAAAGGAAATGTGAACCGACCGGGGCAGATATTTCACTATTGATTCCAGTTCACACACTCAGCATTGATCACCCTGTCTGAGTTAGACAGGAAATGTGAACCGCCCGGGGCAGATATTTCACTATTGATTCCAGTTCACACACGCAGCATTGACCCCCCTGCCTGAGTTAGATAGTAAATGTGAACCGCCCGGGTCAGATCTTTCACTATTGATTCCAGTTCACACACTCAGCATTGACCCCCCTGCCTGAGTTAGACAGGAAATGTGAACCGCCCGGGGCAGATATTTCACAATTGAATCCAGTTCACACACTCAGCATTGACCCCCCCTGCCTGAGTTAGACAGGAAATGTGAACCGCCCGGGGCAGATATTTCACAATTGAATCCAGTTCACACACTCAGCATTGACCCCCCCTGCCTGAGTTAGACAGGAAATGTGAACCGCCCGGGGCAGATATTTCACTATTTATTCCAGTTCACACACTCAGCACTGACACCCCTGCCTGAGTTAGACAGGAAATGTGAACCGCCCGGGGCAGATATTTCACTATTGATTCCAGTTCACACACTCAGCATTGACCCCCCCTGCCTGAGTTAGACAGGAAATGTGAACCGCCCGGGGCAGATATTTCACTATTGATTCGAGTTCACACACTCAGCATTGACCCCCCTGCCTCAGTTAGACAGGAAATGTGAACCGCCCGGGGCTGATATTTCACTATTGATTCCAGTTCACACACTCAGCTTTGGCCCCCCTGCCTGAGTTAGACTGGAAATATGACCCGCCTGGGACAGATATTTCACTATTGATTCCAGTTCACACACTCAGCATTGACCCCCCTGCCTGAGTTAGACAGGAAATGTGAACCGCCCGGGGCAGATATTTCACTATTGATTCCAGTTCACACACTCAGCATTGACCCCCCTGCCTGAGTTAGACAGGAAATGTGAACCGCCCGGGGCAGATATTTCAATATTGATTCCAGTTCACACACTCAGCATCGTTCCCCCTGCCTGAGTCAGACAGGAAATGTGAACCGCACGGGGCAGATATTTCACTATTGATTCCAGTTCACACACTCAGCATTGACCCCCCTGCCTGAGTTAGACAGGTAATGTGAACCGTCCGGGGCAGATATTTCACTATTGATTCCAGTTCACACACTCAGCATTGTCCACCCCTGCCTGAGTTAGACACGTAATGTGAACCGCCAGGGACAGATATTTCACTATTGATTCCAGTTCACACACTCAGCATTGACCCCCCTGCCTGAGTTAGACAGGAAATGTGAACCGCCCGGGACAGATATTTCACTATTGATTCCAGTTCACACACTCAGCATTGACCCCCCTGCCTGAGTTAGACAGGAAATGTGAACCGCAAGGGGCAGATATTTCACTATTGATTCCAGTTCACACACTCAGCATTGACCCCCCTTCCTGAGTTAGAAAGGAAATGTGAACCGACCGGGGCAGATATTTCACAATTGATTCCAGTTCACAAACTCAGCATTGATCACCCTGTCTGAGTTAGACAGGAAATGTGAACCGCCCGGGGCAGGTATTTCACTATTGATTCCAGTTCACACACGCAGCATTGACCCCCCTGCCTGAGTTAGATAGGAAATGTGAACCGCCCGAGGCAGATATTTCACTATTGATTCCAGTTCACACGCTCTGCATTGACCCCCCCTGCCTGAGTTAGACAGGAAATGTGAACCGCCCGGGGCAGATATTTCACAATTGAATCCAGTTCACACACTCAGCATTGACCCCCCCTGCCTGAGTTAGACAGGAAATGTGAACCGCCCGGGGCAGATATTTCACTATTGATTCCAGTTCACACACTCAGCACTGACACCCCTGCCTGAGTTAGACAGGAAATGTGAACCGCCCGGGGCAGATATTTCACTATTGATTCCAGTTCACACACTCAGCATTGACCCCCCCTGCCTGAGTTAGACAGGAAATGTGAACCGCCCGGGGCAGATATTTCACTATTGAATCCAGTTCACACACTCAGCAGTGACCCCCCCTGCCTGAGTTAGACAGGAAATGTGAAATGCCCGGTGCAGATATTTCACTATTGTTTCCAGTTCACACACTCAGCATTGACCCCCCTGCCTGAGTTAGACAGGAAATGTGAACCGCCCGGGGCAGATATTTCAATATTGATTCCAGTTAACACACTCAGCATCGTTCCCCCTGCCTGAGTCAGACAGGAAATGTGAACCGCCCGGGGCAGATATTTCACTATTGATTCCAGTTCACACACTCTGCATTGACCCCCCTGCCTGAGTTAGACAGGAAATGTGAACCGCCAGGGGCAGATATTTCACTATTGATTCCAGTTCACACACTCAGCATTGATCCCCCTGCCTGAGTTAGACAGGTAATGTGAACCGTCCGGGGCAGATATTTCACTATTGATTCCAGTTCACACACTCAGCATTGTCCACCCCTGCCTGAGTTAGACACGTAATGTGAACCGCCAGGGACAGATATTTCACTATTGATTCCAGTTCACACACTCAGCATTGACCCCCCTGCCTGAGTTAGACAGGAAATGTGAACCGCCCGGGGCAGATATTTCACTATTGATTCCAGTTCACACACTGAGCATTGACCCCCCTGCCTGAGTTAGACAGGAAATGTGAACCGCCCGGGGCAGATATTTCACTATTGATTCCAGTTCACACACTCAGCATTGACCGCCCTGCCTGAGTTAGACAGGAAATGTGAACCGCCCGGGGCAGATATTTCACTATTGATTCCAGTTCACACATTCAGCATTGACCCCCCTGCCTGAGTTAGACAGGAAATGTGAACCGCCCGGGGCAGATATTTCACTATTGATTCCAGTTCACACACTCAGCATTGACCCCCCTGCCTGAGTTAGACAGGAAATGTGAACCGCCCGGAGCAGATATTTCACTATTGATTCCAGTTCCCACACTCAGCATTGTCCCCCCTGCGTGAGTTAGACAGGAAATGTGAACCGCCCGGGACAGATATTTCACTATTGATTCCAGTTCACACACTCAGCATTGACCCCCCTGCCTGAGTTAGACAGGAAATGTGTACCGCACGGGGCAGATATTTCACTATTGATTCCAGTTCACACACTCAGCATTGACCCCCCTGCCTGAGTTAGACAGGAAATGTGAACCGCCCGGGGCAGATATTTCACTATTGATTCCAGTTCACACAGTCAGCATTGACCCCCCTGCCTGAGTTAGACAGGAATTGTGAACCGCCCGGGTCAGATCTTTCACTATTGATTCCAGTTCACACACTCAGCATTGACCCCCCTGCCTGAGTTAGACAGGAAATGTGAACCGCCCGGGGCAGATATTTCACAATTGAATCCAGTTCACACACTCAGCATTGACCCCCCCTGCCTGAGTTAGACAGGAAATGTGAACCGCCCGGGGCAGATATTTCACAATTGAATCCAGTTCACACACTCAGCATTGACCCCCCCTGCCTGAGTTAGACAGGAAATGTGAACCGCCAGGGGCAGATATTTCACTATTGATTCCAGTTCACACACTCAGCATTGATCCCCCTGCCTGAGTTAGACAGGTAATGTGAACCGTCCGGGGCAGATATTTCACTATTGATTCCAGTTCACACACTCAGCATTGTCCACCCCTGCCTGAGTTAGACACCTAATGTGAACCGCCAGGGACAGATATTTCACTATTGATTCCAGTTCACACACTCAGCATTGACCCCCCTGCCTGAGTTAGACAGGAAATGTGAACCGCCCGGGGCAGATATTTCAATATTGATTCCAGTTCACACACTCAGCATCGTTCCCCCTGCCTGAGTCAGACAGGAAATGTGCACCGCACGGGGCAGATATTTCACTATTGATTCCAGTTCACACACTCAGCATTGACCCCCCTGCCTGAGTTAGACAGGTAATGTGAACCGTCCGGGGCAGATATTTCACTATTGATTCCAGTTCACACACTCAGCATTGTCCACCCCTGCCTGAGTTAGACACGTAATGTGAACCGCCAGGGACAGATATTTCACTATTGATTCCAGTTCACACACTCAGCATTGACCCCCCTGCCTGAGTTAGACAGGAAATGTGAACCGCCCGGGACAGATATTTCACTATTGATTCCAGTTCACACACTCAGCATTGACCCCCCTGCCTGAGTTAGACAGGAAATGTGAACCGCACGGGGCAGATATTTCACTATTGATTCCAGTTCACACACTCAGCATTGACCCCCCTTCCTGAGTTAGAAAGGAAATGTGAACCGACCGGGGCAGATATTTCACTATTGATTCCAGTTCACACACTCAGCATTGATCACCCTGTCTGAGTTAGACAGGAAATGTGAACCGCCCGGGGCAGATATTTCACTATTGATTCCAGTTCACACACGCAGCATTGACCCCCCTGCCTGAGTTAGATAGTAAATGTGAACCGCCCGGGTCAGATCTTTCACTATTGATTCCAGTTCACACACTCAGCATTGACCCCCCTGCCTGAGTTAGACAGGAAATGTGAACCGCCCGGGGCAGATATTTCACAATTGAATCCAGTTCACACACTCAGCATTGACCCCCCCTGCCTGAGTTAGACAGGAAATGTGAACCGCCCGGGGCAGATATTTCACAATTGAATCCAGTTCACACACTCAGCATTGACCCCCCCTGCCTGAGTTAGACAGGAAATGTGAACCGCCCGGGGCAGATATTTCACTATTTATTCCAGTTCACACACTCAGCACTGACACCCCTGCCTGAGTTAGACAGGAAATGTGAACCGCCCGGGGCAGATATTTCACTATTGATTCCAGTTCACACACTCAGCATTGACCCCCCCTGCCTGAGTTAGACAGGAAATGTGAACCGCCCGGGGCAGATATTTCACTATTGATTCGAGTTCACACACTCAGCATTGACCCCCCTGCCTCAGTTAGACAGGAAATGTGAACCGCCCGGGGCTGATATTTCACTATTGATTCCAGTTCACACACTCAGCATTGGCCCCCCTGCCTGAGTTAGACTGGAAATATGACCCGCCTGGGACAGATATTTCACTATTGATTCCAGTTCACACACTCAGCATTGACCCCCCTGCCTGAGTTAGACAGGAAATGTGAACCGCCCGGGGCAGATATTTCACTATTGATTCCAGTTCACACACTCAGCATTGACCCCCCTGCCTGAGTTAGACAGGAAATGTGAACCGCCCGGGGCAGATATTTCAATATTGATTCCAGTTCACACACTCAGCATCGTTCCCCCTGCCTGAGTCAGACAGGAAATGTGAACCGCACGGGGCAGATATTTCACTATTGATTCCAGTTCACACACTCAGCATTGACCCCCCTGCCTGAGTTAGACAGGTAATGTGAACCGTCCGGGGCAGATATTTCACTATTGATTCCAGTTCACACACTCAGCATTGTCCACCCCTGCCTGAGTTAGACACGTAATGTGAACCGCCAGGGACAGATATTTCACTATTGATTCCAGTTCACACACTCAGCATTGACCCCCCTGCCTGAGTTAGACAGGAAATGTGAACCGCCCGGGACAGATATTTCACTATTGATTCCAGTTCACACACTCAGCATTGACCCGCCTGCCTGAGTTAGACAGGAAATGTGAACCGCAAGGGGCAGATATTTCACTATTGATTCCAGTTCACACACTCAGCATTGACCCCCCTTCCTGAGTTAGAAAGGAAATGTGAACCGACCGGGGCAGATATTTCACAATTGATTCCAGTTCACAAACTCAGCATTGATCACCCTGTCTGAGTTAGACAGGAAATGTGAACCGCCCGGGGCAGGTATTTCACTATTGATTCCAGTTCACACACGCAGCATTGACCCCCCTGCCTGAGTTAGATAGGAAATGTGAACCGCCCGAGGCAGATATTTCACTATTGATTCCAGTTCACACGCTCTGCATTGACCCCCCCTGCCTGAGTTAGACAGGAAATGTGAACCGCCCGGGGCAGATATTTCACAATTGAATCCAGTTCACACACTCAGCATTGACCCCCCCTGCCTGAGTTAGACAGGAAATGTGAACCGCCCGGGGCAGATATTTCACTATTGATTCCAGTTCACACACTCAGCACTGACACCCCTGCCTGAGTTAGACAGGAAATGTGAACCGCCCGGGGCAGATATTTCACTATTGATTCCAGTTCACACACTCAGCATTGACCCCCCCTGCCTGAGTTAGACAGGAAATGTGAACCGCCCGGGGCAGATATTTCACTATTGAATCCAGTTCACACACTCAGCAGTGACCCCCCCTGCCTGAGTTAGACAGGAAATGTGAAATGCCCGGTGCAGATATTTCACTATTGTTTCCAGTTCACACACTCAGCATTGACCCCCCTGCCTGAGTTAGACAGGAAATGTGAACCGCCCGGGGCAGATATTTCAATATTGATTCCAGTTAACACACTCAGCATCGTTCCCCCTGCCTGAGTCAGACAGGAAATGTGAACCGCCCGGGGCAGATATTTCACTGTTGATTCCAGTTCACACACTCTGCATTGACCCCCCTGCCTGAGTTAGACAGGAAATGTGAACCGCCAGGGGCAGATATTTCACTATTGATTCCAGTTCACACACTCAGCATTGATCCCCCTGCCTGAGTTAGACAGGTAATGTGAACCGTCCGGGGCAGATATTTCACTATTGATTCCAGTTCACAAACTCAGCATTGTCCACCCCTGCCTGAGTTAGACACGTAATGTGAACCGCCAGGGACAGATATTTCACTATTGATTCCAGTTCACACACTCAGCATTGACCCCCCTGCCTGAGTTAGACAGGAAATGTGAACCGCCCGGGGCAGATATTTCAATATTGATTCCAGTTCACACACTCAGCATCGTTCCCCCTGCCTGAGTCAGACAGGAAATGTGAAGCGCCCGGGGCAGATATTTCACTATTGATTCCAGTTCACACACTCAGCAATGTCCACCCCTGCCTGAGTTAGACAGGTAATTTGAACCGCCAGGGACAGATATTTCACTATTGATTCCAGTTCACACACTCAGCATTAACCCCCCTGCCTGAGTTAGACAGGAAATGTGAACCGCCCGCAGCAGATATTTCACTATTGATTCCAGTTCACACACTCAGCATTGTCCCCCCTGCCTGAGTTAGACAGGAAATGTGAACCGCCCGGGGCAGATATTTCACGATTGATTCCAGTTGACACACTCAGCAGTGACCCCCCTGCCTGAGTCAGACAGGAAATGTGAACCGCCCGGGGCAGATATTTCAGTATTGATTCCAGTTCACACACTCAGCATTGACCCCCCTGCCTGAGTTAGACAGGAAATGTGAACCGCCCGGGGCAGATATTTCACTATTGATTCCAGTTCACACACTCAGCATTGACCCCCCTGCCTGAGTTAGACAGGAAATGTGAACCGCCCGGGGCAGATATTTCACTATTGATTCCAGTTCACACACTCAGCATTGACCCCCCTGCCTGAGTTAGACAGGAAATATGAACCGCCCGGGACAGATATTTCACTATTGATTCCAGTTCACTCACTCAGCATTAACCCCCCTGCCTGAGTTAGACAGGAAATGTGAACCGCCCGGGGGAGATATTTCACTATTGATTCCAGTTCACACACTCAGCATTGACCCCCCTCCCTGAGTTAGACAGGATATGTGAACGGTCCGGGGCAGATATTTCACTATTGATTCCAGTTCACACACTCAGCATTGATCACCCTGCCTGAGTTATACAGGAAATGTGAACCGCCCGGGGCAGATATTTCACTATTGATTCCAGTTCACACACTCAGCACTGATCCCCCTGCCTGAGTTAGACAGGAAATGTGAACCGTCCAGGGCAGATATTTCACTATTGATTCCAGTTCACACACTCAGCATTGACCCCCCTGCCTGAGTTAGACAGGAAATGTGAACCGCCCGGGGCAGATATTTCACTATTGATTCCAGTTCACACACTCAGCATTGACCCCCCTGCCTGAGTTAGACAGGAAATGTGAACCGCCCGGGGCAGATATTTCACTATTGATTCCAGTTCACACACTCAGCATTGACCCCCCTGCCTGAGTTAGACAGGAAATGTGAACCGCCCGGGGCAGATATTTCACTATTGATTCCAGTTCACACACTCAGCATTGTCCCCCCTGCGTGAGTTAGACAGGAAATGTGAACCGCCCGGGACAGATATTTCACTATTGATTCCAGTTCACACACTCAGCATTGACCCCCCTGCCTGAGTTAGACAGGAAATGTGAACCGCCCGGGGCAGATATTTCACTATTGATTCCAGTTCACACACTCAGCATTGACCCCCCTGCCTGAGTTAGACAGGAAATGTGAACCGCCCGGGGCAGATATTTCACTATTGATTCCAGTTCACACACTCAGCATTGACCCCCCTGCCTGAGTTAGACAGGAAATGTGAACCGCCCGGGGCAGATATTTCACTATTGATTCCAGTTCACACACTCAGCACTGATCCCCCTGCCTGAGTTAGACAGGAAATGTGAACCGTCCAGGGCAGATATTTCACTATTGATTCCAGTTCACACACTCAGCATTGACCACCCTGCCTGAGTTAGACAGGAAATGTGAACCGCCCGGGGCAGATATTTCACTATTGATTGTGGTTCACACACTCAGCATTGACCCCCCTGCCTGAGTTAGACAGAAAATGTGAACCGCCCGGGGCAGATATTTCACTATTGATTCCAGTTCACACACACAGCATTGACCTCCCTGCATGAGTTAGACAGGAAATGTGAACCGCCCGGGGCAGATATTTCACTATTGATTCCAGTTCACACACTCAGCATTGACCCCCCCTGCCTGAGTTAGACAGGAAATGTGAACCGCCCGGGGCAGATATTTCACTATTGATTCCAGTTCACACACTCAGCATTGACCCCCCTGCCTGAGTTAGACAGGAAATGTGAACCGCCCGGGGCAGATATTTCACTATTGATTCCAGTTCACACACTCAGCATTGTCCCCCCTGCCTGAGTTAGACAGGAAATTTGAACCGCCCGGGACAGATATTTCACTATTGATTCCAGTTCACACACTCAGCATTGACCCCCCTGCCTGAGTTAGACAGGAAATGTGAACCGCCCGGGGCAGATATTTCACTATTGATTCCAGTTCACACACTCAGCATTGACCCCCCTGCCTGAATTAGAAAGGAAATGTGAACCGCCCGGGGCAGATATTTCACTATTGATTCCAGTTCACACACTCAGCATTGACCCCCCTGCCTGAGATAGACAGAAAATGTGAACCGCCCGGGGCAGATATTTCACTATTGATTCCAGTTCACACACTCAGCATTGACCCCCCTGCCTGAGTTAGACAGGAAATGTGAACCGCCCGGGGCAGATATTTCAGTATTGATTCCAGTTCACACACTCAGCATTGACCCCCCTGCCTGAGATAGACAGGAAATGTGAACCGACCGGGGCAGATATTTCACAATTGATTCCAGTTCACAAACTCAGCATTGATCACCCTGTCTGAGTTAGACAGGAAATGTGAACCGCCCGGGGCAGATATTTCACTATTGATTCCAGTTCACACACTCAGCATTGACCCCCCTGCCTGAATTAGAAAGGAAATGTGAACCGCCCGGGGCAGATATTTCACTATTGATTCCAGTTCACACACTCAGCATTGACCCCCCTGCCTGAGTTAGACAGGAAATGTGAACCGCCCGGGGAAGATATTTCACAATTGAATCCAGTTCACACACTCAGCATTGACCCCCCCTGCCTGAGTTAGACAGGAAATGTGAACCGCCCGGGGAAGATATTTCACTATTGATTCCAGTTCACACACTCAGCATTGAACCCCCTGCCTGAGTTAGACAGGAAATGTGAACCGCCCGGGGCAGATATTTCACTATTGATTCCAGTTCACACACTCAGCATTGACCCCCCCTGCCTGAGTTAGACAGGAAATGTGAACCGCCCGGGGCAGATAT
The DNA here is from genome assembly GCF_047496885.1 of Scyliorhinus torazame. NCBI lineage: Eukaryota > Metazoa > Chordata > Chondrichthyes > Carcharhiniformes > Scyliorhinidae > Scyliorhinus > Scyliorhinus torazame. The sequence goes on from NC_092710.1 coordinate 365,550,836, forward strand.
TTCACTATTGATTCCAGTTCACACACTCAGCATTGACCCCCCTGCCTGAGTTAGACAGGAAATGTGAACCGCCCGGGGCAGATATTTCACTATTGATTCCAGTTCACACACTCAGCATTGTCCCCCCTGCCTGAGTTAGACAGGAAATTTGAACCGCCCGGGACAGATATTTCACTATTGATTCCAGTTCACACACTCAGCATTGACCCCCCTGCCTGAGTTAGACAGGAAATGTGAACCGCCCGGGGCAGATATTTCACTATTGATTCCAGTTCACACACTCAGCATTGACCCCCCTGCCTGAATTAGAAAGGAAATGTGAACCGCCCGGGGCAGATATTTCACTATTGATTCCAGTTCACACACTCAGCATTGACCCCCCTGCCTGAGATAGACAGAAAATGTGAACCGCCCGGGGCAGATATTTCACTATTGATTCCAGTTCACACACTCAGCATTGACCCCCCTGCCTGAGTTAGACAGGAAATGTGAACCGCCCGGGGCAGATATTTCAGTATTGATTCCAGTTCACACACTCAGCATTGACCCCCCTGCCTGAGATAGACAGGAAATGTGAACCGACCGGGGCAGATATTTCACAATTGATTCCAGTTCACAAACTCAGCATTGATCACCCTGTCTGAGTTAGACAGGAAATGTGAACCGCCCGGGGCAGATATTTCACTATTGATTCCAGTTCACACACTCAGCATTGACCCCCCTGCCTGAATTAGAAAGGAAATGTGAACCGCCCGGGGCAGATATTTCACTATTGATTCCAGTTCACACACTCAGCATTGACCCCCCTGCCTGAGTTAGACAGGAAATGTGAACCGCCCGGGGAAGATATTTCACAATTGAATCCAGTTCACACACTCAGCATTGACCCCCCCTGCCTGAGTTAGACAGGAAATGTGAACCGCCCGGGGAAGATATTTCACTATTGATTCCAGTTCACACACTCAGCATTGAACCCCCTGCCTGAGTTAGACAGGAAATGTGAACCTCACGGGGCAGATATTTCACTATTGATTCCAGTTCACACACTCAGCATTGATCACCCTGCCTGAGTTAGACAGGAAATGTGAACCGCCCGGGGCAGATATTTCACTATTGATTCCAGTTCACACACTCAGCATTGAACCCCCTGCCTGAGTTAGACAGGAAATGTGAACCGCCCGGGGCAGATATTTCAC